>NC_056735.1:1938494454-1938651954 GCF_019279795.1 Protopterus annectens | reverse complement strand
GTGCCAGACTAAGGGTAAATTTCAAATTCCCCATCTACTTATCCAAGTTACTCTTGAAAAAAGTCAGTGAAGAACTTTGTTTATCATTGGATGGTAGTCTCTAAGACACATGTTTGCCACTCCAACATGTCCTCTTACATCACAAATAAGGTTTCGATCTCCAGATTGGGTAAATCTGATGTTATTTGTTTTGCAGACAAGGTCCTTCACAGCAGTATCCAAGGATGCTTTGAAGGCCAGGCATAGATCACCCCTAAGCAGTCTTTAGGAGAAAGTTTACAGGGAAAGTGCTTTGAGGTGGTCCATTTTTTATGCACTGTATTTTTTGTGAGGAACTCTCTATGGATGTTCCAGTTGCTGCATGTATCTACACAACGCAATGTACTCAACTGATCTGATGAAGAATGAGTGCAGTAACATCCTGGGACCTTGATTTCACACCATTTCTTATAAGTTGTTCAGCAAAGAAAGGTTTTCTTACTGCTGCAGACACATGATGGTCAAAGGCCAGGTTACTCTCTACATGCATTCCCAAATCTCTGACTTCTGGGTCTACTCTTATGAGTGTATCAATGTGGTAGTTTTCAGGGGTAGCAAAAAACATCACAATAGGTGTTTTATGAGGTGTGTGTGATGATCTTTGGGAGGGTATGCTCCACATGTGTCACATCAGGGACATGCTCCTTAGGGAGCTGGTAAAAAGCGGGTGTCCTTGTGTACACAGGTATCATAACAGACACACTTCCTATAGCTAATCAACCCCCACTCATGTGATGAGGGTCACAGTGCATGGGGAGATTAGAGGCAAACAAATATTGTGCCACTTCCACTCTGCCATCCAGTGAGGAGAGAAGTACCATACGATGAGGATGTCTATGAGAACAGGGGGAGCTTGTGCCACATTGATTAACACCAAGCCCCATGGCTCACATTCATGGCACACTCCTTCCTATTGGCATGGTCAGGATAGTACCTTTGCCCCTCACATGGACAGGGAATTACAGTGGATGGTGCATGCATGAACTGCACACTCATCTTCTGTGAGTGCCATACAGTCCATTTGTGCTGTACTGATGAGGTTACAAAAAGTCCAAAACATGGCATATCCACAGCTAATGCAGTTTTGATTTGTTGGTCATGAATTTACCCATAAAGCCTTAAAAATGAAAAAGGAAAACGTGGGCATTCATAAGCCATGTAACTGAAACACTGGTGTGTGCTTAAGGGGTCATTTGCATATAAGTCATGAATACCCCCATAGGAGGTATGTTTAATATTACACAATGAAGACTCTAGCTTCGCTAACTATTTCTTGCAGTTTTTTACTGAATGGTTTGTCTTTGTAATCAGTTTACCTTTTGCATGATATTTAATGAAAAACAGTTACAGTGAAAGGATGGCATTAGCAAAAGTATTCAGAAAAGAAACAAACTGGTTGATTTTTGCCTTAAGAAAAAAAAATAAGTTGTGGACAGTGCTTGGTTTAAAGTCTGGCAAACAATAGTTCTTGATAAACAAGGAAAAGAAATGCTTAAGAGCATGTATGAGTCATATCTGGAAAAGTAAAGTACAAAGAAACCTCAAGAAATATAATTTATAGGCCAGGGATATGGACTCAAATGTATCAAGTACAGGGCTCTGTCATATGTACTGCATCCATAATTGTAATCAAGACTTGGTTTATATCACAAATCGTGTTGCCTAGTCCAGGGCTGATCTCAGGCCCAACGTCACAGGAGGTGAGCATCTGCACCCCTGAAAGGGCGTTATTTCCACAATAACACACACTGGAGGGCATTATTGCACTTAGATAATCGGCTGTGTGTAAAATTATTGCATTTTACTTGCTTATTTTTTTTACCACTATATTATTTTTTTATACGTTTTTGATGTAAAATTGTTTCTTCGCCTAATGTTTCAAAGTTGTTGTAGTATATGTTAATAGTGTTGGAGGAAGCATTTTACATCCAAAATATAACACTTTAAAACAGGTATTTACTTTATTTTTAGCCCCTTCCTCATAGGTTCATAGGTTCATAGGTGTGTACTAGGCTAATGGCCCTGGAGCCTTTACAAGCCTAACCCATAGGATTACACAGGCATTGTGCCACCCGACCTTAGTTACCAGTACCTCTGTCGAGTAGAGCCACTGGAGTGATCCCAAGGGTGAATTTTCTATTTCCCATGCACCCATCAAGATTTCTCTTGAAGAGGGCCAGTGAGGTGCTGTTTGACATGTATGGGAAATCTATTCCATAGCATGGGCAGTGTCTGGGTTATGAACCTGTCCCTCCAGCACTTTCTGCTGATTGTGGTAATGAGGTTGAAGTCTCTGGAGCTGTGGTGTGCAGGGATTGGGATTTCTTTAGATGTAGCATTTCTAACAGAGCTGGGTCAGACATGGCTTTGTAAGTCAAGCAGAGATCGCTTCTAAGTAGGTTATATGAGACAAAGAATAGTTGGAGTTTTTTGAGTTTGTCCATATAGGACAAGTGTTTAGGCCTAGGATCCTTTTTGTGAGGTACTTTTGCAACCTTTGCAGTTGCTGCAGGTGTCTAGTGAGGTACATGCCAAATGGGGCATTGTACTCGATTATTGGCCTAATGAGGAAAGAGTAGAGGGAGACAATGATCTCTTTCTTCCTGGATGCAAAACCCTTAGTAATGAGATGTGCCACATAGAAGGACTTTCTGACTACAGTGGCAATGTGGTGATCAAATGAGAGGTTGCTGTCAACCTGTGTTCCCAGATCTCTTATAATGCCTTCTGTGCTCCGTGAACTACCATCAATGTGGTAATTCATGAGAAGTGAGTTTTTCCCAAAGGGGAAGATGACACCTTTTTTGGCATTGAGCTTAAGGCCATTGTTCTGACACCAGTCGTTGGTTTCAGTGAGACCTTTCTGTAGGATGTCAACATCACTTGGGGAGTTAATAATAGCTCCCTGCTTGCAATCGTCTGCAAACTTTGTCAGCCAGAGTCCCTTCCTGTTGGCCTGCACTTCAGAGAAATAGATACCAAACAGGAGAGGACCCAGGAACGAACCCTGTGGGACTCCACTCGTGACTGGTCAACAGTCTAACTTGGAGTCAACTACTTTCACACTGTGGGTTCTGTGAGCCAGTTTGCAACCCACCTAGTGATATAGGGGTCGATGCCTAGTTTATTGAGTTTTTCTATGATTCCTGATTGGGAAATGGTATCAAAGGCTTTGGCCAGATCAAGGTAGGCTGTATGAACCACCTTGCCTTCATCCACAGCTCTAGTGACTGACTCAAAGAATTCGACCAAGCTGAGCAGGCATGATCTACCCTTCACAAAACCAAGCTGTGTGTGATTCAGAGTTTGGAGATTCCCTATATCCTTGTTTGTTAGGTCCAAGATGATGAGTTCCATAGCTTTGCATATCAGACTCATCAGGCTAATAGGGTAATAGTTCCCAGGGTCTGTAGTCACTCCTCCTTTGTGGAGAGGGTTGACTGTATCATTTTGCCATTAGGTAGGGACAAATCCTGAGGTGAGTCTCCGATTGAACAGGGCATGCAGGTAAGGTGCCAGTTCACTCTGTAGTTCATGTAGAACACAGCCAGGGATATTTTCAGGTCCCATAGAAGCTGTATTTTTGGCCTTGGACAGTGCTGTTTTAACCTGTGCAGCAGTAATGGGTGCCTGGCAATCTACTGGTATTGTGATTGGTCCATTGGGGGGGCACTGAATCTGTTGGACAGTATATTGGCAATATCTGTTGGCTTGGAATAGCAGGTGCCATTGTGCAGTAGCTCAGAGCAAATCTGGGTATTGCCATGTAGATTCTTTACATAACTATAGAAGACCTTGTGGTTGTCTTTACTATCTGCTGCAATTCTGTTTTCATAACTAGCTTTAGAGGATTTGATAAGGGATCTCAACTTTTTGTTGAGGCTGATAAGGGAGTTTTTCCAGTCTTGGGACTTCACCTTATTCCACATCAGTGTCCTCAGTCTGTTGTAAAGTTTGTTTATGGCAGGGGCCCACCAGATTGGATTCCTTTTTCTGGAGGAGAGCAACTTGGTTCTATTGGGTATGGCAAGATCCATGCTTTTGTATATGTTTTCGTACAGTGCATTGGTGCATGATTTGGCGGTCATGCAACTATTCTCCATTTGCATGGGTAATGTGAAGTTCACCACCTCTATGTTTAGGAGCCCAAAGTTAGCTTTGGAGAATTTTTTCATGGTGGTCACCTTTGCGGGGGGGGGGGGGGGGTTGACTATTGTTGTAGAGCAATGGCCGTCCATGTTAGTAATGACCAGGTCAAGGATGTTGCTACCTCTAGTGGGGGTAAGGGCAAGCTGGACTAGGGCATTGGAATTAATGAATTCCAGGAAACGGTGGGCAAGTGAATTGGTACATGAGTAGTTTTTCCAATTTAATGGACAGGTAGTTGAAGTCGTCCAGTATGGGAGTGTTAGGTTGGACCCTAATATTCTCCAGGGTGCTTAGGAACATGGAGTGTGAGACTTGGGATATGGTTGGGGATCTATAGCAGGCTATGACCTGAATTGCTGTCTTACCTAATGTTAAATGCGCCTGAAGTATTATTGATGGGTTATGTTGGGCTACCAGTCTAGAGGTGTGCGCATCATTTATGAATATGGAAACACCACCGTCTTTGGAGCCTCGTTCCAACTTCTGGGTCCAAAAGGTGTGGAATGAGTTATAACCTGGTAGTGCAGGAGTGTTTTCTGGTTCCTTGAACCAGGTCTCTGTTACAGCATAAATGTTGATCTTCTCCCTTTTAAGGAGTGCTTCGAGCGAGTGCATTTTGAGATTTAGACTTCTAGCTTTGAGCAACATGACCCTCAGATTGCATTTGTTTGTAGCTGTTATGCTGGTAGTTTGGTCTTTGGAGCACTGCCTAAAAAGGCACTATAGGGGTGGCAAGAGCCTTGGCCAGTATCTGGAACCCCAGGGGTGACAGATGCAGGCCATCTCTGGCAAAGCATTGAGATCTGTCAATCATGTCATCCCAGGCAGACAGATACTGGATCCCCTTAGAATGACACCAGAAACTTAGCCAGTTGTTGAAATCAGTCATTTTCTGCTTGTACTGTAGTATCATTCTGAGTGATGGTAGGATGCTGCTTAGGGCTAGGGTCATACTCACCTGGGTTACATAATCTGTGAGCTCTTCCATGTCTCTTTTCATGTAGTCCAGGGAGGTATGTCTCAGATCATTCACACCCACATGAACAATGACAGAGTCATATTTGTACTTGTTGTTGAGGAACCTGAGTGCGTGTGTTACGTGATGGATCCTGGCACCTGACAGAAAGCTGACTGTTAGTTTCTCCTTATTCAACCTAGTGAGAGGGACATCAGTATGCCTCACCTATGACTATTGTGTTGGGCATGCTGTTTTGCCTTAGGGGCTTTGGTTGATAAAATGTTTGGTATGTTGCCAGTCATTGGAGATTGAAGTTACTAAATAACGGCATGCATTTGAGTTTCAGACTTTTATTTCCTTCAGAAAATTCATGCTAACACAAATTCAGTTTTGTAATTTTATAACAGCAATAATTAAAATCTGTTTCTGTTTTTGAGTCTTTGTTCCCCTGTTATTTTAGGTTTTATCTAGATTTCTTCAGCTGAAAGGTCCAGAGGTAAGCAACCGTCTTTACTGCTGCTGCTGCTAGTGATCAGTCTCACTCACTCACTCTGTCTCTCTCTGTCTCTCTCTCTCTCTCTCACACACACACACACACACACACACACACACACACACACACACACACACACACACACACACACACACACACACACATACACATACACATGCACACACACACACGAACGCATGCACACGCATGCACGCACAAGCACACACACATGCACACACACACGCACACACATATGCTTCTGAAAATTCATGCTAAAACAAATCCTAATATTCAAGTAGCTTTGTGATTTTGTAACAGCCACATTTTAACTATCTTCCTATTTTGAGCCATTTTCCCCCATTAGTTTAGGCTTATCCAAATATCTTGAGCTAAGGGGTCAAGAGGTGTGCAAACTTCTTAAGTGCTGCTGCCAGAGATCGCTCGATCGATCTTGATCTCTCTCTTCACTCTCTCCCTCTTTCTCACACACACACACACACACACACACACTCACACACACACACACACACACACACACACACACACACACACACACACACACACACACACACACACACACAGAGTCTCTTCTGTTTTTATGCATGCATTCACTGACACACTCACTGAAGTATAAACACACATGCGCTTTTTTTGTTTAATTTATTTTTTAACTGGCTAAACAGCAAAAGAGGTGCTTAGCAAGTGTAAAACAATAGCTTGATCAATCTCTCTCTCATTCTCATACATACATATACTCTCACACATAGACATAAACACACACACACACACACACACACACACACACACACACACACACACACACACACACACACACACACACACACACACACAAGTTTTTATTTTAATGTTTTTACATTTTTATTCTTCATTCTCTAAACAGCAAAAGCACTGCTTAGTGAGCATAATAATGGTGGCCATTAGTTTTTTTCAGTCCAATTCCACGGTAGCTTGATATGATGCAATGAAGTAGCAGGGTTGTTTTTCAATGGGCATTACGTGTAGATTAACACCCTGCTGGAGAACATTCGCTCTGCAGCCAGGGTACGATCTATAGGTCACCCATTCTCTAATGCTTGTTAGTAGTCTGATTAAATTGTAACTGTTATTTTAAACTTTTTAGTTATGATTTAATCACTTGGGCATCAAACTAATTATCGTACATAAAGAAGGTTTGCGGTCTGTACTTTTGTGACAGGAGAGGTAGCTTACACTTTCTAAATTGGGAATTGTTGGTGAAGGCTTATTGTACCTGTTATTTTAAAAGTTTCTTAGTTCTGGTTTGAGCACTTGGGCTTCAGGCAAATTATTTTACATTAAAAATGTTTTTGGTCTACACTCTTGTGGCAGCAGAGGTAGCTTACACTCTTCTAAGTTGGAAATTGCTAGAGAAGGCTTATTGTGCCTATTATTCTGAGTGTCTATGTTCTGTTCTGTGGTCTGCCCTCTTGCGGCATTACTGTCCATACAGATTTTTCTTTTCCTTTTACTATTAGAGCATCTAGTTTGCTTACATCTGAGTGTTGTTCATCAAATTGCTTGTCTTACTACCTCGTTCACTATTTACATTTTCTCTCACTCCTCCCAAGTAGATCAGTGGCCATGGATATGCACTTCCCAACTCTGTCTATGACCAGTCTGGTTAAGATGGGTATGCTGAGGCATTACAGCAATTGCCTCATGTACACTGACAACCCACTTATTCTTAATAAAACAGATAGTGTATGCGAGAGGTGTAAATGCACTTTAATGCTTGAAGCAAAACTCTCTCATACAAACAAAATTAATCCTATAGAGGTTGTCAGTGACACTTGCATCATGCTTACTACACAGGGTAAAGACCCTACACATAAAACTACCTATGATAAGGCACTTACAGGTAACCTTCCTAAAACACTAAGACCTCCTGCACAGTGCAATCAAAGAAAGGGTCCTCAGTAATCACATAAACACTACATTAAAATGCCACCCACAGCTACACAGAGTAACACTGTATCCAGTGCCTCCACTGCTAAGACCTTAAGGCAAACCAGCACATAGCCAATTTGTCAGGTCATTGATATTTCTAGAGTGAGGCACACCGATGACCCCTCACAAGTGTGAGTAAGGAGAGAGTCATGGTTAGCTATCTTTCAGGGGCCAGGATCTGTCAAGTCACACAGGCATTCAGGTCATTGAACCACAGGTACCGATATGACTCTGTTATAGTCCATGTAGGTATTAATGACCAGAGATGTACCTCCCTTGACTATATGAAGTAAGACATGATAAAGATCACTGATTATGTGCCTCATCCAGGTATGAGCCTAGTACTTGAGCAGCAGACTTCATTCTCTAAGATGATGGCATGTTACCAACTGAAATATTTTAATAACTGGCTTAGCTTCTGGTGTCAATCTGGGGGGAGGGGGTTAACAGCCTGGGAGGACATGGTTGACAGACCATGCTGCTTTGCCAGGGATGATCTACACTTATCCCCTGTAGGCTTTTGGATATTGGCAAAGATCTTTTCCACCGCCATAGTGCCTTTTTTTGGCAATGTCAAACTGATAAACCTACTGACTTAAATGAACTTATGAAGGAATATCTGAAGGTGGTGCTGCTCAATGCTAGAAGTCTTAACAAAAAACTCCACTCCCTGCAAGCCTTCCTCTCCATGGAGAGTGTAGACATCTGTGTAATAACGGATCACTGAGAATACCCCAGCAATGCAAGGTTATGCCTTTCACACCTTTAGACCAGCTACTGTATGGGAGGGAGCTAAAGGTGGAGGATTATCAGTCTATATTAAAACTAATCTAACATCCAGACTAGTTAAAGTGTATGACTTACTGTAACTCATAGATGTGCAAACAGGGTGTTGTACCATATCCTAGCAACATATAGGTCCCCCTCCATGTCCCAGAAAACCCATAATACCTGTCTCAATGTACTAGAGTCCCTCACCATTCAACGCAATACGATATTCATGGAGATCTCAACTTACCCCTCTATAGATCGGGAATCGTACATGACTTCTAATGCACAAGCCCAGCAATTCTCAACTTTACCAACATCCTGGAACAGTTGGCCCATTCTCCTACCAGGGATAAAAACATCCTTGACTTTTACTAATGAACATGGAGGCCAATGTTCCTTACCCAATGTAATATCTTTGCTCGTCAGATCTGACCATAAGCCAATACTACTTTAAATAAAAATTAAATATGGGGATCCAGCGAAACCAAACACATTTAGGAACTATTCCAAGGCTAATCTCTCTCTACTAAGCAACAACTTGGCTAAATTCCAAGCACCCCCAAACCCAGCAAACACCACAGAATACTCTGAGCTATTTATATAAGCTCTGTACAGCCATATTGATAACTGTATAGAGCTAGCTGTGGCCACTTAAGAATAAGACAAACTCAAAAGGCAAGCCACCCTGGTGTAATCAGAATATCAATCGGTTATACAACAAAAGAAAAAAATCTTGGCCAAGTGTAGGAGAAACAAAACCATATACACTAAAATCCCCCTGACCAATCTAAACAGGCAGCTATGAGGTTAATTAATACTTCAAAGGCTAAATTTGAAGAAGAAATAGCTTTTCAGGCAGAGGATAACCACAAGGCTTTATACAAGTATTTCCACAACCTCAGAGGAAATGCACAACAATGCATAGAACTTATTGTAACTGGCATCACCCACACTGAACCGGAGGCCATTGCCAACCTTTTGGCTGACAGGTTCAGCTCACATTTCTTCCCCCACTCCCCCAGTAGTCCAAAGGAAATACCACATAACACAATCCCCTCAACCATTACTAGAGAACAGGTCATTAATGCACTCTCCAAGGTCAAAAACACTGCATCAATGGGCACAGATAACACTCCAGGATGTATAATATATAGCATGAAACATGATGTCTCTGGTCCACCTGAATCACTTTTCAAATGGAGCCTTCTGTCAGTTTTTTTTTTTGTTTTGCCCAATAAATGGAAGATGGCTACAGTCATTCTCCTGCATAAAGGAGGTCCAACCACTGATCTGGGTAATTACAGGCCCATAAGTCTTACCAGCCACAGAAAGAATCATCATGGACATGATAAATGAGGATGTAGGTAACCTATAAATGCTGGTCCCATCACAGCTCAAATTTGTTAAAGGAAGATCATGCCTATTAAATCTGATGGAATTTCTGAGAGGGTCAGTCACCAAAGCATTGGATGAAGGTAAGACTGTTCATAAAGCTTACCTCTACCTGGCCAAGGCTTTTGATACAATACCCCACTCAGGCATTATAGACAAGCACACCAAATTAGGTATAACCCCTTTTACCACCTGATAGATATCCAACTGCCTCACTGATATGATCCAAGAGGTCAAAATAGGTAAGGCCACCTTCACCAAGAGGCCAGTCACTAGTGGAGTCCCTTAGGGCTCGGTACTGGGCCTGGTCCTTTTTGGCATCTAATTCTCTGAAGTGGAAACAAATGTTGAAGGTTTATGGCTGACTAAGTTTGCAGTTGATTGCAAACTGGGGGTTATCACCAACTCCCCTGTAGACACTAACATTCTTAAAGAAGGTCTATCTCTGACTAACAAATGGTACCAAAGCCATGGTCTTAAACTCAATGCTAAGAAATGCATAATTGTACCTTTGGGAAATCAGCCATCCCAGCTAATTACCACATTGATAATACACCCGTATGAGTTAACCCTGTGGTCAGGGCTCTGGGTATGTATGTAGACAGTAGCCTTATATTTTTGACCAACACATGGCCAGAGGGGTGAGTAAGTCCTTTTATGTTGCACAACTTATAACTAAGGCATGGTACCTAGGTCCAAAGAGGTCATTATCCCATTGTGCTTTGCCCTTTGACCAATCACAGAGTACAATGCTCTTTTTGGTATGTACCTGACCAGGTATGTGCAGCAAATAGAATGACCTTAAAGGTTCCTTACAAAAATTTTACAAGGCATAACAAACCTGACTTATGAAGAATGCCTTAAAGCCCTTCCCTTTACCCAGTCTCCTGTAGATTGCTATGGGGTGATCTATGCCTGGCTTACAAGGTATCCACAAACCCCACACTTATGATTCACTTACATATTCGCAAGTCAAAGAGTACCAGAAATACAAGATCTAGGGATCTGAATTTTGTCTGTGACTTAAACAGAACCTGCTGAAGAGATAGATAGGTGTCCAAAAACTGTCCTCCTATGGAACAGGCTTCCCATCCATGTGAAGCAAAGTTTGTCTATTACCCAGTTTATGCACACCCTAGACATGTGGATGGGGAATCGGAAATTTACACTGGGCCTGGCACCCATTTCCCTTATGGAAAGAAGTAGCTTATAAATGCATGCCCTCAGTGTCCTATTTGGACGCAGGACATCATAATTCTTTCTGGAAAACTTGACTAGGAATGGAAACCACCACCCCCCCTTCCTGGTCATTAGCCTAGTAACAGTATATAAATATATGAATATTTTATAGAGGTAAAAACAAGCAGTAAGTTTCCTTGCTACTTTAAGTGTATATGGCTGTGGGTTCAAATCCATCCATTCTCAACCCCTTTTTCCCATTTTGCACATGTGGTCTGGGTGTCACTTCAACAGTGACAATCATCTCAAGCCAAAGATTACATCACTCACTCACATCTACAGCCAATTTAGAGTGTCCAGTCCATGTTCTGCATGTCTTTGGAATGAGAGAGGAAACTGGAACACCCAGAGGAAACCCTCCCCCACTCACTCACACCTACAGCCAATTTTGAGTGTCCAATCCACCTACTGCATGTGTTTGGAATGAGGGAGGAAACTGGAGCACCCAGACAAAACCCTACACTGCAGGGAGGATATGCAGACTCCACACAGAAGGTACCCCAGCCAGGAATCAAACTGGTGAACCTATTGCTGTGAGGCGACAACTCTAACCACTGAACCACTGCAGCCAACACAGTCTGTAATGCAATGTCCTAAATCTGTAATATATCTCATGCTCAAAATACCAACAATCTAAACGTTGCTCAGAATTCTTAAATGATACTTTCTTGCACATGGGTAATCCTTTCATGCACTGATGTCCCAGCAGTTGACACAGTGTTTAAGGTTGTGAGCTGTAATTCCTGTTGTACAGGGTTTGATTGCTTCTCCAGTCATTTGCCTACTGCACTCCCTTGAACAACTTACTTACCCAGATATTGCTGTGGGCTCAAATACCACAATAATTATCAGTTTATTGCAATTTTAAAGTGCATTGATACTGTATAAAAAATAAATGAAGGTGACAAGTATATTATTAAGAGTAGTTGGTAGTTAATTTAATACATCATTCAGCATAACCTATGAAGTATTTATTCAGTATATGTTAGAAATAAACACTTTTCAACCATCACATGCATATATACAAAAAGGAGAGGATTTAGACAGGTAGCAAGTACACATGGGCTTTGTTAACAAAAAAGTTACAGCAACCAGTTATTGTTTCTCAACTCCCCCTCCTTTTTTCATCAGTTTTGTCTTTTGGAATAGTTTATTCCCCTAACTTTAATCAATAGTTGAAAACTGAAATAATATTATTTAAATAATTTATGTTATTACTGTTCTACAAAGATTTGTTATACTTTTATAGGTGGTTAAGACTAATTGTGTTTTATATATATATATATATATATATATATATATATATATATATATATATATATATATATATATATAAATAGTAATTTCATCAATGAATATTGGGACCCACTACTTGGATGATTTTTATTATCAGTGGGGATCAGGTCAATACCAGTGACAGCATTAAACATTTCTAGGACTATGCAAAAAAATTAAAAAAAAAGAGTTCTTTAAGCCTTTTGAAAGAGTGATGGCCCAACAGAAATAATCACATTTTGAGGTAATAAGACTGACTCATTATCCTGAAAATATTTTAGAAAAAAAAAAACTCAGCAAATTAAGACATTTTTATGTTCAAGAAAGTTACAAATGGTCAGGTAATGGAACATGTAAGTCTTGCAGATAATAAAATTATCATTATAATTAGGCATTCTTATATTAGTCGAACCTATCAAGTATCAAGAATTCAGAAAAGGCAAGAAAACTTAGGCTTGGAGAAATGAAGTTATTTGAAAATGACTCCCAGGTTTAAGATGGGAGTTTTTAATGTCAGCATTACTTGAAATTTTAAAGGATGTAGTTTTTGTAATATGGCCATAATTCATGCTGGTGGTAATGATTTAGGTTGCATACCCAAAAGAAAGTTAATGTTTTTGACTTTATGAGATCTTTCAAATATTCAACATAACTTTACTGGTTTAAATGCGGTTTGGTCAGCAATAGTTCCATGTATGTTTTTGTCTGGATAATCCTTCTGTAACTGAGAAGGCAAACAGGTTATGTAACCAAACAATAACCATTTTGAATCAAATTTTAGGTACTTTTGTTAAAGAAAATTGGGAACTATGGAACCTGGACCCTTTAAGGTTCGGCAGAAATTGCTCACATCTGTCTACATTTGGTTTGGACATGTTAAGTTTCAGTTTCTAAACACAAAAATGCCAAGCAGAAACAGAAAGATGAACCACTCCACAGTAAATAAATTCACCTATTCAAGCCAAATTCAATAAAACCAATACTGGAGTTTATTGAAAAGAATAAAACAAATGATGAGTGCTTTCATCCTGATCACTTCAGAACTTCATCACATAATAAATTTAATCACACAATCTATTTATATAGTACAGAAAAACTGGGTAAAATAATCATTAAACAATTAATACACTATAAGTAATAGTTCAAGCATGCAGTATAAAATCCAACCTGGAATTCCAATAAACCTTGGATTTTATACTACATGCTTGAACTATTACTTATACACTACTAGTTTTCTCTGTGTATGGTCCGATCGCTGTGGAGTGCTCTGGTGCTGTTTCTTTGTTTTATAAGTTAAACAATGTTAACTGATTGATGCATCGATTCATTTGAAGAAGTATATCAGTATTTATTGGAGTATTGTTCATGATATTTCTGTTTTAATAGGAAGTATATCAGTATTTATTGAAGTATTGTTAATGTTGTTTCTGTTTTAATAGGATGTATATCAGTATTTATTGGAGTAATGTTCATGTTGTTTCTGTTTTAAGATGAGTTTATAAATATGGACAGGAAAGAGAAGTGAACAGGCTTTCAGTCTGGTGGGCAGCTACTTTGCAGCCTATACGTAATTGTTTTAATCCCCCCCCCCCCGAGTTTGCTCAAGATCAAATGACCATGGAATGGTTAATGGCACTTTAACTGCAGTTGTTAATATTTTGAAGGAGGTGGACTTTACACCACTGATTGAAAGGTTAGGCACATGAAAGGGCTTCATGGTACACCATTCATATAAGGTCTCATTAATTAATATGTAATGTGTTATGCTGTATTTCTTAGTGATGCAAGCACACACACATATATATTTACGTATGTGTGTATATAAATATATATATATATATATATATATATATATATATATATATATATATATATATATATATATAATGTGTGCCTTGCCTTTGTTGAATGGCACTAATGTTGATGTGCATAATTTCAACACCAGATGATCAGCATTACTCACACTGACATGATACTACACATGTGTTGAGCATCAGACTCAGCAGATATATTCTAACTCTGCGATCACAAATTTCTCAGTAAAAGGGCACATTTTTCAATACAGAGAATCATCCAATCTGCTACTTTTGTCAACAAGTATAAATCCTCACTTTGGTCAACCAAATTGTGTAGATTTAACAGATGTTGAACAAAGTACTACTCAACAAAAGTAGCGATTTGTGAATATATATATATATATATATATATATATATATATATATATATATATATATATATATAAATATATATATATATATATATCTATGCCAAATGATCAAAGTATTAACATTTCAAATTCCTGACATGGTATTAAAAGTGTATGAATCATGAAGATTTGAACACACAAACAGTTGAATCACACAAATTTGAAAGAGTAAAACCCATTTTTCTTCAGGGGTGCAAGTCCCCCCCCCCAAACCCTCACACCCCCTGCTAATTATATATATCAACTCCAAGATCAGACTACAGTGGGGAAAGGATATATTCATAATGTCCATTGTACTGCAGTCTAGCAGAGAAACACAGGCAAAGTTCAAAACGTTAATTATCGAACATTGTAGCAGCTCTTTCAAGCACTCAAACACTTCAGAGTCTGAGCCCTTGAACGGAACCTATGCAGATCAGATAAACAGATAAAAAGATATAGAAACAGTAACAAGTTGACTGTGCTTCACTAACTCAATCTAAACTATTATTTTTGATCTTTTAATAAATAATATGCTCACACCTGCAGAGGCAGTCTTGTTTTCATTTTTGGTGAGTGGGTCTAACACAAGCTTGGCTTTCATCACAAGCCATGTTGTCTAGCCCTTGAGACGTAGATCTTCATGCCTTTCACCCTTTGAGTAGCCTGACAGATGGCTTTCCATCATCACTGTGGCAAACCCACCGTCATTCTCCTTCCCAGTTGATGGTTGCTTTGCATAATATACCCCTATTTTTACACTCCTTCTTGGTTTCCTTGGATGGATTAGGATCAAGTGACCATAGATAGCATAGTTTAAAGGTGATGAAACTGAGGTGGCCATTATTGTTGAGGAGGAGGGATTTACACCACTCATCATAGAGGGTAGTCTTATATGAGGGCTTTATGGTATGTCACTCATAAGGTGCAAGTGGCTAATATGTAATACGTAATGTAAGTTGTATTTCTCTGGTAGTACAAGTACACTATTAGCTATCTACATCTATTTATATGTATAGAATATTTAAGTGTGGTTCACTGATTCAATCTCAACTGTTATTTTGGGTAATTTAATAAATTACATGGTCACAGCTGCAAATGTAGTCCTATTGTCATTTTGGTGAGTGGGACTATGGCAAACATAGTGGAGATGTATCCATTAACATTGCCAGAACATTTGTACAGCATAGTGGCCACATATATGTTACAGTACAAGGAAGCTATACACATTATGTGTGTGTGGATTGCCACCTCATTTTGTCAATTATAGTCAAACTGACAGGCACAACAAGTTCATGTCTGATAAAGCCACACAAATGTATGCTGTCACCAGGCCAGTTGCATTGAAGAACGAAGCTTTGACTACCACAAGGTGACTTTAATATGATTAAAAGCTCAGGCACTTGACAGGTTGGGAGGATGGTCATACCTATACTGGATGAGATGGGGCTTGAGAAGCAGTAATTTACTGAGCTCTGGAGGAGGCCGGAGTCCAGAAGGAGCACCAGGGCTGTAAGGGAATAGAAATAGTAGAGGTGATGTCACTGACCTATGGTCCCAGGGCAGAGCACATACTCTGGCCATTCCTCATTGCTTGCCTGTCCTGATGGAAAGTATGTCATTACTCTCAGGAGGAAATTAGGGCTAAGGAAAAAAAAAAGAACTAATTCAGAGTAATGCTACCATCCTAATTGTTCAGTTTTGAGTGTCACCAAACAGAGAAGCCTGGGACATAGCCTGTGATAATGAGGGTCTATATTATATTATTGAACGCTTAAAAAAGCGAACACTGATTGATCGACCTAATTTAAGCGAAAGCTTACAATCTCGAACTGTCAGATTAGCGATTTTTTTTCCCAGGGAAAGAAATCGCTGATCCAAAACACATACACACAACACAAGCACACCATACAAACAGAAATCCACACACATACACCTAAAATCTAATACCTAACCCTACACTAAACTATGTACACACCACTAACTACCCACTTACCTTAACCCAAACCCTAATCTAAGGTCCGTCACTATCGCACACTCACCTCACCCGCTCCCTAACCCTAACTCACTTAAATCCGCCGTAACCCTCATGTCCACTCAATCGCACACACACCTAACCCAAGCCCTAACCCTAACTCACCTAAATCACCCTAACACTCACATCCACACAATCGCACACTTACCTGAATCCGACCGGTAACTTTCCACCATAACACTGAAAATACAGAAGCAACAGAAACGGACAACCAAATTCTTTCCCTAGGAACAAATTTGAGTTTCTGCTGCTTCGATATTTTGCAGTTTCACGAAAATAAGTTCAATCAATCAGCGTTCACTTTTTTAAGCGTTCGAGGATATAATATAGACCCGATAATGAAGGGGTTCACATAGAGTTCCATAATAAAGGCTTGATGATCATGAAAGGAGCCAAACAAAAAATAAAAAAAAAACTATATTGTTGAGATAAGGGATACTTGATTTTGTCATATCCAACAGTAGTGAACAATCCTCCAAAAGGATCTCACTGAGACGGATACCTGGTGTCAAAATCATGGCCTCAAGCTAAATGCCAAAAAGTGCATAGCCATCCTCTTTGGAAAAAACAAAGTACCCACAAACTACCACATAGGTGGTAGTCCCCTAAATATGGAAAACTTAATAAGGGATCTGGAGACCCAAGTAGATAGTAATTTCTCCTTTGATAATCACATTGCCAAAGTGGTTATAAAATCCTTCTATGTGGCCCACCTAATCACAAAAGGGTTTGCATCCAGATCAAAAGAAGTCATTGTGCCCCTCTACTCATTATTCATCAGATCCATCATAGAGTACAACGCCCCATTTGGGATGTACCTTACAAGACACCTGCAACAGCTGGAAAGACCACAGAAGTATCTCACCAAGAGGATCACTGGCCTCAAACAGATGCCCTATGCAGCTCGAATGAAGAAACTCCAGCTGTACTTGGTTGCATACCGCCTACTCAGAGGTGATCTCTGCCTGACCTACGAGGCCATGTCCAACCCAGAATTGATGGACATGCTCCACCTAAAGAAAACCTTATCCCCTTGAGCCACATGCTCTAAGGATCTATACCTCCCCACAACAATAAATAGGACGTGCTGGATGGATAGATCCCTGTCCCAGAGACTTTACATGCTTTGGAACAAGATTACAATCTACATGAGGCAGAGCTCCTTGCTAACACTCTTCAAGAGAAAGCTTGACGAGTGGATGGGAAACAGAAAGTTTACCCTGGGGATCACTTCAGTGGCTGTGCTGGACAGAGGCACAGGGAAGTAATCTAAGCAGGTGGCGAAAGCCAACACATTCTGGCTAGGCTTATAAATGCCTTTGAGTAGATAGCCTAGTACCTACCTATGAACCTATGACCCTATAAGAAATGTCAGGAATTCAGCAGATTTGTGTGCTGGTATAAATTCTATAATGTAATATACTTTTTGACTAAGACGATCCTTGTTTCTTTAACAAAAAATAGTGAGTTATTCACATTTTAAAATGAAAATACTGAAGTAATTTTTGCCACCCTAGTACAGGATATGCTCATTTGCTTATTCACTCTTACACAACACAGAAACCTATGGGCAGTGCAGAGGAATGCCACTTCAGTTGCTGCATATATTTGACATATGACAGGAAATCTGAGCAGCCAGTGATACCCATGTTGGCATGGACTGAACACGCAGACTGCACATTAAATATGCTCCATCCAAGAATCAAATAGGGGAACCAAGTCTTTTGAGACAAAAATACAAACCATTGCACTACTATGCTGACGTAATTAATGTTATAGAGTTCATGTCAGTAAATGGAATTTTAATTTCAAATTTTAATTCTGTAACATTAATGAGTGTTCTGTAGCATTTTTGTCTGCTTACCATTTCGCACAACTCATGGACAAAAATAAAATGTCATTATTCATATTGCTTTACTGATGAAGTGACAATTGAGTAATATTTGATATAATGTCAGATAAGACAAAGAAAATGATTTAATTTCATAAGTTGGCAGCATTGATTATAGAAACTGCTAAAAGGTATAGCTAATATGAAATCTCAGCATTGAAAAAAAATGCTACTTTCCCCAAATAATTACAGGTGTAGGCAAATGATTTATGACTACCATGACTCCATTCCTGTAGCAGACTAACAAAAAGTTGATGCCTACATAAAGGCAAAATGAAAATTCAATGAGAAAAAAAAGTAAGGCAGAAGGGAAATCACAAAAAATATAAAAAAATGTCTTCCAACACCAAAAGATGCACAACATTTGGAAAGTATACTTGTAGAGTTTCACAATTAGTACATGACAACCATCTGCTTAATAGGCTTTTGTTCTTAACTGGTGAAAAGTTGCAGTCTTGAAGGTTGCCTAATTACGCAAACATGATTTCAATAACAATATATTAAACTGGAGTTCTTTAACTTTATTAGTAGCTTTATATTGACATTTATTTTTTCCAGGCCTGTTGTACACAGCTGGTAACAGTCACAGAAACACAAATGTTTAAATAGAAAACAACTCAGTCTTCTATACTGCATTCCATATTAACTGCATGTCATGTGTCTCCCAAGGATGACAAACTTTGTACATGTTTATTTTTTTGTTTTGTTTTATTTTACAATTTGATAACCAGGTTAAGTGAGCTGATCTGCTACCCTTTTCAGTAGTGACTTGAGGGTAAGTGTGCAGAAAAAAAAATATGCAGGAGCAATATTATTAAATTATTAATAATAATAAATAACTTGAAATATACATACATATGTTGCAGGTATCTTAGTAGTATATATAGAGTGGCAAAGTGACCAGTATAATAATAGCATATTTAAGAGTGCTAAAATTATATTTAAAGTACGTACAAACAAAAATCTTAATTTATACCATTTTTTATTTTTATTTTCAAAATCAAAACAGGGATTAAAGAACTGTGCCTGAGCTGTTTTTTTCAGAGAAGTTTATTTATACTTGTAAATAGTGACAACTCAAGATTGTGCCAGGTGTTTTCAAGATTTTCAGAGAAAGGAAATCTCTTTGAAGCATTCCCTAATTTCTATACTCTCATTTTAATGTCTTTCGTTATAAAGATGGATGCATAACATTTTTGAAACATGTATTTAATGTAGAGGTTACAAATACATTTTTTTTCCTTTAGGAAGGAGTTTACTTTACCATAATAAAGAACAATGTGATTGCCTTTAACTCTTAAGCTGGTTTATTATGTAAGTTTTAAAATATGCAAAACCTGTCCAATGCAACCATAATGGCTCTGTAAGAAACTGCACAACTAAAACACACACAAAAAAATGTCTAATGCAAAAAAGAATAATTGCTTAGTCTTTCTTCAGTAAAACAAACAATGTTTCCATCTTAAAAGTGCTCATACTTGTTCAGATGACATTTGAAGATCTATTTGCAGTTTTAATTAGAAACTTAAACTTTCTATTTTATTGAATAATACATTGAGTATGCTATAAGCTTTAGTATCTGGCATGTATCCAGTTTTAATTTTTAACTGTACTGAGTTTGGAATGAAAGAGAAGAATGTGTTCTTAACAGAATCTGAACTTATTTTACAAAACAGTATATTTTGTCTTGAGTGTAGTTACATCATAGAACAAGTGGGAAATGCAATATTTCTCCCATAGCTCCCTCATACATCTACAAGCATTAAGACAAGAAGTACGTAAACCTAAGATAACCTATCTGTAATAGGCAAAATTATCATATGCTGTATGACCTGGGAGAATTGAACAGTGTCTTACCCCCCAGCTTTTTCTTCCAGTACCTGAACTCAAGTTGTCTGGGTCATAATCAGGGCTTGAGCTACAAAGTTAGCATTTTACAGGACAGCAGATGATTCAAAGGCCATGGAAACAGACTTGGTTACTTGAAAATGCGAATACACCTGACTCATGCAATACCACATAATTACTTCTCTTATAAATTTGTAAATTCTTTCTTTGAAACGCTGATGCAAATTTTATATTATATATATATATATATATATATATATATATATATATATATATATATATATATATATATATACATATATTAGGTACTTCTAGGATAGAGTTACTACTATTTTTTTTTATAAATTTACTGTCTTTAGTGAAGGCATATTTAATATTAAATATTAGGCACAATACATGTATTTTTCAAGTAACATGAGTAACTTGTAAAGGATTTAATGTTAAATATCGGGCACAACACTTGTTAGTCATAAATAAGGTAAAAAGGATTTAATGTTAAATATCAGACACAATACATTAGCTATAAATAATGTGCAAGGGGGTTTGTTATAGAAATTTTAATGATGTGAAGTAAAAGCATACCTATTACATAAAGTGAGAAGAAATTTTGTTAGAAGGTTAATGACTATATTAAATAAACATGCAGTTTGTTTACTTGCTTGCTTGATTACAGTTTCTATTTTTGCCAGAATTGGAATAAAAAAACAGAAGCCAGAATGCATGAATTTATAGAAGTTGCTGAACAAATGTCATCCAAGACAGATTCGGTCAATGGGTCCCATTGAGGGGTTAAACATCCAAACACATTTATGAGCTAATTGGACTGGTTAGCATTATTGTGATGGCATTCAATGACAATGCTATAATAAATATGGAAAATAAGTATACTGACTTGCCCAGCTCAAGGGCATACACGAATGAAGCTCTTTCTGTGACCCATATGATCTGAGTTTGAGTAACAGCCAATGAGTTGAAAGAACTTGACAATGGAGGTGAGAGTGAATGGCTACTGGTAGTTAACCTGTCCTTGGGTGGAGGTAGATTGTGGATTCTGACCAATTTTCCACAAGGAAGTGGAGATTTGTTTACCAACAATGGAAAATATTGGACATCCTTGGAATTGTTAATCCTAAGCCAGTGATGCTAGCTCTTAAAGGCATATGTACTGTAGCATTTACACACAAAATTCAGCAGTGGATGCAAACCCATGATTCGATAAGAAAAGCCACCAGGGTTGATTAAAAGCATAATAAATACCCCATTTGCTGAAATACCAGAAAGAGCACAAATCATCTCCATAACTGCCTGGGTCGTAGCCACTCCAGACAACCCTCACCATCACTTGAGAGTTTACCAGGATAGTGAAAAAATGGGTTAGATTTTTGAGGGAAGGCTGGATGGTCAGCAGACACAGAAGTAGAAAGTATGAAGAAAAAATTAGTATGCTGACTTGAGAACTGTCTACTTACAAGTTTACATGAACAGTTATTTCTTATTAGCATGTGCATTTTCAAATAAATGCATCAGGGAATCCAACAATCCTAGACAGAAATGGAAAATCCTCTAATCAAACCTAAAAAAACTGACTCTATTATTGAGAAGAATGTTGCTGTTTGTCTTTTTGGCTTTTCCCGGTTAGGGGTTACCACAGCGGAACTCTGGTCTGCTAATGATTGGCAGTAGATTTTTTATGGTGCCGTGTTGCCAGTCCGACGCCCAACCTTCAGCGAAGGCACGCCCATTCACACATGTCTTTTGGATGCGACTATTATTGAGAAGAATATGACTATCTATTCTGAATCTTCAATGAGGAGTTTCCAAATGTAATATCTCAATGAAATAGGCAATAAAGTGATACACTGTTTAAGAAAATGTGTTCTGGTCCGTGGGAGTGGCTGAGGTGGCAAGCATTCCACTGATAATTCTGTTTTACTCCTCCTGAGTGTGTGCCATCTCAGAATCAATATGAACTTTCCAGTTCTATCATTCTCAGCTGAAACAAAGACTCCTAAAAATGCAATGTGTTCAGTGCAGCCGGTTTTAGACTGAAATTCAAGATATCAAATAGTTTGAGGGAAATATACAGTGCAACAAAACATTTGCTGAACAGTTGGTGGAATTGTTTAATTTCTACCAAATTCTCACTTTCTTTCCTCATTTTAATTATATGCAGCTTATTTATCTTTCTGTCTGTCTGTATATGTGTGTGTGTGTGTGTGTGTGTGTGTGTGTGTATGTGTGTGTGTGTATATATATATATATATATATATATATATATATATATATACATATATAGATATATATATATATTTATATATATATATATATGCCTGGCCTAGTATTTTAATAAGGAATTCATGCTTTCATAAATTATTGTATCTGATTGGGACATCTAGCAATAATATAGATTATAGATACTTCTGGATCTTTCTGATTTTAGTTGCTATTATTTATTTACAATATTGATTCTTTTCTGTTCAATTATTTGTATTTAAAATGAGTGGACTGTTTTGTTAGAAGCAGAAGCATAGCTGACTCATCCAGTGCCTTTTTCGATACCACAGACAAGCACACCCCCTCATCTCTTCAAGTGAAGAACAACAACAACAAAAAAAAAACAGCAGGATACCGTGACAATTGGCTGCATTCCTACATACAGGAACTAATAGCCAATCCACACACAACCCCAGCACCACCAGCTCTAAAATAAAGAGCAAAAAAAAAAAATCTACACCTTTTCTTGACACAGCCAGATAACCAAAAACACAACCCCCCCTTCCTGCCTCAGACCTGCCTCAGACAATCAGGTTCCACTTGTGCACACTGACCCTCCTTCCTTTCATTTTTAGTAAAAAAAAAAAAGAAAAATTAAATATTTTTTTCCCTTTTAAACTCTAGTAAGCATCTGCTAGAGTTTATACCCTGTAATGCTTTGTTTTTTTTTTCTTTTAAACTGTAGAAAACTGATTTTTATAAATGTAGAAAACAGTTGCTAGTCCATAACTCTCAACCTCTTAACACAAAAAGCCTAAAATAATGGAGGAACAAAGGCCCAAAAATAGGGACAGATTTTAAATATTGCTTTTATAAACTTAGAAAGTTGCTAGAATAACAAGATTTGTGTTAGCATGCAATTTTTGAATAGCATTATTAAGTCTGAAACTCAAATGTACGTTATTATTTAGTAATTTCAAACCGCAGTGATTTGCCAGAAAACCACAAATTTTACGAGGAACAGACAAAATATATGAGGCAAAAATCTGAACATTCTGCGAAAATCTGGACAGTTGAGAGCTATGGACTTGTTGCAGTTTATACACTGCTCAGAGTGCTACTACAGCACTTATATTTTAGTTTAAAAAAATATTTTCTTTCTTAAACTGTAGCAAAGTGCTGCAGTTGCAGCAGTTGTTAGAGTTTATCACCTGTATAGAGCACTACAGGGCTCAGGTTTTAGCTATTTTATTTTATTTTAAACTGTAGCAAACTGTTACACTGTTAGAGTGTAGCAAGTAGTTGCTAGAGTTTAGACCACACACAATTGCTACAGCACTCAGGTTTCAACGTAAATGCAGTACTGGCTTTTAAAAGCTGATCATGTCCCAAAACAGTTCGCACCAAGAACACATGCCCCATTTGACCCACTCCCTAGCTATACTACTGGTTGTAATTATATGTCTCATCATTGCTGGGTAATACAGAATAAGTAAAATTGGAAAGGAGCATTGTAACTGGATAACCTTACAAGTTACAAGACCAGTTGCCCAAATGCATTAAGTTCTGTAATAAAATAATATAGTTATAACCCATAACTGATAAAAAAGGAATGAAAATTAATGTCATCTTCAAGATAACCATGCATGACTCATCAAGTGGTACACCGTGTGTGTGTGTGTGTGTGTGTGTGTGTGTGTGTGTGTGTGTGTGTGTGTGTGTGTGTGTGTGTGCGTGTGTGTGTGTGTGTGTGTGTGTGTGTGTGTGTATTTGTGTGTGTGCGTGTGTGTGCGTGTCTGTGTGTCTGTGTGTGTATGCGTGTGTGTGCATGTGTGTGCGTGTCTGTTCACGTGTGTGTGTATGTGTGTCTGTGTGTGTGTGTGTGTGTGTGTGTGTGTGTGTGTGTGTGTGTGTGTGTGTGTCTGTGTGTCTGTGTGTCTGTGTGTGTCTGCGTACTCGCATGTGCACAGGTAGCCATTCATCTCTTGCTTACATGACTCAGTTATTAGGAAAGTGTTACAACTGCTGTTCAATCAACAGTTAAGGTTAATGGAGCTTATGGATGTGTGCCAAGAATACTGCATCCTGTCCTGATGTTATTTGTTAAAAGAATCACAATAAACAAGAACCTTTAGCACTCACATTGATTTATGTCGCCATGAAGATGAACACCCAGATTTCCACAAAGGAAGCTGTTTATCTGAATAAAAAGTTCAGAGATCAACTGATATAAAAATACCAGATGCATTTTATTTTTAGATCAATACAATGTAGTACAAAGGAAACAGATGAATGAATTGTGTTTTAGATGTGTCACTTCCTTTCTAATTAGTATGACTCTGAAAAGACTGACATTTTCTTGAGCTACTCTTAAACAGATGTAATAGTCGCACTGTTGTTTATTTTCTATATTGTGCTAAAGTGAGTTTATATTAAACAGACATTGGCATGTGATATACAATTAGACCAGTCAGCAGTGTTTGGTAGTCTTCAAATATTAACACTAAATTAACTTTCTGATTCCTATGCTGACAGCTTGTTTGATGGGAATTCCTACACGTGAATAATATAACATATTTCAAACAAATGCAGCTAAAATTGAATTTTTTCAACTGTCTGACTTGCTTGTAAAGTTAGAAAATTGTATTCATTCCACCTGTATGTTTACATTTTATCTGAAGCAATGAAGAAAAGAAGGCCCTTATAGCTGATGGATTCAATAAAAGCTACTTTAGAAAGTATCAAAGTCATGTACAGAAACTAAAAATACTTTAATGATCCTGTAGACAAACCACCTATTCACTACTGAGAAACCTGCAGCATAATATGACAACATTGTTTTGTATAGTTTAAATTCTTTCTATCTGTTCAACAGAAACACAACCCTTTATCGTTTTTATCTTTTCATTTTTTTACTCCGTGGCATATCGATAGACAAGACAAATAGAAGTGAGGTTAAATCGGATGGTGATGCAAACCGTTCACACTCCAAAGTTCATGGGATTTCAAAGTATCCTATGGATTCACACTACGCTGTATTAATGAAATGCCAGGGTCATTCTTCACAAGATAGATTGTGAGATCAAAAGAATGTACCTAATAGAAATCCTACTATCACTTTAAGATACATTACTAATTGTGATACAAGTCTCCGAGTCTTTAGTCGTCTTCTGGAAAGTAATCTTTCTATTTTATTTGCATAATACTGAGTTCTAAATGTGTTAAAAATAAATTATCTCTGTCAATGCTCTGCAATTTGGAGTGATATTCATAGTCACTGCACTTTTGTGTAGCAGGAATTTGCACAGCCTGTGGCCAAGTGTAATTTCGGCATGATTCATAGATATAAGCTGCAGCCAGTTTAGTCAGCCTAAAAGCTTATGCCAATGAGACACTAATGAGATGTAGGTAAGGAATGCCTTACATTTTTGAGATCATTTTATGTAAATGAAGTCTTTTCCAACTTGTTTGTGAATTGACTGTTGCTTTTTAAGTGACTCTGCGCCATGCGCACATATCTTATAAAGGGCGAAGTCGCAACTTTTTTATTTACTTTGGAGTTGACAGTGGTACTGGCTGCTGATACCAGCCTGGCTATTTTATGTTGAGAGCATACCTCTCAAACTTTTAGAGCAAGAAATCTGGACAAAGCCATAAATAAAAGAGGGACAAAGGCCCAACAATAGGTACAATTTTTAAATATTCCTCTTACAAACTTAGAAAGTTGATGGAATAACAAGTTTTGTGTTAGCATGAATTGTCTGAAAGGTATGAAGTTTAAAACTCAAATGCCTGTCATTATTTTCTAACTTTAGTATTTAATGTTCTGCCACTAATTTTCCAGAAATCCAGAATTTTATGAAAAATAGATTAAAAATATAAGACAAAAATCTGGACATTCTGATAAAATATGTACAGTTGAATGGTATAGTTGAGAGCCACTTGTCTTAGCCACAAAAAAACTGCATATGTAAAACAGCACTTGTTCAATTAAAAGCAGAGATTGACTCATAATAATGTTGTTGACCAAAAAATCCTTGATACATTCTGAATGGCCAGTGATACTCTAAGGACTTTAGTGAGGTTTTTATGGCTCACAGATGAACACTTAGAGGATGTGTGGTGTTTCGATATCTATGAACACCATGGTATGTGTACCCTCATTATACTTATCACAGACACCTTATAGAGACGAACTAGAGACACACTAGGACTGCTTCCGGAATGTTTCAGTAGTGCAATACTCTTGGCACATGCTGAGCAGTATATCTATCTGCCAGTGCCTCCTCCTGCATGGTAGAATACCCCATGGTCACCTTGTTGGTAAATGCAGATTTCTCCAGTCATATCAATTTCTGTAGGAATAACTTGTAAATGTTTTGCATAATAATAACCTCCCCTTCTTTTTTTATGCCTCCTCCTTTTTTTCTTTTGCAGGTGATGCAGGAACCCTATCTGATGACAACTATCTGTAACCCTCAGGCAGATGCTGAGGAATGCTTCAACACAGCTCTGTCCCAGACACAGATTGTCACTGAGCGAGTGTGTTTGGTCTACTGAAATCCCATTTCCATTGCCTGGATGAGTCTGTGGGTGCATTTCAGTATGAACATGTTATTGCTTGCAGGATGTTTACCACATGCTCATTCTGTACAACATGATTACGTGTCAGTCTGGTATTCAACTGCCTCATTATGGCAGTGTAGTTCCTGCTTTTACTCCTTCAGCCAGTGAGGACAGAGATGGTGTCCAGCTGACAGCAGTATCAGGCAATCCCATGTGGTAGACTCAAGTACAGTACAAAGATGCACAGGCTAAAATATGGAATCTTGTCTATGACATTCAGTGGTGCCTTTAGTTTAATACTACATAGCTTAAAGCTGATACATGCAAACAGTTTCATTACTTGTTAAAGATTTTTTTTGTACAATTAATTGATTGTTGTATGTGTTTTGTTTATGATAGCTACATTCTGATGCCTGTTAACTATGATCTGTATGGTTTATGGTAAAGGCATAAGAAGAAGTGTAATTTATTTATTTATGTATTTATTTATTTATTTACATTTGTTGATTGGGAGTGTCCGACTGGACGTAAGTCCATTTTCAGCGGAGGCCCGGGGAGAAAAGCTCCACAGTTAAAATATACAGCAGTAGTTGCATTGGATTTACATAGGAATTAACAATTTGATCAACATAGCAATTAACAACTACGAACATAGCTACAGATGAAGAACATAGTATATCAGTAGACAACTAGAATCTTTATCATCTGCGAAGTACATAACAGACATTAACAATTGTTACAATAAGAAGTTCCTGCTGTATAATAATAGCAGGCTTATGAGCATCTGAGCTTGCTATAATCAAGGTAATTAGTGGGGTGGAAAGAAAGGTAGGGGGTGGATGGGGTGGGTGATATTAGTAATGACTTCCTTAATTGCAATGATCATGCAGTTATTCAGAAGCACTGTTTTGGTAGCAGTAGCAGGGATGGCACAGCACATTTCATTATCTGTCACTTTTTCAGCCTGTATTGCAAGAAGTAGCATAAAATAATAAGTATTGTTGCATGTGAAGGAGAAATTGGCATGTTTATTGTTGGCCTTTGCTGTATGTTTTTTGCTCAGATGAGATAGCACATCAGACTAAACAGTTCTTTCATCAACACAAATCCACTGAGTCATCTACACAGTCATCATTTGTGCAGTTTTGAGCATGAAAGGGCAACGGAGGTACGTTAATAGGTTCATAGGTGTTTACTAGGCTAATGACCACAAGGGCATTTTAACACTAGCTATGCATCCTAATTTCTGACAAGTTCTGGTACCATAAGTGCAAGCAGGGGCTTGGGAGGTGAAACATTTGCAAGCAGAAGCCTAGAAGATGAATCATTTACAGGCTATCTGTGTCCATGAGAGACATAGGTGACAAACCAGGGATGAATTTCCTGTTTCCCATCCAGTTGTCCAAGTTAAGCTTGAATGAGGTTACAGAGGAACTCTGTTTCACATGGATGGGAAGCCTGTTCCAGGTAGTCTCTGTGATACATACCTGTCTCTTCAGCAGGTTCTATTTATATTACAGGCAAGGATTAAGTCTTTAGAACAGGTAATTCTGTTGCAGTTTATTTTTTGGATATGCAGAAGGTCAATCAAAGTGAGGTCTGAGAATGTCTTGTACGCCAGGCATATATCTCCCATCAACAGCCTGTAGGAGACAGAATACAGGATAGGACCTTTAGGCAGTCTGCACAGGGCATGTTACTTATGCCCTGTATTCTTTTAGTGAGGAACCTCTGTGGATGTTCTAGTTGTTGGCTATGCCTGGTTAGGTACATACCAAAGGGGGTATTGTACTCAATGATGGGTCTAATGAATGCCAAATATAGTGTAGCTATGACTTTCTTGGACCTAGATGCTATACATTTGTTTATAAGTTACACAACATAGACTGAGTTCCTCATTACTGTAGACACTCAATGGTCAAAGGCTAGATTATTGTCTATGTGTGACCCCAAGTCCCTGACTACTGGATCATGTCTTAGGGGTGTGTTGTCAATATGATAGTTACAAGGGGTGGATGACTTCCCAAAGGAAACTATTATGCATTTCCTGGCATTTAGTTTTAGTCCATGGCTCTGACACCAGCTGTTTGCCTGTGCCAGCCCTTCCTAGAGAACATTTGTGTCAGTGAGCAATTCGATGACAGCTCCTAATTTGCAATCATCTGCAAATTTAATCATCCAGGGGCCACTGACATTGACCTTGACTTCAAAGAAGTAAATGCCAAAAGGGAGCAGTCCCAATCGCTGAGGGACTCTGCTTGAGACTGACCTCTTTGTAGAGGTGGACTCCCCAATTCTAACTTTCTGGGTCCTGCCTGTGATGCACCTGGTTATCCACTGAGTGATGTAAGGGTTTGCATCTAACCTCTTAAGTTTATCAACAATGCCTGAGTGGAGTACTGTGTCAAATGCCTTGGCCAGGTCAAGGTAGGTTGTGTGCAGCATTTTGCCCTCATCCATTGCTTTGATGACCATCTCAAAGTAGGCATGACCTGCCTTCGATAAAACCAAATTGGGTTGGTTTCCAGTATCTGGAGGTTTCCTATGTTATTACTGATCATTTCCATGATAACTATTTCCATGGCTTTGTATTATGAGACTAGAGAGACTTATGGGTCTGTAGTTTCCAGGGTCTGTAGATGGGCCAACTTTGTGTAGGGGGATTACAGTTTCTGTTTTCCATTCATGAGGCAAGAAGCCTATTTGGAGGCTAGAGTTAAGTACCAATTCCAGAGGTCTAATAGGACATGTTTCATGCTATTTAGAAGGCATCCTGGGATATTGCCTGGTCCCATTGATGTAGTGTTCTTGGCCTGAGAGAGAGCATTATGGATCTGTTCCCTAGTGATAGCAGGGGGAATTATATTTGAAGATATTTCCTGAGGAAAGGTTGAAGGGGAGAGAGGGGTAAAAATGGAGCTGAATTTATCAGTAGGTTTGCTATATCTTCTGGCTCAGTATAGCTTGCTCCACTTACAAAGCTCTGCACGCAATTGTGTATTGCCTTTGAGGTTGCAGACATAGCTAAAGAATGTATTGTGGTTGTCCTTGGCCTGGGAGTCCAAATTTACCTCTTATTTGGCTTTGGTAGACTTTATTTGTCCTTTGAGTTGTTTGTTTAGTTTGATGAAAGTACTTTTATCCTGCTGGGTGCCGCACCTCCTAATTTTTGTCATGATTGTCTGTCTTCTGTCATACAGCCTATTGACGTCATGATTCAATCAGGGTGACTTGTTTTTTGAGTTAGTTCTGAACTTCTTCCTGGTGGGTGCAGCTGCCTCTATGCAGCCATTGACATGCTAGCAGATGGTTTCTGTAAACAGTTCTGCATAGACAACAGTGTTCTCAGGGTTTATAGAACCTTGACATTTTGCCAGGTTATCACTTAATGGTAGGAAGTTAGCCTTAGAGTAGTTCCTGAATATTCCAGGGTTTGTTGGGGTTCCAGGTTTTATTTTTACTTCAAAGGAGACTATTTTGTGGTCCGACCTTACCAGAGAAGATGTTACACTAGTGGGTGTTCAGTACTCTCCCATATTAGTAAGGACCAAATCCAGTATGGTTGTACCCGTAGTTGGTGTACTGGCAATCTGGTCAAAGAAGTTTGTGGCTACAAAATCCAGGAATCTCTGTGCCTGTACACATGGTGTTGTATATGATTCTCAGTTAATACTGCAGTGATTAAAGTCACCCATGAATGTGGTATTATGTTGGAGTGTGAGTATTTCTAAAAGTTTAAATACATGGTAGGGTTTCCTGGGTCATAAAGGGGGACCTATAGCTTGCAGGGAAGTGGTATTGGATCTTACCTATGGTGATTTAAACATGGAAAAACTCAAGTGAATTATTCTGTTTGACTAGCCTTGAGATATATTTTCTTCTGAAGTAAATGAAGATACCTCTACCTTTAGTCCCTCTCTGTGTAGTAGCTGGTCTAAAGTTATTGACAACATTATAACCTTGCACTGTCGGTGTGTTCTCCATGGCTTTAAACCATGTCTCAGTGACTGCACAGACATCAGCATTCTCTAGGATGAAGAGAGCTTCTAGGGAGTGGAGTTTTTTTGTTTAGACACCTAGCATTGGGCAGTAACACCTTTAGATTTTCTTGGTTTTGATTTGTTATGTTGGAAGGACTTTCAAGTTTGGCATTGCCCAGAAACTGGCACTATAGGGGAGGACAATGTTTGTGCTAATATTTGAAAGCCTAGAGTCAGTCATCTTTTGTTCATATAGTGTCATCATCTTTGGGAAGGTAAAGTACTGCTCAGTGCTAGGCTCATACCAGCCTGGGATACACATTCTGAGAGCTCCATGATGTCTCTCTTCATATAGTCTAGGGAGGTATGTCTCAAGTCATTTACACCCACAAGGACTATAACTGATTCATACTGGTACCTGTGGTCCAATGACCTGAGTGCATGCATAATGTGGTGGAACTTGTCCCCTAATAAGTACCTGACTGACTTTCTTGTTACTCAGCCTGGTGAGAGGGACATCAGTGCGTCTCACAATGAAGTGTCTAATGATGAGAATGCTGGGTTGTATGGTGGTTTGCCTTATGGGCTTGGAAGTAGAGGCTCCATGAGATGTAGATGTATACACTGATGTGGGCATTGTCTTGACAGAGTGCATTTTGGGCTGCTGAGGATATTTGTTATGTGTACTTCATCTAGGAGGTCATTGGTGTTTAAGAAGGCTACATTTAAGTGCCTCAGCATATGCAGTTGTATGTGTCTTCTTTGAATTGTGTGTGATATGTACAACATATTTACTACAGACAACCTTATTGACATGAGGAATGTTTTTATGTGAGAGCTTTGCCTCCAGTGGCATTATGTAACTACGTCTCTAACATACATTATCACTTTGTTTGAGAATTAACTGGCTATCAGGAAACATGAGGCAATTTCTGCATTGACTCAGGATGCACATATCTACCAAGCTGGTAATGAAGATAGTGGGAAAGTTCATATCCGTGGCAACAGACCATTTTATATTGATTAGACAGTTGGAGTAGGAATGTAAACTAAATCAGGAGTATCCAGTTTGCAAGTCTGGGAGCAGTGCTTGTCACTGCCAACTAATTGTCATGTATGCAACTTGGCATTGGTGAAATTTCAGTGATGCTCTTACAGGCAAAATGTCAACTCAAGAGAATATGTGACTATACAGGGCACTGCCAAACACTTGAGGGGAAACTAATAACTAGAGCCTGATGATTTTTGGAAAAAGTATTTAGGCAGATATTCTGAAGTTAGAAGCAAATCAAGCAGTACCTACTGAAAAAAAAAGAATTAGCTTATCAGGAATGTGAAAAAGAGGGAAGCCACCTGAATGGTTATTGCCTGACTACTACTAGTTTTAGTCTCACCACAGCTTGATTCTGCTGGGATACAATGCTCATTTGCTTCTTTTCTCACCAGAAAACAAAACAGTAGCACCAATCCTGATATGAGAAGCAGGCACAAGCCTATTTGGTGATCCACAGTCTTGTCCCAGATAACATAAGGGTCTTTAGGCTTTTTGTAGCCTTTTCCTTGTAGATGCTTTGAATAGCAACCAGACCAGTCATGAAGGTCAAGCACAGACATTCACGTCCCAACCAGAATAGTCAGGAATCTCTGCACTCTACTCCTTCTGTCAACAGGAGCAAAATATAAGCACATATTCCAAGCTGGCACATATGAAGCAGTTATTATGCTTTCCAGTGATCAGCAGTCCCCAGGAAATGTGCTTCTTCTCTCATAAGGAGAAAACAGAAGCTCTAAACCCAAGATGACTACTGAGAGTCAGAATGTGGGCTCACCAATAATTGGTGGTCTTGGAGTAGATGTTGGAGATATTAAAGGAGAGAAAGAAAAATTGGTTAATATCCTAAGAGGTGCAATGTGTGCTAAGCAATTAGATATGAAAGAGTAGGTAACTTAAGCTTTAGCTATCTAAGTGGAGAGCCACTAACTTTAAAAGAGCAAGATATACTGGAAGGGGGTGGGAACTTGTATTCTGGTTCTATAGAATATAGTGGGGTGGCCAATAAATTTAAACAGTTGAAGGGGAGTGAATTCACAAAATGATAATGCTGTGCTTACTCACAATAGCCAATGAAAGACAAGAGGGAAGGCAATATGTGATCAAATTGCATAAGGGACATGCAACTAGAAAGATGGTCGAGTTTAAAACCACAACAGCTCCAGGATGGGAGGGTGGGAATAAACCTAATTTCTGTGTTGCTCACAAGAGGCACAGCTGTGGTTTCTTTCCTAGTTTAAATATACAATTACAAGCAGAATATAAGTAAAACACAGTGTAAAGAAAATAAATCACAATATACAAAACAGAAGAAGGTAATAAGGCAATACGAAATACAAACAAAAACCCTAAACTTTCCCTAATGGCAAGTTGTGGCAGAGTCTGGTTGAACTTTTCCAGTAAAGCAGGATTTATCAGAGTAGCAAATGCAAGACTAGATCCAGGCCTGCTGAATCTAGCTTTGTTTGTATAACTTGAGCACTAATCCAGGCATTCTTTAAAGTATTCAGTTGTATTTATTACTGCTTGGTAGTAACTTGATTAAAGTGTAGCTATCATTCTAAGTCTTTTGGATTAAGCACTTGGGCTTCAGACCAGTTGTTTTACATTAAGAAGGTTCGTGGTCTGCACTCTTGTGGGAGGAGAGGCTGGACTCTGCCCTTCTGAGCTGGGAATTTCTGGTTAAAGGCTTATAGTGCCTGCATATTTGAACTGTTTCTTACTGAAATTGGTACACCTTGTTTGCTGTAGCATAGACTAGATCCAGGCCTGCTGAATCTAGCTTTGTTTGTATGCTTGTTGTTTGTTTGCTTGTTATTTCCCTGAAACGCTAATTCCACCTAAAACACGGCTTTTCAGCACTTATGTGGATCCCTAGTGATATCTGCATTGCTTACTGTACTTATTTCCTTGTTTCATTTGAAAGAAAGTTACTGTTTGTCATTTTTGCATTTAAGTTACCTGTAACACATTGCATTTAAGTTACCTGGCACTTGCTCACTAAAGCAATTATATAAGTCAGCACAAAAAAATTAAAAGCACTACACCCTCACAAACTCCCCTTTAGTACCTTGTTCCCCACTGGCCCTTTTTTTCAATTATAAAGGAATTCCCAATACTATTCTAGCATATCCAAAGGTCAGTTGTCAATCTCCTCTCCGGTCCAGCTGGTGAATCTGGGAATCTTGAGGCAATGTTACAACTGCCTCATGTACACAGACAACCCTCTCCTCCTCCCAACAAATTCCAACATATGTAAGAGATGCAACCATGTAGCCAAACTGGAGGCTAAGCTCTCTCAACTCAGTACTGGTGTAACCAGTCAGGAGGAGAAGGAAACCACACTCACTACAATTCCAGTCTCACATAGACCTACCACGACAGCAAACCAAACACATAAACACACAAAAACATACTCGGAGGCTCTAAATAAAAATCTGCCTAAGCAGCAGAGACCTCCAAAGCAGACACCAAAGCAACCGCTACCCCAAAACAAAACACGTGCAACACATAGCTCACAAAGCCAGTGTGCCGAGCAGTCACAGCCCTTAAGGCTAAACAACACACCTGATACACTTGTAATAGGTGACTCTATTGTCAGGCACACTGACATCCCGCTCACCAGGCTGAACAAGGAGAAGGTCACGGTGAGCTGCCTGTTGGGCGCTAGGATCCGTCACATAACACAAGCACTCAGGTCACTCCAAGGCAAGTACAAATATGAGTCAGTCATTGTCCATGCTGGTGTGAATGACCTGAGACGTACCTCCCTGGACTACATGAAAAGAGACATAGAGGAACTCTCTGAGCATGTAGCCCAGGCTGGTATGACCCTGACCTTGAGTAGCATCTTACCCTCACCAAGAATGATGCCACAATATGAAGACAAGATGATCAATTTCAACAATTGGCTTAAGTATTGGTGTCATTCAAAGGGGATCCAATGCCTGTCAGCCTGGGATGACATGCTCGACAAGCCACAATGCTTCAGTAGGGATGGCTTGCACCTGTCACCCCTGGGCTTTCGGATATTGGCAAAGGCTCTTGCCACCCCATAGTGCCTTTTTAGGCAAGGCTCAAAAGACAAACCCACCTCCATAGGTATCACAAGGGATAAGAAACTAAGAGTAATGCTACTCAACGCCAGAAGTCTAAACCTCAAGATGCATGCATTCGAAATTCTCCTTAGCATGGAGAACATCGATATCTGTGCAGTAACAGAAACCTGGTTCAAGGCTCCCGAGAGCACCCCAGCACTACCAGGTTATACCTCATACCATGCTTTTCGGCCCCAAAACTTGGACCGAACCACAAAAGGAGGGGGAGTATCAATATTCGTCAAAGATACCCACACCTCCAGGTTGGTGGCACAGCACGAAGCATCAGAGACTATCCATGTGCAACTAACAGTGGGTAAAACTGCCTTCCAGTTTATAGCCTGCTACAGACCACCCTCCCAAATCCAGGAACCTTACTCGGCCTTCCTGAGAACACTGGAAAATATGAAGGTCTCTCCAAATACCATTATACTGGGCGACTTCAACTACCCAAACATAGAATGGGAGCATTACTCTAGCTCCAACACCCTAGCCCAAAGGTTCATAGAATTTACAAACTCAAATGCTATGGAACAACTTGTTACCACTCCCACATGAGTGGAAAACATACTGGACCTGATCATCACCAACATGGGGACTCTATGCTCCAGACCAGAAGTGTATCCCTCACTGGTAAGATCAGACCATAAACTAATCTCACTGGATATTCACATCTCGACCCCACCCCCTGCCCAGAAAACCACAGTGAAAAACTTCTCTAAAGCAAATTTCACACTCCTCAAAACTGAGGTGGAATCCTTCAAAGCCCCCGGGCCTATGGAAAATATGGCCCAGATTGCAGAATCCTTTATAAACACATTCTATGAACACCTTCAGGAATGCATGGATCATGCAATCCCAAATAAAACCAAGACCCAATCCTCCAAAGGCAGACGTCCTGTCTGGTGGACCCCAGCCATAAACAAAATATACAATTGAAGGAGGAAGCTACTATATGATAGAGGAATATCCGAAAAAGGGAAGGCATCTCTGATCAGTATTAGCAAAAAACTACGGGCACTCATAAAATCGTCTAAGGCCAGCTTCGAGAGAAAAATTGCACAGGACACTAAGGATAATCACAAGGCTTTCTTTAGTTATGTTAGGAACCTGGGTGGGAATTCCCAGATATGCTCAGAATTAGTCGAAAATGACAAAAAATACACCAAAACCACAGACATTGCCAACATGCTAGCTGACAGGTTCAGCGCAAACTTCTCCCCCCCCCCTCCCCACCAAAAGGGCAAATATCTATCCCAGCAGAGTGCTGCCCCCCTGACATCTCAGATGCTCAGGTAAGGACCGCCCTCTCCAAAGCAAAAAACACAGCATCAATGGGACCAGACGGTGTCTCACGCTGCGTCCTACATGAACTCCAAGAAGAGCTAAACCAAAACATAAAACTACTGTTCAGTCTCAGCCTTACTACAGGATATGTCCCCAAAGAGTGGCGTACAGCAATAGTGGTCCCTCTCCACAAAGGTGGTGCCTCAACGGATCCTGGAAACTATCGCCCCATAAGCCTGACTAGCTTGGTCTGCAAAGCTATGGAAAGGATCATCATGGACCTCATAAATAAAGATATTGGAGACCTACAGACACTGGATCCTACCCAGTTTGGCTTAGTTAAGGGCAGATCCTGCCTCTTAAACCTGGTTGATTTCTTTGAAACAGTCACCAAGGCCATTCATGAGGGGGAAGGTGGTCCACACAGCCTATCTGGACCTCGCAAAAGCCTTCGATACAATACCCCACTCGGGCATTATAGATAAGCTCACCAGCTTAAATATCAACCTCTATGTCACTAGATGGGTTGCAAACTGGTTCAAGGACAGAACCCACATGGTTAGAATTGCTGGAGCCATGTCAGACTCCAAACCAGTTACAAGTGGCATCCCACAAGGCTCAGTCCTGGGACCTCTCTTGTTCGGTATATATTTCTCTGAGGTACAGGCCAACACGGAAGGACTGTGGCTGACCAAGTTCACAGATGACTGCAAACTGGGCACCATAATCGACTCTCCAGCCGACACAAGCATCCTCCAAAAGGGCCTCATAGAAACAGACAACTGGTGCCAGAGCCATGGCCTCAAGCTAAACGCCAAAAAGTGTATAGTCATCCCCTTTGGCAAAAACAAAGTGCCCACAAATTACCACGTAGGTAGTAATCCATTAAGTACAAAAGAAGTAATTAGGGACCTGGGGACCCAAGTTGATAGCAATCTCTCATTTGACAACCACATGGCCAAAGTGGTTAGAAAAATATTTTATATAGCCCACCTAATCATGAAGGGATTCACATCTAGATCAGGGGAGGTCATCGTGCCTCTTTACTCATCCCTCATCAGGCCCATAATTGAGTACAGTGCCCCTTTTGGGATGTACATTACCAGACACCTGCAGCAACTGGAAAGACCCCAAAAGTATCTCACCAAAATGATCAAAGGGCTCAAACAGATGCCATATACTGCCCGGTTAAAGAAACTCCAGCTCTACTCAGTGGCATACCACCTGCTCAGAGGCGATCTGTGCCTGCTGTATAAAGCCATGTCCAAACTGGAATTAATGGACATGCTGCACCTCAGAAAATCCAAATCCCACCGAGCTACGTGCTCGAGAGACTTGAACCTCAGCACTGAAATAAATAGGACATGCTGGAGGGACAGATTAATAATCCAGAGGCTCCCTTCACTCTGGAATAAAATCACAGTCCAGGTTAGGCAGAGTCCCTCATTGACTCTCTTCAAGAGGAATCTTGATGAGTGGATGGGAGATCGTAGGTTTACCCCGGGTATCACTTCTGTGTCACTGTTAGACAGAGGCACAGTATATTAATCTCGAAAAAGGGCATAGCAAAATTAATTTAAAATGGGTGGTGAAAGCCAAACACACTCTGGCTAGGCTTATAAATGCCCTAGGGCACATAGCCTAGTATGAACCTATGAACCTATGAACCTATGTCTCTTTTTACATCCCCACCTGTAGTAGCCACAGAATAATATTTGAAGTAATAGTTTGGAGAACCAAATCATTCCCCATTTTTCATTCTGCGTAGTATCATTATAGTTTTACCCATGCTACAGGGATTTGTGTATTCATATCTATGCCTGAGATGATTCCATGTTGTCTGTAAGGCAACTATATAACCAATGTGTAATAACAGTATAGATGACAATCTTAGTGTTTCTATGCAGATGCTGTCATGACAGCTTGATGCTGTGATCTACTGGATGGAGGAGAACTTCTATACACTGATCTGACAGTGCTGCAGGACCTAGACCTCAGCTGTAAGGTTATACCATGTAGTGTGGAAGGCAGATGAGACCCACCTGTCCTCTTTTTTTTATGTCATCTATAGTTACTGTAGCTCTACCTTGAGAATAACATGTGTGTGGCAGAGTCGGCCCCCGCATGCATGGACACTTCACTATACACATCTACCTGTGTGTCATATGTGAGTCTTGGAAGTCTTTACTAGTGTGCTTTGGGAGGCAGACACTGATGCTGTGTTCCATACCGCACAATGACGATTATCATGACATTGTTCCTGTTCTTCATTACTTCCATGTACTGATGAAATTCTTCATGTTTACCTTGCAAAACTCTAACTATCTCTACCTGGCTCTCTATGGCAGTGGACTAAGCCTGAACAATGTCATGGAATATCTGCTGCTGGACAGCCAATGCCTTGCATATTTCCTGAGCTAGATGTGACATAAGCTTTTACCTGGCTATCCTTTTCACAGGTAACACAATGGGTGCTGCTAACTCTGAAATGGTAGCTTCTTCCTGCATGCACTCTTATCATGTGCAAGAGACCAGTGTTGAGTTGTGTGGTGCCCCCCACAGCCAGGTAGCATTGTTATGTCATCATTGTGTTGATTGCATGAGGCCCGTTTATGGAGTTTTGTATCTGCTGTGGAGTGGTGTGTCTTGCCAGTACACTTTGTGGCTGTGTGCCATTGTTCTCCAACTGTGTTAAGAATATGAGAGTTATGGTATTATTGTTGAAAACCATTGGAATATGAGAGTTAGGGTATTATTGTTGAAAACCATTGGAATATGAGAGTTACGGTATTATTGTTGAAATCCATTGAACTCTCAAGTTCAGTCTGATGTGTTGGCATAATGGAAATGTTTTGCTCTGGTGCACAGCCAGTGAAGGAATGAGTGATGATTTGTTTATATTTATGTATAAACAGATAATCCAGATACCATGCAGACAGTTTGGACTTTCTTGGATGCCTGATAGAGATGTGATATTTAGTGATGGAAAATATAATATGTTACATATAGACAGCTATTCTGGACAGTATATGCAAGGATGAATTACTTCCATCATCTATGCACTAACCTTCTTGTGTGCCACACTGTGGCTGCTGGAGTGATTTAAAAGTACTTGTGTCCATACATTCTTGGATGATTCCTGTGACACTGTAATCTGTATCATACTCATCAGCCCTTACAGAATGAAGGTAATCCTCATCAGGTGTTAATGCTAGAACTGCTGAAGGGACAGAACTGGTGATAGTAATCAACTGCATAATGCTTAGCTTTTGTCTTTGCATGTCCCACTAGATCATTTTTTTCCCTACACTGTGCTGGTATGTATTTCCTTCCCCTTACAGCATTGATTTCAGCCACTGCTTAACTCAATACCTTAGTTCGTTCTACCTGTTTTGGCCTCCTTATGCCAAACAAAAATTTCCATACATCCTGAGAACATCAGTTTGGATTTGGTTCTCTTCAGATATGAAGTTGTTTCTCTGATGTCTAGATATCAACACCCTGTTGCTCCAGCATGTTGTAACCTAAAAGCATTAACTGAAAGCCACAATTAAACCTGACTCAAACATGACTCCCACACTGAGGCTGTTAATTTATACATATTGTAACACTAAGTGCCGTTTTTATTGTCCTCGGTTACAATTTGAAAACAGATAATATACGTCATTACCATAATCATGATAATTCATTATATGTTGCTGCCCTACTTCTCTGCAATCCTTATAAAGGCAGGACATTATCAAAATACTTTGTGCACAGCTGTCAAAATGGCACCTTCACATAGAAAAGAAATAAAAGAATCACTTTTGTGTACTTTGTTTTGCATTTACTGAATTGAGCTTTGTTACTAGAATGCTTGAATTCCTAAGTCTTGCAATTAAAAGTTAAGAAATACTAAGAACTCCTAAAGCTGAGTACTGTAAGTTTTTTTTTTCCATTGGAAGTACTTGTATAATAAAGATAGCTGGTGAATGACCATTGATAAAAATATGTCGTCCACAACACTGTTATGAATGTAAAGTCAACATAGTATAGCAGTTAGCTATAATCCCATGGTTCTTGTTTATAGATCTCAGAATTGTATACAGTATCAAAAAGGCCACTTCAATACCAATTCTGTGTGTGTGTGTGTGTGTGTGTGTGTGTGTGTGTGTGTGTGTGTGTGTGTGTGTGTGTGTTTCCCTCCCTGTTTGCCCATATGTACACTTTTAGACATTTACATATTTGTGAAAACTTAATTGTAGACACCATGTGCAGACTCTTTTGACCACTTCCCTAATTCGCATTGAGGCCTACTACTATCAATCTGAGGCAGCGCATGGCATTCTGTCTATATTTTCTATGTGCCATAGTCGTGATTCAGGATTGTTATCTCATATCAATATGATGTTCACTGATAACAAAGCAGGAATTATTTCTGACTCCTTGTATGATGCTTGCCTTGTATTTATAATGGGCATGATTGTATGAGGGCACATGCCCTTATTTGGCAGCAGTTGTCTCCATTTGTCTGAGATGAGAGATAGTGGAGGAAGTATCTTTTTTGTTTTAAAACTGAGCTTAAGGTGTCCTAGTTGCCCACATAATTACTAATTCATTTAATGCATCATGGGAGTAAGAACAAGTTGAATTTTTCTCCCTAAAATGTTGCACTTTTTGCATTTAATTTAAGCCTAATTTTAATACATCATTGATTGGTATGGTTTAGCCCTTGTTATTATAACATAGTACTGAATGCTGAATGAATGACAATATCTAGCTTGCACTTAATGGCAAATGTAGTAAGCCATTTGTCTGGGTTAATGGTTTGGAGATTCATGATGAGATGCTGAACAGAAGGGGTCAAAATACTGAGATCTAAGGAGTGCCACTTAGTCAATTCTTTGCTTTCTAAGGTAGCACCTGCCTTTTTACATATGTGGGTTAGGTCTTTTAACAAAGTATGTTATCTAGCTTGCAACATAAAAGTCTACATTTGCAAGTCCAACATGAGAAAAGTGTCAATAGCCTTGGCCAGATCTGGGAACGCTGTATTAATAGCATGGCCACTATATACAGCTTCAATAACTCTCAAAATGTTCCTAAATTAAGTAGACCTAAATATTCTTTGAGAAAACTATTTTGTTGGGGATCTAGAGCAGTATGACCTTTTATATTACAGATTATGAAATCAGATATAATATGTTCCAAGGCTTTGAAAATCAGGCCTGTTAGGCTGATTAGTCGATAATTCATGTGATCTAAGGATAGGACTCCTTTTAGGGAGTGGCACAGTGATGTTTGTTCCCATAACTCAGAAAAATACCATGTGGCTCTTCTTCAGTTGAGTAGTTTTAGGAGGGGTTTAGAAAGGGTGTCATTGCTACTGGTGATTAAGCAACCATGAATATTTACAGGGCTGATATACCCCAAATAATAAATAATCAGCCAAGTTTTAATACACTGATTAGTTTTCCCTGATGCAATGTGCATTTGGTGATCTCAGTGTTCTTCTATCTGGATGATACTGCATACCACAACCGATGCCTAAAGTAGTTGTTGTACACAACTCTTTCCTAATAGGATACACACAGAGGCTCTGCTGCTGCCCATGAATCTGTTCATTATTTTAGGTGTACTCTGTTGCCATGACTGAAGTTCAACTAGAGTGGATGGGTTTGAATCTGGTACCCTCCATCCTGTAAGACCCTTTTAGCCAATATATACCTGCTACCATCCAGCCAGGATCCAATTACCCAGCTTGAGTTATCTGTTGAGTTGAAGTTATGCATAAAATAATAAACCTACTAGCAGTAAAATAAAGATTGATACACTGAATACAGGTTCAGCTTGGACATGGAAGATGCAATAGTAAAGAGAAGGCTGGATATCCTGAATATCCTGCACATAAAGTGGAAGGGCAGTGCTGCAAGCTCACTTACCTGGGGATCCAGAGTCTACAACTCAGGGGGAAGGACATACCAGAAGTGGTGAGAGAAATGTGGTAAGACAATGGGGGATGTCATCAGAATTAGTCATAGTGTTAAGGCAATCACTCCTCAATGCAATGATGGGGCAGCATCCCTAATCTTAGTCTGTGCCTTGTGGCAGGATTGTGGTTGCACAGAAAAGAGTGCATTCAAGCAGCAGTTGCAGGACCTACAAAAGGAAGTGAGACAGAGAGTGATATGGGAACTACCTAGGATAACATGGGTGGGACAACAAAAATAAAGGAGAGGTTGTTCTAGATATCTGTCTGGAAATGGCTTGATGGTGGCAAGCACATGATTCACCAGGACACATAGTCACAAGATCACATGCAGGACTGGTTAACACACAATTCAGACAGACTTCCTTATATTAAGGAAATGGAGTTTGGTAGAATCTGAGACTACAAAGTCATGCCCCATGAAATCATTATCAGCTCAGAGCAAAAAGCACTGATTGCCTCAGGCAGTAGACAGAAAACACTGCAAGTTCAACATAGTCTAGGCAGAAGACCTAAAAGCTGACTGGAGTGAAAACACAACAGTACAAGGAAATACTATGGGCTCTGTCTCCTCATGATATAGAGGAAATAGGTAGAGATGACAAAGAATGGCAATGTCTTAAACAGATGTGGAGCCAAGTCAGGTATGGAAATAAGATATATGAGGAACACTGGTGATGGAATGTAGAAGTCCAGGAAGTTATCAAGAAAATGAAGAGGTATGCGAAGAAGTGGGAGACAGAAAAGGAGTGGCCTGGCTAAGAATTAATGCTTGTTTTCAAACAAAGAGTCCAAGAGAGCAGTCACAACGGCAAAATTGGTCTGATCTGACCATAAGCTAATCACCCTTGATATACACATCCTGCCCCCATTAAGGAAACCACGGTAAAAAATATTTCCAAAGCCAACTTTGTGCTTTTAAGACAGAAGTGGTGAACTTCATGACACCCATGCAGATGGACAATACAGTTACAACTGCTGAATCCTACACAAATACACTCTATAAGCACTTACATCAATGCAATGATTGTGCTATCCCAAATAGAACCAAGACGCTATCCTCCAAAAAAAGGAAGCCAATCTGGTGGTCCCCTGCCATAAACAAACTGTACAACAGAAGGAAGAAACTGTTGCAAAAGAGAGTAAAATCCCATGAGTGGAGGAACTCCCTGGTCAGTCTCAGTAAGAAGCTGAGATCCCTTATAAGATCCTCCAAAGCTAGCTACAAAAACAAAATCGCCACTAATTCTAAGGGCAGCAACAAAGCATTCTATAGCTATGTCAAGAATCTCGATGGCAACACTCATATCTGCTCTGATTTACATCACAACGGCAAAAAAATTACAGAACCAACTGATATTGCCAACATCCTGGCAGATAGGTTCATTGCTAACTTTACCCCCCCCCCAACTCCTAAAGGGCCCATATCTATACAGGAAGAATGCAGAGTCCCTGTAATCACAACTACACAGGTAAAAGCTGCACTCTCTAAAGCCAAAAACACAGCATCCATGGGACCAGATAACATCCCAGGCTGCGTTTTACATGAACTTCAGAACGAACTGGCTCCCCACTTAAGCACCATGTTCAATAATAGCCTTGCATCAGGCTTTGTGCCCACAGAATGGCGCACAGCAACATTTATCCCACTCCACAAAGGGGGAGCCACCACTGATCCTGGGAACTATTGCCCTATTAGCCTGATGAGCCTGGTCTGCAAGGCCATGGAACGTATCATCATGGAACTCATAAACAGAGACATTGGTAACCTCCAAACTCTGGATCCCACCAAGTTCAGGTTTGTGAAAGGCAGATCATACCTCCTGAACCTGATTGATTTCTTTGAGGCAGTCACCAAAGATGTAGATGAGGGTAAGGTGGTTCACACAACCTATTTTGACCTTGCCAAGGCTTTCGACACCATCCCCCATTCTGGAATTATAGCTAAACTCAATAAAATAGGTATAAATCCCTACGTCACAAGATGGGTTGCCAACTGGCTCACTGACAGAACCCACAGTGTAAAAGTTGCAGACTCTAAATCTGACCTCAAACCAGTGACAAGTGGAGTACCACAGGGTTCAGTCCTGGGACCTCTCCTGTCTGGTATCTACTTCTGTGAAGTACATGCTAACATAGAAGGCCTCTGGCTAATGAAGTTCGCAGATGACTGCAAACTAGGAGCCATAGTCAAGTCCCCAAATGATGTGGACATCCTACAGAAGGGCCTCACTGTGACAGATGCCTGGTGTCAGAGCCATGGCCTCAAGCTTAATGCCAAAAGGTGCAGTGTCATCCCCTTTGGTAAAAACTCTGTACCCATGAACTACCACATAGGCAGCAATCTACTTAACACCGAATGTGTGATAAGAGACCTTGGGACTCAGGTGGACAGTAGTCTCTCCTTTGATAGTCACATCGTCACAGTAGTAAGGGAGTCCTTCTACGTGGCACACCTCATCATAAAAGGGTTCTCATCCAAGAAAAAGAGGTCATTGTTTCCCTCTACTCGACACTCATTAGACCCATTATAGAGTACAATGCTCCTTTTGGAATGTACCTCACAAGATATGTGCAGCAGCTGGAAAGGCCACAGAAGTACCTTACAAAGAGGATTACTGGCATCAAACAAATGCCCTACAGTGACTGTCTCAAAAAACTCCAGCTTTACTCTGTAGCATATCGCCTATTCTGAGGTGATCTCTGCCTAACATATAAAGCTATGTCAAACGCAGAGCTGTTGGACATGTTACACCTAAAGAAATCCCAATCCCACCGAGCTACATGCTATAGGGACCTAAACCTTGTCACCACAATAAACAGGACATGCTGGAGGGATGGATTCCTGTCCCAGAGACTTCCCATACTCTGGAATAGGCTACCTATCTATGTCAAGCAAAGTTCTTCATTAGCACTCGTCAAGAAAAATCTTGATGAGTGGATGGGAAATAGGAAATGCACCCCAGGGATCACTTCTGTGTCTCTGCTCAACAGTAGAACAGGAAAATAACTTTCTTGGGTGGCGTAAGCCAGGGAACCTTGTTGGCTACGCTTACATAGACCCCTGGGCCAATAGCCTAGTACCTACATATGAACCTATGAACCTGTGAAAAAACAAGACACTGAGGAAACACTACCAGCTTCTAGAAAGTGGTTTAACAAATGACAGCAACATTTTGTCAGGTTGCAGGGCAAAGAGAGAAATAAAAAAGGAGTTCATTATCAGACACCTTTCATAAGTCATGACAGCAGCAATCTGCTTGCCAGCATAGGGAATATCAAAGACAGATGGAAGAACTGCACTTCCAGCAGCTTCTGAATGAATAAAATCCTAGAGAAACTGCACTGCCCCATACATAACTTGCAGTGAAGGAGGAAGGAGAACCAGATAAATACAAAGTAATCATGGCTCTAAGGAAAATGAAGCCAAGAAAAGTAGCAGCCTAAGATGGAGTTAGATGATATTATCAAGAAATTGTATGAGTAAGAGGAGAAATGGCCCCTGAAAATGCTCATAGCTTTATGGAGAGAAAGGTATGTCTCCACCAACTGGAAAATAAGCACTGTATTGTCAGTTTACAAAAGCAAAAGGGATACTGACAACAGTTACAGAGGTATCAAAGTGTTGTCACAATGCGTGAAAGTGCCAAGCGGGGTGACTGATAAACTAATACTCAGAATAGTAGAAAGAAAGATGGGAGATTAGTAACTCAGACTGATACCAGGATGTAGAACAACTGACCCAATGTTTGCAGTAAGATAGGTAGTGGAGGGGAATCTGAAGATGAAGAAAGAGTCCAAATGGACTAAACAATCACAAAGCAAATGAGAAGGTTCCAAAAGAACTGATTCGGACAATCCTGTAATTAGCTGATGTTCTAGAAACATTGGTTGTTTTAGTGCAGGCTGCCTAGAAGGACCAGGTAACAAAAGTGTGAACATTGTTCAGAAACACAGACAGGATAACAGAGGGAATCAGTGTGCTGTGATCTCACTGCTGTTCATGCTGGTGATGGATTACAACAGGAAACAGATCTGAAAGGACAGATCAGCAATGCTGCTGTATGCAAACTCTGTCACACTATAATCAGGTTCTGAATAGTAACTTCAGTAAATGATAGGAGAATTAAATATAAAACAGAAGTCAAATCTGTTGAAACTGTCTACAGACAAGCCAGTAGGGGAGACAGCAAAAGGGGAAAATAAGAAAAAGCATAAAACTGAGACAGAAGGAAAAGTAGTGGAACAGGATAACAGCTACAAGTATCTGGGGATGATTATTGAGGAGAAAGAAACCTAAATGAGGAATGCAAAGCTAGAATCAGTGGTACTTCAGCCATCTGGCATAGAGCGTTGGGGTAGTGTCTGACAGAGGAATGTCAAATAAGTTAAAAAGTAAAGTCTGCAAATACTGGTGCAGCCAGTACATCTGTGTAGCATATAAACCTGTCTGCAAAAGACAGAGCAAATTAGAAAGCTTGAGGTGATAGAGATGGAGCATCTGAGATAGGTGGTAGGATGTACACTGTTGGACAGGTGATGAGATGAGGATATCATAGCAGAAGCTAAAGTATCCCCAGTTGCAGAGAAGGTGAAATAGAACAGATTACATTGGTAAGGTCACATATGCAGGAAATCAGAAGACTATTTAGCAAATAAGACTTGGAAATGACAGGAAGAAAATAAGAATTAATAAGGACAGCCATCCACCAGGCAGGTGGATTGCATGGGAGAAACCCTGCAACAGTCAGGCATGATGGTTGACATGGGCGCCGTAACCATAGGACGAGGGGGAGGGAGCACCCCCCACTTTTACAAGAAGACCTGTCTTTCGGCATACCAGGAAAAATAAGTGTTGGACCAATAACACAGATTCCCATGCGTGCATCGCACGCTAAAGCACAGGCGGAAGTAACTAATCACGCTAACGTGGATTTAAATACAAGCGTGGGTAGCTTAGCCATTCCTTATCAGTATGTTTTCTTATATTAGAGTGTGTGTGAACTTGGTGATCATTTTCAACTGGGCTTTGGAGCTCTCTAAGCTATTTTTAGTCCTCCCTGTGTCTTATTTGGTGGATAAGATTTCAGCACCTCTAGCAGGCACAGATTCACATAGTGGGAGTGTACCGAACACAGGAGGAAGGAAAATAATACAGGTATGGGAAGGGTTCATGGGTTTGTATTTATACATTTATAGGATGCTCTAGTACTCTGTAGTACCACAATGCAGTGCTTTGGCAGCAAGAGACACATGCTTTTCTTTCTTTAATGAATGTTTTGTGATGCTGTGCTATCTCTGTTTGTCTGATATAAAGGCAGACAATTTTTTTTTGTAGCTTATCAGTCTTAGAATTGCATTTTGTTGTATTTCAAAAGTCTTTCAAATCATTGTTTTTTGCCCTGACAACAAGTCCCATAATTGCTGTATGATATGATTGTTAATCATGGATGGTGGGGAGAAATGTATTGGTGTGAGATTCACTGGGAAGAAGGTTTTCCACGAGTTGTGTTTTTATCGCATTGCCATTATAACATTTACAAAGAATATGAGTTGGCCTGAAACATTTTATCTTCGGATACTGAAAATATTTCATAAATGGCTGTACCATATTTAGGAAACACTTCCATTGTAAGACAGCTACATTGAATGATTTCTAGAGATGAAAATTATAAAAACAAATGGAGACTACCGTGTTTTCAGTAGTGTATGTTATTTGATGGAGGTTTGCAGATTTTATCCTTGTGCTATGATGGAGATATATTTGCATGTGTGTTGGGTTATAATACAATACATTAAAATTTAGTCATCAGTTTGCATGCAGATAAGACTGTGATCTGTAGAAGTGGACATAACATGTTATATATTGTTTATGAACATACACACACATGCATTTATATCTATAAAACAGTATGTCTTGAATCAAATGGAAAACTAGTTGATTTGGGCTGCTTACAGAAATTCACATCTCTGTTATTTAACATTACTATTGACAATTATCTTAATCTTTTATAATATTTTAATGTATATATACTTCATTTAATGATTTTAGTTTGTGTGACTGTTACGTGAAGAAGACTAAGAAAGGCATGCATTAAAACCATATATTCTAACCCAATTTAGCTACAGAATTTTATACAAACATAATTCAGATGAAGTGCCATTGTGAGCTATGTTGTCTGCTAGTAAGAACACATGAATAAGAAGTCTAGGTCTGTCTGTGTTCTGCTGTCTCTCTCTCTCTCTCTCTCTCTCTCTCTCTCTCTCTCTCCATTTCGCTCTCACTCCTTGCCTGTTTCCTTTTCTCACTGTCTCTGTCATTGACACACACACACACACACACGCGCGCGCACACACACGCACACACACACACACACACACGCGTGCGTGCACACACACACACACACACACACACACACACACACACACACACACACACACACACACACACACACACACACACACACACATACACAGAAACCAGACAATGAAGTGAAATAAATACATTTACCATGTAAAACTCTGTACACGTTAGTATGTTAAAAAAGGTTAGTATGATTATTTACTTTTAAATATTACCTGAAATTTTTACCATTCAATATAAAGTAAAATATACACATATTCCCCAGGATTCACGAAGCCTCCGTGTAAGAGTTATAACTCTTACACGGAGGCTGCAGTTAAACTGAGGGATGTCAGCATGCTCTGCATATTCATGAGAGCATGCTGAATCACACCTAAGTCGAACACGGCCGTGTAAGACAGTAGAGGGAGTGTCCGTAGGCTGAGCCCTGCAAGCGGACACGCCCCCAGAAGTTTAAAAGTGCCCAAAGTAGACACCCACAACAGAGTCCATGGAAATGTGAATAAACACAACACATGCCCCTACAGACTATTAAACATAAAAGAAATATAAATGAACATGTCATATTTTTTTTAAATTGTAAAGATGTTTAACCGTGAATGCGCTCGTTGGCGCGGGTGTGCCCGTAGCGCATCTACAGTTAGCAGTCAGTGGGAAAGCATATAAGAACTAAATATGCAAAATAAGCCAGGAAGCAATAGCGAAGCGGTAGAGATACCGGCTGCAGAGCAGGCATTCATGGTTCGAGCCCCCACAACACAAATTTTTTTTTTTCTCAAAATAAGCAGGAAACAAGTCCCTGACACATATATGTGCACATAAAACCAGAATATATGTAAAATGCAATGTAATAGCCTATTTATATTGAATAAATGTGAGCTAAGAAATGAATATAAACTGCCAGATGTGCCCATAGCTGAGCTACAGTACAACAGAGTGAGGTTATGTGCCCGTAGATAAGCATAGGTTTAAATGGTGCAAAATAAGTGCCTGTAGCCGAGCAGTGGTTTACCACGCTAAATATATGTGCCCCTAATTGTGCTAAGCGGCATATGCGTGCCAATAGCCAAATGAGTGTTAAACCGGCGTACCCCGTTTGCGCGGAGCTGCGCACCGCGCAAACGAGCTAACCGGCGGGCAACGGTGAGCAAGCAATATCCAAAATGCCTTTACACAGACACACCCCTCAACATGTCTAGACAGTCATGAAAAATAATAAGCAGTGGCCAGGTTCGAACCCAGGATACTATACACCATAGTCAAGGTACAGAACCACTAAGCCATGACAGCAGTTCCTAAAAATGCAATATTAGCTCATATATAGGAATGAATACAAACTACAGCATGACAATGCAGGTTTACTGAAGTTGACACAATTCCAAACTGGCCAATCACAGATATGTGCAGGAAAAACGAACTATATAAGCCCCATAGGCGGGAATACACAGCATAAACAATTGTAGAACAGACCTGCAGTTAGAATGTCAGGTGTAGGTGAGGGTAGTCGCTTTCGAGCGCAGAGGTGGGGTGTTGAGGAGTCCAGGTACATGGCCTGGCTCCTAGTCCACAACCATGAGGCCCAACTCATGCAGGGCCATGTCCTTTGGGGAGCATACAAGGCTGAGGCGTGGGACCAGTTGGCTCATGAACTCACCAGTGCCACAGGAATTCCTAGGACAGGTGAGCAGGTCCGTCACCACCATGCGGACCTGAAGAGACGTAAGCAGGACCAACTGAACCGTTGGATCCAGGAGGCCCGGCAATCACCCAACGCCCCACCACTGAGTAAGTATCAATTAATTATGTTTGTAGAAAGTTAAACTACCTGAAATCATGGAGATGTGTATTCCAATATTACTTCATTTATATTACAGCTGCAGGTGTCCGTTCTGCGAACCGCAGAGCCTATGCCGATAGGCTGGTGCGGTTGCGCCACCAGGCAGGTCAGTAATCCACTACTAGTAACTGTAAAGATATATAAATGTATGACAGTCAGCATAAGAGTGCAGTGTAGCCAGGAAGGAATTAAATCTGCAAGTCACAGAGTGTGAAAGTGTATGCAGTATTGCCTGATTACAACAGTTCCCAGCCTGTAAGTTGAAACTAATCATGAGACTGTCCAACACATATTTTGAAATAAAACTGCCCTGCCTGTAAGAAAATAGTACACAACCTGCAGCAGCAGGTAAAGTATAGCTGCAGAAGAGGATGAAATCACATGTGTGGAATATATTCCTGTGGAAATACTGAAACATGACAGAAGTGAGAGTGCTGGAAAGAACTGTAATAACTACTGTTAAAACATGTCAATAAAGCCTAGAAGTACCAGTCTGAATAGTAACATGAAAGCAAGTGAGAGAGTGTGAGAAAGTGTCAGGAATACAGCACTACAGTAGTAATAACCCTGAATAAACTATACTGCAGTCAGGACATAATTAAATGCATGTGAGACCCAGAACCAAACAGAAACATCTGTTCAAAGTGTTGCTGCATGTGGAATGTGTACACCAAAATCTGGATATGTTGCTCCCAGTCTGAAATATGCAGATAGGATGACTGTCTGATATACCAAACATCCACACCTGTCTACAAGTATAGAAAGCACAGTTAACAGGATGATGTATCTGCACAAAGTTCGATATGAATGTGTATGAACAGCAATAAAATGTAGAGTTATGTTGCAGTAACAGTCCCATCTGCAAGGTTAAGTAGTTAACATATAGGACACTGTAGTTAGAACAGTAGTGTGTATATAACTGTAGCTATTAGAAATGTACAGCATATGTGGTTGTATTCGGTGTTAATAATATGTTTGATTTACCCCACCCTCTAACCATCTATAACCCATTCCACGGGAAAATGGTATGTGCAATCACAATTACCACCCCTGGACATCTGTCCTGTTGGGTCATATATATTTGCATGTCTGTTGATGCATCCGCCCCATTCATACATCCACACCTGATGGCCTGTTGCCATCAATCAACCCTGCATGTTGTTGGACTGTGTATTACTGTTCAAATTATGCATGTGCTATGCACGCTGTTCAATGGTGTGAATAACTGGGTGTTTGGTTAATGGGAATACTAATGCATGCTGTTACAACTAACTGTGAATGGTATTTATATGTCACTAACCCAAACTGTCATGACATAATGCAAAACATAGAACGACAGCGAAGGTGGGTTCCGGCGGACCCACCTCTCCCACCTCAGCTGGCGAGTGCACCTGGCACTAGTGCCCAGTCCGGACCCTCCTCCGGTGGCCCTGTGCCACCTGCGGGTGAAAGCGCTGCAGGGGACGGGGCTCGCCCCCCCTCTGCAAGTGTGGCCGGAGGAGATCCACCACTCACCCTCCATAGCGTCCGGACTGTGGTGCGTAGGGAGATTCGGGACTCTGTCCTTGAGCCCCTCGCCAGCTCGTGGCACGGGTGGTGCAACTAACGGGCATGCCCGTTGCCCCGCCTACACAGCCCCCAGCACAGCCCCATCCTGGGCAGTGAAGGAACAGTGGCAACTGCCTATGGGTGGGGATATCAGTTCCACTGTTGCCATCTGTGGGCTCATGGGCTCTGGACATCCCAACCTCCGTCCCCGTCAATTGTGTAACCCCCCACACGTGTCATACACCGCCCCTGTATGCATCTTGTTTGTCTTGTCTGTTAACCTACCCAACCTACCTCCCCAGCTGTACCGACTACCTTCACCTGACATACCACTCTCACCTGAAAAAAAAAAAAAAAAGGCACTCTGTACCCACAAAAAAATTACGCCCCATACATAGCTGTCCATTCCGCACACGTCTACTGGACATGGAACCCATCAATTCCAATTGGCTGTACAACAGGTATTATTGTTGTCCTGACACCTCTCTCAGGGGTGGAAGGTTTCAAATGTCACACCAAATTACATACATATGCACAGCTGTTGCTGCTGAAGAAATGGGCAGCTATGGGCCTTACCTACATCCCTCCTGCACATCCCAAGCTTGTTTCCCTACTGTATTACCCTCTTTGTGACCCCTTTTTCACCACTTTCCTGTCTCCCCGTTTTCTTTTCTTTCAAAGAAAATAGCTGGTGTGCAAAGAGTAAGCACGTTTAAGCGGTTGTAAGCGGGTGTGCTTGTGCAGAGCTAACCGCCAGTGCGCATGCGTGAGCTCCGCGCAAACCAGCGCTAACCAGGTTACAACTGCTTAAAAGTGCCTTAGTCACTTTGATTGACAGGTCCTGTACTCAGTTCCAAAGAAAAATAAAATCCCACTGTGAGTTCCGAACCCAGGACCTTGGCAACTATAGTATGCATGACTTACCACTAAGCCATGACTCTGATATAGAAACACTGTGCTAAAGTAAATATATCATTTAACAGTAGGAATGAATGTAAAGGGAATATAGATGTGTAGTACACAAAGCATGACATTTAGAATCACAAACAAAACTGGTGGATTTCCATAATAGTAGTGTGTGAACAGAAACAGCCATGCTAGTTGGAAGTTAGTAGGTAATAATGTCACCATAGCACCTTGCAAGACACACACATACTCATAGCAGGATAAGCACTGCCCATACCCCACAACCTCCTACAGGAACACATCCGGACCAAGTAATAAAATATGTGGAGCAAAGGCCCAAAACCAGGGACACATTACAAATAAAGTTACAACAAATGCAGACAGTTCAGAAAGTAACAGGGTCTACACCTTGTGGGATGTTTGGAAGGGTATGCAGTCTGGAACTTGAATGTTTGTCACCATATTCTGACTTGAGCCCAGACTGACTTGCCAGATAAAGGTGTGCATGAGATAATGACTAAATTATGAGGCAGAAATGTGGACAGCCTGCAAATATCTGTACACATGACGGGTCCAACACCACCATATTTGAATAGTTAAGAACCCAGACATAGCAACAGTGAATGTCTTACAGGGATGCCCCACAGACCCCATGTGAAATGTACAAACAGTAGGCAGAAAGGTGTAACCCATGCAATGGTAACTATGGAGTCCGGAAGGTATTCACCACTCGCATGGCAGAAAAAGTGTAGTAATACATATGCTCATGCTAACCCACAGTCACAACTGCAGCATACCAGACATTTTAATGGGTGTACCCCACTGATATGTACCATTCCATGAGGCACATAACTGATGAACCTGAAAGCCTCTGGGGCCTGCTCAGCAGCATACTCACATACCCTAATAGATGTCAAGGCCCACACCATGGACAGACCACACTGCATGCTGTAACACCCTAGTAGATATAGCAAGCATTCCAGGGTGTGAATGTACATGGAAAATAGGAAAGCTACAGCAGCACACTACAGTCAAGACACCTAGCAGGCACACCAGTACTGACAGTAAAGGGCAACTATTGAAGCCTTAGCAACAGAGTGCAAGCAAAGGTGAAAGGAAAGTACACACACACACACACACACACATTAACAATAGTAGTAGTTGTAGTTGTTAGTGTACATACACAGTCAGTACAGGAAACTGGAGAAATGAATGGAGGAATGTTAATCCACAACCCACGAGAAAAATGAGAGATACCAACCTTTACACTCACAGAATGTTGTCCACAGCATAACAGCATGGTCCCTGCCCTTAACATCTGAAAGGGCTACGCCTATTTCACACACCCTTTTATAGCACAGTTCTGAAATCACAGTGAGAACTGCAATCAGTACACAACAGGCTGCATGCAATTAGCAAATGCTGGCTAACAATTGGTGCAGAGGCCATCACATGGGCATATGCAGATACCTACAAAAGTATGCTGTACTCCATGTCCACGCATGCAATACTTTCATTGCACCCTGAGAGAGAAAGAGAGAGAGAGAGAGAGAGAGAGAGAGAGAGAGATAGAGAGGACTACACTGCAACTAAGAAGACGGAAAGGAATCCCTCAGCAACAGCTACCTAGAAGCTGACAACTGTGAAGTGGAGCAGCAGGAAAGAGAGCCAGACAGTAGCAGAAGCAGCTGGGACAAACACAGGTACTGTAAAGTAATACTATAAAGGTGTACATACTGTGAACCCTCCATATGTGCCATTGGTCTGTATCCATATGTATATGAAGATGTGTAAAGGGCAGGGGATATACAGCACCTATCAGTGAAGGCTGTACATACATTTGTATGTGTGAGCATCTATGTGCACATATAAATGTTGTTTGATTGTAGGTTGTACTGCCATGTACAAATTAGGTTACACAGCTATGTATGTTTAGCAGTATGTTAGTGTGTGTATACAGTAAGGTAGACAAATATGCTGATATACCTGTCTAACATATGGCTATGTATGTATGTCAACATATGTATGGGTATATATATATATATATGTATATATATACATATGATATGCATATATGTATACATACATAGAGAGAGAGATGTAGGACTACATAGACAGATGTCGATAGAATATTGTAGCAACATATCTATGTAATGCACACATGCAGAGATAGATATATGTAGATACATATACATAGACAGACTGATCTGACCACCTAGAGGTATGATTGTATATGATGACCTGCAACACAGCCTGTCCACCCCCCCGTCAGCCACACCCCCTCTGCGCCCCCCCCTCCACATCTACAGCAGAATATGGACATCAATATATATATATGTGCAAATGTATACAGACATATTTACACATATATATATATATATCTATATACATATAGACATATCTTAATACATATATATATCTATAGAGAGAGAGAGAGAGAGATGTATATAGAGTCTGAGTGAGGCACATGTGTACAGATGTATTGCAACAGGTGCCTGGTGACAAAGGCACGGAGTGAACACCAGTGTCAAATCCGGAGTAACATACCACATTCCAGATCACCTACACCAGTAACCACCATATATGTGAGTGTCCGCCCACCACTGCATGTGTCAGGGGTGGGCAGGGTCAGACATGTGTACAATAGTGGCCCCAATGATAGTCACAGTGGCACACCATCCCTGGAATAGCTGCACATGGTATGTGTCCGCAGACATGGTGAGTCAGGCATGGACATGTAGGTCGGTGTACCCCCCACAGCACATAATGGATGCCATGGTATGGACCTCACATGACAGCAACAGATATGGAGAAGGACACAGTGACATGTACAACACTGTGCCAATGCACCCAAACACAGTACCAATGCACAGTGACTGACAACACCACAGAGTACACATATGCTACCCACGTCGAGGTTACCACCCCCAGATGCACATATGGAGGTCACACCCATGACAGATGTCCAACAACCATTGTAACACCACCCACCATCCACAACCTAAATGTCTGCTGTGTGTTGTCTGTGCCACTGCAATAGTGTGCACATGTGTAGGTCTGGGTTCCAACTCACAGATAGGACACCCTGCAACAAACCACACAGTGTTAAGAAGCGAGACTCCCCATGTGTACATGTCACACATACCCCTGCTGAATGTTAGTCAGATAGGTAATATGCCATATGAGTCACCCTGTGTGACTGTGTGATGGCAGCAGGTACCATCACACCACATGTGTCACAATGGTCAGGTTAGCAGAACAGTACGCTGCTGTAGACACAGGGGCATTAGCATATTGTATAGTATTGTATTACAATGTCATGTATTGTGTTGTATTGTATTGGTATGGTGAGGTGCCCCCTTCATGGAGTGGAACCACTGGTGCTGTGCGCCAGTGTATGAGTACATACCCTGTAGTCAAGGTAGTGTAACATAGCACTTCTATATGTGTGTTTAGCTCCTGTCAGAGGTTATGTAGCATGCAACTGGGGATACCAGCAGGTCCCAGCCATGTCGTGTATTCTGCTGACCTGCGGGTGTCTCTCACCTGGACATCTGTGATGACTTGTAGGTTAGGGTCAGCTGGGATAACTATGCCTTATTACAGGGGAGAGGGCGGGGTGACACCTGCACTGAACCTGTCCGCCACAATGTTGTCTAGCTGTGGTGTCAGTGAAATATGTGTTGTGTGCTACCTATGGGCATAGAGGATGGCTCCTGACCAGGTCGCTAACATAACTCAGGTAGGCCTCCTGGTCATCTGTAGTGTCACGCTTGACGTCTCACTCAACATTGCCCATGTAGTCAGTATGATGGGAAATAGATCCTTACCAGTGCTGCTCAGACATGCCCTCCCTTCAGTGACTGATGCTCTGTCTTGCAGTAGCTTACATCTTCTGTAATACAATCTGTCTATGGCTGGGGTCCGCCAGACAGGATGCTGTCCCTTTGTGGATAGTGTCTTGGCCATATATGTAAATGCATGAGCCATGCATTCTTGGAGATGTCTGTAGAAAGCAATTGTGTAGGGGTCAGCATTGTGGATTGTCTCTGCCACTGGCCCAGTGGGCTGTAAGGATACCATATCACTGTTACAAAGTGTAATGTCTGTATCTGTAATGTTGTGCACTGTAGCCATCTGTGCTGGTGGTGGAGGTGGGATATGTATATCCAGGGCAAGCAGGGTGTGGTCAGCCCACAGTACTCGCCGATGTACGCCATACAGTACCTAGATACAAACCCCCAGAGTGAGGAGGTGCTCCTGACCTGGATTGGTGCTCTGACTGCTGGTGTTTGGTAGTATGTCGTACAGAGCCTGGCAGGTACTGTTGCACAGTTGCTGGCCGAGCACTGATACCTGGCCATCTACATGTGTATCCACCAATAGACAGACAGATGCTACATATGTGAGATATGTGGTATCATAACAGTCAAGTAGCATGTGTAGTATGTGTGCCAAAGTCTGCTGACATATATTGCTGATACCAGGTTATCTTCTTTCTCAGGTACATGGCCCACCCAAGGCATCCCACCTACTCCGCGGCTGAGGATGAGGAGATACACCAGAGCCTGGTGCGGGACAATGCAGCACTCTTTTCCCGCACCAGCCAGAATCAGCAGGTGAGGGCTGCACTGTGGCAGGACCTTGTCCGTCGGGTAAATGATATAGGCATGCATAATAGGACATATGAGCAGGTACGACATCACTGCAGTGATTTGATTAGACATGTCCGTCAGCATGCGTCAGATATCCACAGGCAACAGGTCGCCACAGGTGGTGGGGTGGCTACACATCCCCCACTCACCAGACTGGAGGGACTACTCCTGAGTGTAGTGGCTCCAGTCCACCTGCAACAACAGCAGCAGCAGACATGCATCATGATGGAGGCTGGAGCCACACAGCAGCAGGACAGTGAACGTGCAGGTAATATGTCATATGTGTAGTTGACTGTTGTGTATACTGGTAGTTAATGCATGTGTGTGGTGTGTCCTTGGTTCGTAGCTGCCACCATAGTATTTAATGTGCAAGCGTGATATCCTCAATATTAGCTGCAGACCTGTGAAAGGCGACTGTTGTACTCCTGACCTGTATCATACTCAGTAACATTGGCACAGTTGTGCCCACTAACATTAGTTTCCTCATGTCTGCAGGACCCTCTGGTATCACTGCATTGCAGCCTATCCATGCTGGTGAGTGTCTACTTACAATACCTGTAAAAGTGTTGATAGTAATAGTACTATTTGGCACACTTAGTAGTGCTCTTTGTATGCATGTAGGTGTGTCTGTGTCTGTGTGTCGATATCACGCATACTGAGTACTGTACAATTGTGTGAAACTGTGTGCATGTGTGCATGTGTGCATGTGTGCATGTGTGCATGTGTGCATGTGTGCATGTGTGCACCTGTGCATGTGTGCATGTGTGCATGTGTGCACCTGTGCACCTGTGTGCATGTGTGCATGTGTGCATGTGAGCATGTGTGCATGAGTGCACGTGTGCACATGTGCATGTGTGCATGTGTGCATGTGTGCATGTGTGCACCTGTGCACGTGTGCACATGTGCATGTGTGCATGTGTGCATGTGTGCACCTGTGCATGTGTGCATGTGTGCACGTGTGCACGTGTGCACGTGTGCATGTGTGCATGTGTGCATGTGTGCACCTGTGCACGTGTGCATGTGTGCATGTGTGCATGTGTGCACCTGTGCACGTGTGCATGTGTGCATGTGTGCACCTGTGCATGTGTGCATGTGTGCATGTGTGCACCTGTGCATGTGTGCATCGCTGGTAATGTGTAGACATTGTAAACTGTGTTTCCTGTTTCCTTCCCACAGGTTCTGTTGCTGCTCTGGTGTCATCTAGCAGGGAACCTGAGTCAGGTGCCATGGGTACTGATAATGATGACATTGGTGTAATGGCACAGGAAGGTATGCCAGGGTCCGCCATTGGTCAGCCAATTGACAGTACACAGCTGTCGACCCCATCAATGCGCACAGTTATCCTGCCAATACACCCCTTGTCACCACTGTCCCTAGGTGATGGACAGCATACAGTGGGCATTGACCAGGGTAATGTGGTATCTGCGGCACATGCTTCCCACACAGCAGCCATGGGCATGGCCCAGAGATGGTACCACACAGACAGATGTCCAGGGGTTCTCGTGGGAGCATCCATGGGTGTACTGCCCCTGGCAGACGTGCCCACAGAGGTCTTACAACCTCAGCTATGTTTCGGACTGTCATGCAGGCACAGTCACGTATGGAACGGTACACCAGACAGGGTCTGAGGGAGCTGGCAGCATGTCGCACAGCCATGACCGACAGTATGCGTGACATTGCGGCCGCCATCCGTGGTTTCACCGATGTCGTAGACAGACGTTGTGGGGACATATTACACCGGATCCACAACTACATGTCCATGAGCCAGGGTGATGGTGGGCGGTTGAGGCGTCGACGTGGCCGTATGCCAGCAACAGCAGCAGCTGGCAGTCGGCGCGCGACAACAGGGCCGCCCCCGTAGTGCCAGCAGCAGCCCCAGCAATGCTGGGTCTGTGCTGTCATCAGACCACCCCAGGAGACCACGTGCACGTGGCTCTGGCCAGGCCCGACAGGGATCTGTGTCCAGTCAATGAACACCTGCTTCTGATGACAGTACCCAGTCTGGGTTGGTACCGGATACGGTCCGTAGCACCCCTGCAAGGCACAGGTACCGTGTCCGTGGCCAGAGACACTGATCTGTATGACCTGGCAGGTACAGTCTGTGGCTGTCCACAAACACCAGTATATGGCAGCCATGAGGTGGAACTGTGTGCATCCATACACATGCAAAATAACAACACCTAGGGCTACCGCATACACGCACACACTGCATCAACATTGCCCCACCTTCTACTGCTGTCCCTCACCAACACACATACACATACATGTCAATTGGTGGTATGGGTGGCTGACCCAGGCATACCAGGTTCACACCCTGTGCATATGATGAAACTGTGCCACCTCCTGCATTCTGTAACAACTGTGCAGGTACAGGTTAACATGTTGCTGATGCACAGGGTGACCACATAGATGTGTAGTAATAGTATCATGTTGTTAACAGTACTGTGTGCTGAATTAATTGTGGGTATATCACAGCATGCCTGATGCAGTATTTGTGTGATTGTCATGTCCTGTTGTCTACACCCATGGTAAGTACCATAGTGTATCATCTGCACATGTTGGCATACTGGTGGTAATGATGTCAACAGCAGGCTACATACATAGGTAGCACAGGGATGGGTAATGAATGTAGTAATACACAATGATGGACATGTAAATTGCAAGTGGCATGTTGCCCACACTAGACTCTGCAATGCAGATGTGTGAGGATGTTGATATGTGTGCAGAACTACACAACTGGTACAGGACACACAGGAGCACACTAGCACTGCATGCACACATCTCATACCATGCTAGACAGCACCAACACACATAACTAACTGTCACAGGAGGGAGAGTCCCCATATATGTCAGGGATACTGTGGTGGCAGGCCAGGAGCATACATCCTACTAAGTATGGCACCACTGAGAGAAGAAGGCTCGGTGTCTGTTATTTGACATGTGTATTACTGCAGGTATGGGCACATGGGTTTCTATCCAGTTATTGTACATCCTGACAGTACATGCATGTTCCGTACACTTGTGTGCACTGAGACTGGACCCTAGACATCTGACCAGTGTATTTCCATGTACATGTGCATAGCGCCTGCATATTTGCAGTGTTACCTTATGGAACTGGTACAGCTTGTTTGTTGTACAATGGACTACATGGAGCCCTGTTCACTGTATCTTTGTTTGCATGCATGTTTGCTTGCAATTACCCTGGAATACCGATCACACCTGCAATGCATAGTTATAGAGCTTCTGTGGACTCCTAGTGCCATCTGCATAGCCTACTATATGTATGGCCATGTCCCACTTGACAGGTTGCCACTGTTTGACCTGTTCACATGTACATTGCCTGTGACACAGTGCATATGACCTGCCTGGCATGTGTCCACGTGAGCAGTCATATATGCTACTGCTAAGTAGTCACAGGCACTACACCTTCACATTCATCTCCTGTTGAACTACCTGCTTTGCTAGGGACAGCCTGCACCTGTCACCTCTGGCCTATCAGATATTGGCAAAGACTCTTGCTACCCCCATAGTGCCTATGTTAGGCAGGGCTCACATGACAAACCCACCTTCATAGGTATCACAACGGATAAGACACTAAGAGCAATGCTACCCAACGCCAGATGTCTAAACCTCCAGATGCATGCACCCAAAACACTCCTTGGCATGTGAAACATCGATATCTGTGCAGTAACAGATGCCTGGTTCAGGGCTACTGAGAGCACACCAACACTACCGGGTGTAACCCGGTTGATTTCTTTGCTACAGTCACCAAGGCCATTGCCGAGGGGAAGGTGGTTCACACAGCCTACCTGGACCTTGCAAACGCATTCGCAACAATACCCCACTTGGGCATTCTAGGGAAGCTCACCAGCTGAAATATAAGCCCCTATGTCACTAGATTGATTGCACAGTGGCTCAAGAACAGAACCCACATGGTTAGCATTGCTGGAGCCATGCCAGACCTCATAACAGTTACAGGTTGTGTCCCAGAAGGCTCAGTCCTGGGACCCTCTTCTTTGGTACATATTTATTGGAGGTACAGGCCAACACGGATGAACTGTGGCTGTCCAAATATGCAGATGACTGCAAACTGGACACCATAATCGACTCCCCAGCTGACACAAGCATCTTCCAAAGGGGCATCATAGCAACAGAAAATTTGTGCCAGAGCCATGGCCATCTACTGAACAGTGTGTAGAAGGGGAATGTGCATCCTGTAGTCTGTCCACCTAGTTGCCAAAAGGGACATTGTCCTCACACACACTAACCCCCCTCAGCCAAAAACATACACTTGCCAATTGCAGGATTCAAACCCCTATCTGACTGTTATGACACGTGAGACGGGCACATTAGCAGCACACGCTATTTGCATTACTAGGGGTTTTTGCTTCCCCTGCTGTACTTATAGAGTGCTGACATCATCAGTGTTTAGAAAAGGGAATGGGCATCCTGTAGTGTCTTATCCTATTTGCCAAAAGGGACACTTCCCTCACACACTAAACCCTCTCAGACAAACACACACACTTGCCATTCACAGGATTCAAACCCCTACCTAGCTATGTTATGACACTTGAGACGGACGCATTAGCAGAGCGCGCTATTCGGATTACTGGGATGTTTCCTTTCTCCTGCTCTACTTATAGGGTGCTGACATCATCAGTGTGTAGAAAAGGGGATGGGCATCCTGTAGTCTGTTCACCTAGTTTCCAAAAGGGACATTTCCCTCACACACTAACCCCTGTCAAACAAACACACACACTTGCCATTTACAGAAATCAAACCCCTACCTAGCTATGTTATGACACTTGTGACGGACGCATTAGCAAAGCGCACTATTTGCATTACTGGGAGGTTTCCTTTCTCCTGCTCTACTTATAGGGTGCTGACATCATCAGTGTGTAGAAAAGGGGATGGGCATCCTGTAGCCTGTTCACCTAGTTTCCAAAAGGGACATTTCCCTCACACACTAATCCCCCTCAGACAAGCACACACACTTGCCATTCACAGGATTCAAACCCCTATCTAACTAAGTTATGACACTTAAGACGGACGCATTAGCAGAGCGCGCTATTCGCATTACTGGGAGGTTTCCTTTCTCCTGCTCTACTTCTAGGGTGCTGACATCATCGCTGTTTAGAAAAGGGGATGGGCATCCTGTAGTCTGTTCACCTAGTTTCCAAAAGGGACATTTCCCTCACACACTAACCCCCCTCAAACAAACACACACACTTGCCATTCACAGGAATCAAACCCCTACCTAACTATGTTATGACACTTGAGACGGACGCATTAGCAGAGCGCGCGATTCGGATTACTGGGAGGTTTCCTTTCTCCTGCTCTACTTATAGGGTGCTGACATCATCAGTGTGTAGAAATTGGGATGGGCATCCTGTAGTCTGTTCACCTAGTTTCCAAAAGGGACATTTCCCTCACACACTAACCCCCCTCAGACAAACACACACACTTGCCATTCACAGGAATCAAATCCCTACGTAGCTATGTTATGACACTTGTGACGGACGCATTAGCAGAGCGCGCTATTCGCATTACTGGGAGGTTTCCTTTCTCCTGCTCTACTTATAGGGTGCTGACATCATCAGTGTGTAGAAAAGGGGATGGGCATCCTGTAGTCTGTTCACCTAGTTTCCAAAAGGGACATTTCCCTCACACACTAACCCCCCTCAGACAAACACACACACTTATCATTCACAGGAATCAAACCCCTACCTAGCTATGTTATGACACTTGAAACAGACGCATTAGCAGAGCACGCTATTCGCATTACTGGGAGGTTTCCTTTCTCCTGCTCTACTTATAGGGTGCTGACATCATCAGTGTGTAGAAAAGGGGATGGGCATCCTGTAGTCTGTTCACCTAGTTTCCAAAAGGGACATTTCCCTCACACACTAACCCCCCTCAGACAAACACACACACTTATCATTCACAGGAATCAAACCCCTACCTAGCTATGTTATGACACTTGAAACAGACGCATTAGCAGAGCACGCTATTCACATTACTGGGAGGTTTCCTTTCTCCTGCTCTACTTATAGGCTGCTGACATCATCGCTGTTTAGAAAAGGGGATGGGCATCCTGTAGTCTGTTCACCTAGTTTCCAAAAGGGACATTTCCCTCACACACTAACCCCCCTCAGACAAACACACACACTTGCCATTCACAGGATTCAAACTCGTACCTAACTATGTTATAATACTTGAGACGGACGCATTAGCAGAGCGCGCTATTCGCATTACTGGGAGGTTTCTTTTCTCCTGCTCTACTTATAGGGTGCTGACATCATCTGTGTTTAGAAAGGGAATGTGCATCCTGTAGTGTCTTTTCCTATTTGCCAAAAGGGACATTTTCCTCACACAGACACCAACCTCACACACACACACACACACACTGAGCACTTGCAGGATTTGAAACCCCTACCTAACTATGTAATGACACTTGAGACGGACGCATTAGCGGAGCGCACTATTCGGATTACTGGGAAGTTTCATTTCTCCTGTTGTACTTATAGGGTGCTGACATCATCTGTGTTTGGAAAGGGGAATGTGCATCCTGTGGGGAGGCAAACACCAAGCACACTATGGCTAAGCTGTCATTCCTTAGGGCAAACAGCCTAGTGTTGACCTCTACACCATTATGTTTAATTGTCAAATGCACATTATTTGTTGCTGATAGACTGTCTGCATATCTTTATTGCCATAGCATTCCCTGTTGGTATGAACAACTTCTGCATGTGTGGAAACTGTTTGCATATGGGAGGGATCCACTATATCACGTATGTCTCTGTAGTCATTTAACTGTGTGCACTGGGCAGACTGCTGTAATGTGGTTGGTTCCTGGCATAACACATAACAATACCAGATATGTGTGTCCCACTGCTAAACCAAGATTTGGACTAAGTGTGTGAGCATGCCCAGTTCAGCCTTCCCATGGCATGTTGTCAAAGTGTGTGAGCATGCCCAGTGTGATTATTCCATATGTTGGACTCTGCAGCCCACCACATTTGTGGATGTGTGTGATCTTCACAAACTAAGTGTGTGAGCATGCCCAGTTCAGCCTTCCCATGGCATGTTGTCAAAGTGTGTGAGCATGCCCAGTGTGAGCATTCCATATGTTGGACTCTGCAGCCCACCACATTTGTGGATGTGTGTGAACTTCACAAACTATCACCCGTTCATGGTTGTGGGTTGTGTGTCATGTTGTGTAGTTACTGTACAACTGCTTTGTGTGTGAACACAACAGGATTATACTGTGCCTGCAGTGTTTGCATGGGATACTTTGCATACAGTTGTCAACATCCTTTCACACTGACCTAACACTGTAGTACTGTATAGTGTACTGGTAGTACTTTGACTGTGGTGGACAGTAACCTGGGCTTTACTGCTATCACTGCTTTACATTTCGATAGTGGGCACAACAGCCTGGTTGGGGCCAGTTGTGTACATCTGACCATGTTGCATTCTGTTCAGATATGAACTACTTACACCAGGCTTGTCCAACATTGTTAGTGTATTCCACAACATAGGTGTACAATTGCAAACACTAGCGATGTGCCCTAGTCCATGTCTAATGCAAGTTGGAGAGTGTGTTTGTCCTTCAACACACATTGTAAGAGGAGTTTGCCATGACATATGTCATGGTTAGTATACTGTGCCTCTGTCTACCTGTGACATGACAGTGATACCCAGGATAAACCTACCATCTCCCGTCCACCCATCAGGATTCCTATTGAGGAAGATTGATAAGTGACTCTATATGTAGCCTGTGCTGAGGGTTCACTCATGGGTGGGAGTGGTTTCTGTGTTATGGATCACACAGTACAGCTTGTCCTATGTAAGGCAGTGCTGGGGTTCAGGTCTGTCATGTGCATAGCTCACTGCCATTCAGATTGTACTATGTGCAGCATGTTTATTGATGCCAGCAACACAGGCAACACATGGCATCTGTGTAGGCTGTTTGATACTCCTGATGAGGTACTGTTGGGGACCTTACAGTTGATGGAGGTGTCTGCTGAGGTACATCCCACAGGGGCTATTGTAGTCGATTGTACCACTGATGCAGGACGACTGCAGAGCCACAATGACCTCCCCTTATGTAGATCTGACAGCCTTCATGATTAGGTGGGTATATGGTATGTTTCTGTAAACACTACAGCACATGTTTGTCCAATGCAGGATATCTATCACCCTGTGTCCCCAGGTCTCTCATTACATGTTAACTACATAATGGGTTAACACCTATGTGGTGATTGGTGGGCACTTACTGTATATCCATGGGGGTTGAGTATACACGTTTCTGCACTTAGCTTGCTGACATAGCTATGGCACCAGTTGTCTGTTTCTATGTGGCCCTTTTGTGGGATGCATGTGTCAGCTGGTGGATCATATGTGGTGAGCGGTTTGTAGTCCTCTGCAAACATGTTAGGACACAGTCCTTCCATGTTTGCCTGTACCTATGGGACATATATACCAGACGAGGGAGATACCAGGACAAAGCCTTGTGGGATGCCAGTTATATCTGGTTTGTAGTCTGACATGGCTGAAGCATGTCTGACCATGTCTGTTCTGTCCTTGGTCTGGTTTGCAACCCTCTACTGACATGTGGGTTCATATTTACGCTGGTGAGCCTATCTATACTGAACATGTAGGGTATTGTATAGAAGCCTTTGCAAGGTCCAGATACACTGTGTGGAGCACATTGCCCTCATCAATGACCTTGATGACTGTTTCAATTGAGTCCAACATGGTTAGGGGCAGGATCTGCACTTGAGAAGGCCACACTGGGTTGGGTCCGGTGTCAGTAGGTCCCCAACATCCTTATGTCTGTGGTACATGCTGATCCTTTCCATAGCTGTGCAATCTGGGCTTCTCAGGATTCTGGGGTAGTACTGTTCAGTATCCATTCAGGCAACACCTTTGTTGAGAAGGACCACTGTTGTTGTACACTGCTCTTTGGGTACATATTCTGTGGTACGGCTGACATTGAGCAGTAGTGTGGTTTGGCATTCCATTCATCTTAGACTCCATGTTGCACTAAGCCCAGGTCACCATCTCATACCATTGCTGCTGTGTGTTTTGCTTTGGAGATGTTGTCTGTTACCTCAGCATCTGCTATGTCAGGGGGCCAGCAGTCTGCTGGGATAGATATTCTGCATTCGTGGGGGTGGGGGGGTTTGCACTGCACCTGTCGGGATGTATGTTGGCAATATGTGTGTGTGTTTGTGGTATTTGTGTGATTCAGGGCATATCTGAATTCCCAACATGGCTCCTACCATCAGTTGTGTAAGCCTTGGGATTATCCATCGTGTCCTGTACAATTTGTATCTACATAGGTTCATAGGTTCATACTAGGCTATCCACCCTGGGCATTTGTTAGCCTAGCCAGAGTGTGTGTGGCTTTTGAGACCCCTTGCTATGTGGATATTATGGCCATGTATTATTTGCTTTGCTGTGCCTCTGTCTGGACATGACACAGTGAAGACCCCCACTGTAACTCTACAATCATCCATCCACTTGGCAAGATTCCTGTTGAACAGTGTCAGTGAGGGGCTCTGCCTAACATGGGGTGGGATTCTGGTCCAGGGTGTGTGGAGCCTCTGGATTATGTATCTGTCCCACCGCACATCCTATTTCATTATTTGTTGAGGTTGACATCTCTCACTCTCGCAGCTCCAATGGATATGTGTTGTCTGGGGTGGAGCATGTCCATTACTCCTGTGTTGGGCATGGCCTCCTACAACAGGCATGCAATGCCTCTGTGTGGGCAGTCTGTGACTGGAGTCAGCTGGGGTGTCTACAGCCAGGCAGCATATGACATATATGTGTGACACTTTATCCTCTTGGTGAGGTACCTTTGCGGTCTTTCTAACTGCTGCAGGTGTCAGGTAAGGTAGATCCCATATGAGGCATTGTACTGGATTATGGGTGTGATTGGGATAAAGTATGGGGGCACAGTGACCTCTGTTGTCATAGATGTGACTCCTTTCCTGATACAGTGTCACATGTAGACAGTCTTCCTAGCCACATTGGCAATGTGGGTGTCACATAACAGGTTACTGTTCACTTGTGTCCCTAGGTCCCTGGTTACTCCTTCCATACATAATGGTTTACCACCTATGTGGTAATTCGTGGTACCTTGTTTGGTATTTGGTGGGACATTCATACTGTCCAGTGTCTTCAGGACGGTTGGGGGGGGTTATTGTGTGTGAGAGTGCGGTCTGTAGCATGCTACAGACTGCACAGCAGTCTTGCCTACAGTTAGTTGCACATGGGTGAACTCCACTGCCTTGTGCATTGTCAGTTACCTGGACGTATGGGTGTCTGTGCTGCCTATGGTTACTCACCTCCTTTTATGTAGTGTTCCAGGTTTTGGGGCCATGACACATGGTACGTGGTATAACCTGGTAGTGCTGGTGTGCTGTCAGGAGCCTTGCAGCAGGTTTCTGTCACTGCACAGACATCGATGTTCTCTATTCTGGGGATGGCCTCGGGAGCATGCATATTGGGGTGTACACATCTGGCATTGGTCAGCATTTCCCTTATGTTTCTTCCCACTTATGTTTTCTCGGGTGATGGGTCAGTCTTTTCAGCCTTGCCTACAAAAGGCTGTATGGAGGTCGCCAAGGCCTTATCCACTATTCAGATGCCCAGGGGTAACAGGTGCAGGCCATCCCAAGGGCAGCTGCATGGCCTGTCAAGCATGACATCCCAAGCAGACAGACATTGGATCCCCTTGGAATGACACCAGTAAGTGTGCTACCTGCTATGACTGATAATTCCGTGTTTCTACTGTGGCATTATTCTTGGTAAGGGTAGGTTGCTGCAAACAGTGAGTGTCATACCGGCCTGGACTACATAATCGGATAGCTCATCTGTGTCTCTTTACATGTAGTCTAGGGCAGTACATCTCAGGTCATTCACACCAGCATGGACTATGACTGCATCATATTTCTATTTGCTTTGGAGTGACCTACATATTTCTGTTATGTGGCATATTGTGGCGGCCTACAGGCAGCTTACTGTACCCTTTCCTTTGTTCAGTCTGCTGTGCGGGACAGCAGTGTGTCTGACTATGGAGTCACCTATTACAACTGTATCGGGCATGTTGTTTCTCCTTCTGGCCTATGACTGTTTGGCACACCAGCTTTGTGTGCTATGTGTTGCATGTGCTATGTTTGGAGGCTGTTTCATTGGGTGTCTGCTTTAGTGGCCTCTGTTGGTGTGCTGTGTGTGTGATTTCTGCCTCCGGGAATGTATTTCTGTGTTTATGTGTTTGGTTTGCAGTTGTGATAGGTCTATGTGGGTATGTGTTTGTGGTGTGTGTGGTTACCTTCTCCTACTGACTTGTTTTGGGTGTACTGAGTTGGGGGAGCTCTGCCTCCGGTTTGGATGGATGGTTGCATCTCTCACATATATTTGTATTTCTTGGGTGGAGTTGGTGGTTGTCTGTGTACTTGGGGCAGGTGTAACATTGCCTCAGGATTCACAGATTCCACTTGTTGTGCCTGGCCTTACTGGATTGCATGTGTGGACAGATTATATTGCCATACTACTGATCAGTAATTACGTCATTGTTCATGCTTGCTCTAGCATGTAGTAGCTTCCTCATTCTCTTGCATGTTTTGGTTATGGCTGGTGTCCACCATGCCAGATTTAGGCACTGTGTCTTGTTTTAATTTGGGACTGCATAATCCAAGCATTCCTGGCAGTGTTCATGGAATGGCTGTCTTACAGGTTCTGAGGCATGGCCCATATTTTGCACCTGCACAGGACCTTTCATGGATTCCACAGCAGTTTGGAGGTGTGCAAATAATGCTTAGCACATGTTTTCCACTGTGATTTTCCAGACAGGGACTGTGGTCAGGATTTGTATATCCAGTGTGATTACTATATGGTCTGGTTTTACCAGTGAGCAATACACTTCTCATCTTGACATCCCGTACCCATGTTGCTGATTATCACATCCAGTATGCTTGCCCCTCTTGTGGGGGTGGTACGTTGTTCCTGGGCCTTTTGGTTTGTGGATTCGATGACCTTTTGTCCTACACTGTTGCAGCTGGTATAATGCTCCCAGTCTATGTGTCTGGGTATTTGCAGTCGCCCAATATAATGTGGTTTGGAGGACTTGATATATTCATGTATTCCAGCATGGGTCCGATGCAGTTCCTGGTGTTGGGCCAGTACTCTGTAGCAGGCTATACACTGGGGGGCAGTTTTAGCCACTGTTACTTGAGCATGGCTAGTCCATGCTGCTTTTTGTGGTGGTACCAACATGGGGTGTGGTTATCCTTGACAATTCTTGCTGGTCACCCTCCTTTTGTAGCTTGTTCCAAGTGTTGAGGATGTACAGCACAGTATGAGGTGTAACCTGGTAGTGTTAGGGTGCTGTTGTGAGCCTTGACTCAGATTTCTGTTACAGCACAGTTATCAACATTCTCCATACTGGGTGAGCTTAGACTGCATGCATCTTGCTGTTTGAACTTATCCCTTATCTTATTCTTATCCCTTCTGGTACCTATGGAGATAGGTTTGTGTTTTGAGCCTTACCTATTCAGGGCACACTGTGTGACAACAGCCTTTGCCAGTATCCATACGGCCTGCACTGATAGGTGCACGCCAGTCCTAGCAGGTGGTGCATCATGTCATGCTCAGCATGTCATCCCAGACTGGCACACAGTGGGTCCCCTTTGCCTAACTGCATTACTTCAGCAATTGTTGCACTTCATCATCTCGTTGTCCTGTTGTGGCATGCTGCTTGTTGAGGGTAGGATGTTAGTCGGGGTCCTCAGGTGTGCATATGGCACTTGGTGTTACATTACTTAACACATAGCATTCATGCCTCAGGTGGTGCTGCAGGGCTGCCTCTGTCGGATGCACATATTACACTTCCCTGTACATGTTTGTGAGCAGGTTGTGTCACGTTAGGCATCCCTGTTACTATATGAGTGAGTCAGAGAGGGGTATCATTACCAAGGTTCCTACTGAGCCAATGTATGTGCTATGCGTTGCCTCTTTGCCAAGGCCAGGGCATACTGGGCACGCCTCCTTCTGCCTACTGGGGCAGGCTCAGGTTGTTCCTCGTCCGAGTCACGCTGTGCCTGTGGTGGCCTTAGCGATGGTGGGGGGCTGTTTGGCCCAGCCCTATGCTGGTCCTGCTGCAGCTGTCTTCGCAAGATCATATTATGTAGCATAGCACATACCATGACAATTTGGGTACATGTAGTTGGTGTGTACTGCAAGGCTCCACCAGATGTGTCCAGACACCGGAACCGTGACTTGAGCAGCCCAAACACACGCTCTATGACATTACGTGTTTGTGCGTGTGCCTCATTATGGCGTTCCTGTTCAGGTGTGTGTGCGTTTCTGATGGGTGTCATCAGCCACGGCTCCAGTGCATATCCTGCATCCCCCACTAGGTGTCCATGCGGGATGTCCCCTCTGGCAAATGTCTGGTACAGCTGCGTCAAATGCCAGATGTGGGAATCGTGGTAGCTCCCAGGACAGCCAGCACACACATTCATTATTATGCCCTGGGCATCACACACGACCTGGCAGTTGATGGAGGAAGCCCTTGCGGTTTATGTAGGCCCAACCCCACTCTCCTGCTGGTGCTTTAATGCGTACATGCGTGCAGTCTATAGCACCCAGTACCTCAGGGTATTCCGCTATTTGCTGGAAGAGACGCATGTTGCTGGCCAATACCTCACGGGCATTGGGGAAGTATACATGATCACCGACATGTGCTGACATGGCATCCAGGAACTGGTGCAGTACCCTGGAGGCTGATGCCTGTGATATCCCCATCATATCACCAGTTGGTCTCTGGAAGGTACCTGTTGCTAGTATTCTTAGGCCAATACATACCTTGGTTTCCACTGGGATGGGTTCCCCTCTGTTGGTTCTGTGTGTGAGGCGTGGCCTGCACAGCTCCACTATTTGCTGCAGGAGGTCTCTGTCCACTCTATAGCGCTCTACTATCTCCAGCTCATGTAACCCGTGGTAGGTGACCCTGGGCCTGTACACTCTTCTCCGTCTCCTCACTGCGGGTTGTCTGGCACCATCTGCATTGTCACCACCCTCAGCAAGTCGCCTATGTCTCATTATGACAGCTATGGCAGCCCCTAACATTTCTGATCTGAGTTCAGCTTTTTCAGTTTTCACTTCTGATAACTTAACTCCTGTCTTGCAGTGTCTCTTGAGAGAAACATTCTGCACTGCTGTTTGCAGAGTTTTAAGTGCTGGGCTGGCCTAGTATTCTGCCTGTGTAATTGCCTGCATCTAATTGTTTTCACCTGCCAGCTCCTGCAGTATTCCCTGCTAACTTCCTACTACATCTGTTGCTTCCTCTTTCCTCTCTGTTTCCTCAGGGTGGAGCCGTGTGCAAACCAGCAGAAACACGCTCACAGTGGCTTACATGCGCGCACACATACTTACACAGTTCAGACTCTGCTTATTCGGTTTTAAACGCTGCGCCGCGCAAACGGTGTTAAACATCTCCCAACATGCTCCCACATGCTTAGTCTGCCTTACACGCGCGCACACTGTCTTACACGCGCGCACACCGCCTTACTCACGCTTCATGGCGTGCACACGTGCGCATACACGTCCAGCAAGAAACTTTGCTGTAGGCAACAGTGTACACCTTCCATTTCTTGACTTTCTCATGTTTACTTGGTGGCACACCTCCTTCCTTGATATCTCTCTGACATCTGTCATGTAACTCTACCTTCCAATGAATTCCATCCCTTTCTACCATTCCCCCCTGTGATGTCACCTATCTCCTACTCTGTTCCTCCCCCTTCTGTAACTCTTACACTACTCAGAATGTGCTCATTTGCTATGTGACAGTGGAATTCAGTATCCTTACCCTCATTTGCATCAGATTGCCTACTAATGCTTAGTTACATCTCTTAGACTTGGCTTCCCCCCTTGGCAACCACTACACGGTGGCCATGTTGGTTTTCCTATGCTGGTCCCTCCATTGACATTCCATGTATTGCATAAAACCTACATTTGTAGGTTTAAAACCTTCGTTTTCATGTTTTATGCAGCGCAGCCCGTTTGCGTGGGGCTGCGCTGGGTTTACATCGGCAATTGCGAAAAAAAATTATAATTTTAATATTTTTGCATGGGGTTGCATTGCCAATGGCCACATATTTGGCCATTGGCATGCTGCCTATAACATATGCACCCTTTATTTGGAGCTGACATGGCTCCATTGCGTGTTGCAGAAACGTACTCAGTTGTCAACTGAGTACATTTCTGCAGCTAACACGGCTCTTACACGGGCTGTTCTTGGCTTCCTGGATCGCTAATCAGCCTCATTTGCATGCTATTCGGCTGCAAGTGGGCTGATTAGCTTAGCCACGCCCACTCTGTGTAAGAGCCGTTTTAGACTGACTCTTACACGGACTTTGGGCTGTTCCTGGATCGCGAAGGCTACATGGAGTCTTACACTACTCTTAGACTCCGTGTAAGCCTTCGTGAATCCGGCCCATTATGTTTATTCCTGTTTTAACCAAAAGCTGTTTTTCAGGTACATTATTGTTATTATTATTATTATTATTATTATTATTTCTTCTTCTTATTATTATTATTATATCACTGTCATAACATGCCGGTTGTTGAGCAGAGTGCTGAAAAGATAGAATCAACAAAGGAAACAAAGGCAGAAATAAAGCAGGGAAAAGAAAGCAAAAAAAAAAAAAAAAAAAAGAGTCATTTTGAGACTAGATTTACTCCAAAAAGAAATTAATACCTTTGTGATGCTCAGGAAATGTTGTAAATGTTTTAAGTATATAACTTGTAGTTTTCTTTTTATGTCAGAACACAAGTGGTGTCTTTCTTTTTTTTTTTTTTTTTTTTTTTTTTTTCAATAATAAATCTTTATTATTTTCAGTTGTTAATACAATAATACACTACACAAAATAAAATACAGCAATATCAAAAGTAAACCTATAATCACACTACTACACTATATATACATTATCTACATGAATGCTTCCAACAGATAACTAAAATCTTTATACATTACGATAAAATTCTTGACAAGGTATTAAAAGATCTAGTATCAGTATACAGGTTATTGATAACGTTTCCAACTTTAATATGTACACCCAGAGGAACAATATAATATGATCATTATGCCAATACAATATTAAAGATTTTCTCCCAAATTTTGGATTATTTATGTTTTTCTTGTGATCCTTAATTAATAATTTATGTGCTAAAATATGTTTTATTGCTACACTTTTAAAAATTTCCCATGAAGTCTGCACTGGATTCAACCAGTTTGTAGCTATGTATAACTTCATTAATAAAAAATTATTTGTAAGTATTATCAATTGGGATTTATCCAAATTGTTCAGCTAAAATGGATTGCTAGACTGTTTTGGTTTATGTTAGAGAGCAATGACATACTAACCAAAGGCAGGTCAGACTGTATAGATTTATTCCTGGGTTACAATATTATGGATTATGTTTGGTTTGCAACAGCATAGTCATGAGTTCGGCATTTGGACTTTAGATCAAAGCTATATCAATGACTGTTTACATTTTCAGAAGGGGATTTTTTTTCAAAGCTAATATTGATAGCACCTTGTTTTCCAGTGTTTTATATGTACATTTATACGGAGAGTGCTGTTGTTTAGGAAACAATTACTTTCACTTTTGTCAATGGAACAGATTCAGATCTGGGCTAGTGGGTGTTTAACAGTTCCATGCTGTTTTGTCATTTCATCACAACCTCTAAATTATTCTGATTTTTATCAACAAAAATGAGTCTCTTCAGTTGTCAAGTTCATTTTTTTTTGTGTTGGCTGATCTTTGAAGTCATATTATGCAGTATTTTCAAATGTACTCTGCAACATTGTGATGTACAAGGAAGGCCACTGTCCATACATTGCATATGTTGGTATTCAGTGTACAGTTCAATTCCCAGTTACTATAATGAAGCATGCCATCTTTCAGTTTCTGCATACTTTTTGACGTATGGTGCACAGTTCTCATGCGTACTTATACTATTTTTCTAAGGCAGTATTTTTTGCAGTCTATATGTTTGTTAAATGATGTGTGGAAGATAATTAAACTGATGCTACACGTATGCACGCTTTAATCTGAATAATGGTATTAAGACATGACATAATATGTCTTAAGCTCATTCATATATAATTACAGGAAGAAAGAAGAGATAAAATAATATTTGAATCATTTGTTTAGTAATCATTGGTCATTTTAGGATGGTGACATATGTGACATACAAATGAAGCCATATTCTTTTTCTCATTCACTCTTAATTTTCATTTTATTAGTTAGGGCCTAGCACTACAAACAACTTAATGCATTCACTGTCAATATGACAAATGCTATTGCTAATGACTTGTGAGAATATGATTAAATTATGTACTAAAAGAAATTTGAATAAGTAAAAAGTATTATTCGGTTATCTTCCAATTGTAAATGTAAGATTTTTGAATATACTTTAATTCCACATAAAGCTGCAAGTTCTGACTCCTCAGAAAACTAAACACTTTCTGCTTTGATTGTTGAGAGCAGTGGAGAGATATTTGACCAAGTGACATTTTGACAGGTATCAAAGGAATGTATGCCTAAGCATACTACTGAACATCAGCAAGTCAAATGGCATTAGAAATATTCAGTCCAGGTATCTAAACTGAATGTTGTGGCAAGGTGGATACATACCAAAGAGGCTACCACTGTTCCAGAACAGACGATCCATTCAAGTAAAACAAAGTTCATCCCTGTCCATATTCAAATGTAACTTGGATCTAAGGATAGGTAATAGAAAATGTACTCCAGGATTGCCCCTCATGCCACTAATGGATAGAGACAGTTCCTAAATGCTGTATCCCTTACATGTGTCCCTCAAGTTATCTATGGTATGATCATAGTTATTCTCACTAGGGCTAATATACAATTATCAGCCATGGGATAGGTAAGACCAATCAGGAAATGTTAATTCAAGCACCAAAAGGGAAATTGGCTGAGATTAAAATGTCCTCCAAGTCAACCTATATTGTGGTAGTAAATAGTTTTAAAAAAATTGCCCTTTTTAGATCACAAAGTGCCCCTCTCACGCACCGCCCCCCTCCCCCAGTCTTCAACAGCTTCTGTTGCCTATGATGGTGGAAAAGGTTGGTGACTGGGAATGAATACATCAAATTGACAACAGTATTGCAACATTCCAAACCCATTTTTAAAAAGTTGGATGAAAGTAAGAGATATTTACAAAAATTGACAGAGTCTAATAGATGTGACCTTTTTGCTTTGGAGAGTTCAGTAACAATATATTCTATAAGAGTAGTGGGTGGAGGAAGGGATAAAAGAATTTATCTTCAGTTACTGTTTCTGTTGTAAAGTTGTATTATTTAATAAACTGCTAAAACACTATTGTTCCTGATAGCTAGAAACTTTCCAATATAGTGTCCATATACAAAAAAGGATCTTACATTGTCATCTGCAATTATTGTCCCATTATTCTAACATTAATAGTAAACTAATGTTTTGGAAGGTGCTTATCAGCTGTTATATATGAGTAAAAAGAATACATATTTATTCAATACTAACCAACATGGTTTTATGAGCAAGTTTTCTACATTTGCTAGTCTTGTCCATTTTATGATGACATTAGTGAAGCCTTTGGCATCAGTGCTAGAAAGGACAATCTGGACATATCCAAAGCCTTCAATAGTATCTCATATGATATTAATCAACTTCCTGATCATCTAGAATGTTAACCCATATATTATTAAGTGGGTAAAGGATTGGCTTAAAAACCCAAGGCAACGTGTTAAATTTAATGGCCACATTTCCATTTGGTTAGAGACTGGTTCTGGTGTCAATCAGACATCTGTATTGGACCCATACCTGTTCATTTTTTTATTTTATTTTATTTTTTTTATCTAATTTCAACACATACAGGGTGTCCATATATGCAAACAATAAAATAGGTGCATTTGTAACTAGTGCCACTGACTATATTAAATTTAACTTATATGTCCAAGTGACATAAACATTTTTGCTGGCTAATAATTTATATAAATACTGAAAAGAGTTATGTTTTGTACTTTGGACCAACCAAATAGGTACACAATTTAATTTCAATAACAGATATTTTAACAAGATTTTTGAGTATAGTGACTTAGATATCTGCATAGCAAATGCTCTGTAGATATTCCTTGTGAAATCAAGTTAAAGGCAATGTGAGTTATGGAACTGTTATTAAAATGTTGGCTGCAGATCAGTGAAATTTCTTCTTAAATTGTTTACAACCTATGTAAGACCAGGTACTGCATATTGTTCATATGCCAAATTAGATATATCATTTCTGAAAAATATTTAAAAGAAGTTTACCAAACATATTACTGAATGTCAACATTTATGTTATGAAGAATGTTTGAAGAGACTTAAGTTGCATTCCATAACGTACTGGTTGGTGTGGAAAGATTTGTCTGGCATATCATGTAATGCATGATGAAGAATTTAGGTTATTGTTAAACATAGAAATTTTGCCATATTGAAAATTGTCAATAGGAAATATTATGCATGCCTGATGCCAAATTCTAAAACTGCTACTAGATCCAAATGTGTAGTGCAACTCTTAGTGAAATCTCAGAATAGGCTACCTCTTTATATAAGATACTGTGTCACAATCAGTGCTTTTAAGAAGTCATTAGACTTTAAGTTTAGAAGCAATGTATATCATAACTCATTATAATCAAATTATAAAATGAAGTATTTACATTTTTGCCCATTTTTCTAATAGAGTCTTTAATGTGGGTGGATTTTTATTAAGCAGAGGCCTTAATTAAACTGTTTTTTTTTCTATTAGGTGTATTATTATTGGTATTTCACTCAGTTGGCTAAATTGTACATGTTCCAGTATACCTGGTTCTGGGTGAGACTGCTTGGTTAATTTGATTTGTTAACTGGGGGAACCTTCATTTGCAGAAATGACAGCTGATGTAAAATGTGAGCTGCTTGTAGACTCGAAATTTTGCAGCTGAATTTTGTGCTGTCTGTTTCAAGTCCTTGAAAGATGAGCTGACTATTGTGAAAGGTTTTGATGCCCTAAATGAGGTGATTACTGATTTGTCCTTGGAGGTTTTCAGGAATTATAAAACATCAACAAAACAGTGTATATTCAAGTTAGTGCTAACCTCAATCTCAGTCTCCTTAGGACCTTCATGTTGGGAAATAATACCCTTTTCAATACTTAGGTGCACTGCCAGTTAATAGAGAGCTCAGCAGGTCAAAATCTACATGAAGAAACAATCTACTATTACATACCCCCATACCAAAAAATGTCTGAGGCTTCCCATTCTTAAATAATCTGGCTTTATTTCGTTTACATAAGTGTTATCTGAAGATTTCATAAATTTTAAATGTGTACAGGTGTTATATAGCTCCAGTGTGTAGCCAGTTTCCCAGTAGCCCAAAGGAGGGGAAGGAGCTGGGAATAGCTTCAGGCCTGTAGCAATAGTATAATAGTACAGGATAAAAAAAAATAAAAAAAAAAACAAAGGCTAGGTGAAAGAAACACCATAATTTGCATTGTGGGTGTGGATTGCAACAGTGCATCAGTGAAGTACAAACAGTATAAGGACAGCTAAATATCTCCTGTTGTATTAATCCTTTTAAATACAAACATTTTCTTAATACCAAGATGGTGAAAAACAACTGAGTACCTCCAACCCTTTCACAAAAGGTAAAACAATGTGAATACACATCCTTGTACATATAATAAATGTAGTAGTATATTTTACTTCTACATTCAGCCAGTAACAAAAGAGACCAGCCTGTTTTATGAGGCTTACGAGTACCTATAAACCATAATTAAATGTCTGGCTATCCATGTTTAAAAATATTTAAAAACTTTGCAGAGCACCTCATATAAGTAATGTACCTTGATGAAAAGATTATCCCTCTTCAGTATCTAAGCCCTTTATGACAGGGCTGAGTTTACTAAAGAGAACCAACTACACATTTCCTAAATGTCATGTTCAAAACCATTTTAACAATTTCTACATAAAAGAAAAAATACCTAGAGATCAGACTTTACTAGGGAAAGTCATCGTGGTCACCCTAGGCTGGTGATGACTGGACCAGTATCAACAACATGTCACAAACTTTAAATTGAGTCCACATTTACCAGCCAAGGTGTAACTGCAGTATGTTTTGTGAAATCAGCATAGTTATGTGCCAGCAGTCATTCTCTCTTATCCAAGTCTGAATGCTGGCTGGCCGCAATATCATAACAATAACTCCTGGACATGAAAAACCAGTCCAGAAAAATAAACAGTAGTCCAATATGATAGCCAGGGTCTAGGGACCAAATCCAGTTGATATCAGCACATTTCCTCTTGTTAGGAGCTTCATCAACTCCAGAAAGTAGTCCATATTCAAACACCAATTATCCCTGACTTTAGAAAAATACACCAGTTATCCCAGACATAAAAAAATACAATCACATATTAAAGTAAATTACCATCACATTACAATATAATAAATTTCAACTAACCTCAAATGATCCTACTCTATAATGTGCCCCAAACCACCACAGGTTGATAAGCAATCCCCAAAGGCAGTCATATAGCAACTGAAAAGTTACCAGTAATAATTTGATTACCATGGATTGTACATGACATGATGTTTGTTCACTAGAAAGTGTATACATATATATGTAGGTTTACTTCATAAAATTGAATCCCCAGAACATCAAAGTACATTTCATCTAGACTAATTCATCGACATTGCAGAACAGAGAAACTCCATATCGTCAAACTTCACTTTCATGAACATACTGTTCATACTGTCTAACACAGAAAACTACACAAACTCCACCTACAACATACCCACTCCCGAAACACCAGAAATCTAAAGTATCCCATCCTACATTTTTGTAGGGGGGGGCTGTGACCCCCCCTGCACCCCCCTACACCCCCTACAAATTAAAAATACGAACTCCGAGATTGTACTACATTGTAGACAAGGCCACTCACGGCACACCCACATCTACTAGAGAGCCACCCGGTGGCCTATACATGTACAGCATCTCCATTCCGTTCACTACCGTTACTATAGAGAATCAGGAAATACCTTAATTTCAATGATGTGAGGTTCAACAATATAGATTTTTGCTATTCTGCAACTTTGATGGATTTGTCTTGATGAACTGTAAGTGAAATCATTCAGTACTGATCAGTGCACTACCATGGTACAGGAATGTAAATAAACAATAAATAAATAGCCTTGGAGTTGCTGGCAGACCAAAATACCTGTCTCTAGGATTGAACTTCATGCTAAGGGTGCAGGGTTGAATGAAGTAAAACAACAAAAATACTTGCGCATATAAGAGCAATAAAACAAAAAAAAATATATAGAAAACTGCAAATAAAAGTGCAAGATGCATTTTCAAGTTGAAATATGCTCTCAGCTATGTATGTGCAGTACAACTGTGTAATTTCGTCATGAAGCACAAGACAAGCAGAATACTGAGGACATCTGCAGAAGACAAATGCAACTGTAAATGCATGTTTCTTGCCTTGTATATCTGCACAGTATAACACAAAAACTACTACACACACACACACACACACACACACACACACACACACACACACACACACACACACACACACACAAATCTACCTGAGCAAAATTTGAAAATTAGAGCTATATTGTAGGAAGAAGGAAATATGCTCAGATGATTACTTTAATGTGCTCCATCTTATTTATATGGCTTGTATGTTAATGAGGAAAGTATGGGCAAATTAGGTTAAGAAACACAAACCGCATTTACTCAATGATTCTTGTTAGTTTAATAGCTTTTTCAGTTGAAACAGTAGGCATACTGCCAAAACGTAAGAATAATTGTAGCAATTAGTGTAGCATATGTTACAGACTGTTTACTTCAAACCTGATTTCAGGCACCAGCAACACTTCCAAACAATTTTCGTTAGCTAAGACAGTCCAGTATCCTTTCAAAAGAATTAATCTGTACTGCCATTTGCTAATGTATGCTGATATACTCTGTTTGCTAGTGTACACTAATATACTCATTATATTCTCAGAAATGTTCACCAGTGAGTTACCAAATTGCAGACTACACACTTTGAGTATCCCGTACATAACACAAAGCACTTTGCGTGTCCACTGGTAGGCATATATAGGATTCTGATCAGGTCTTAGATTATAAATAGCTTATGTGTTGAAGACATGGATGCAAAGGCAGGAGCGAAGCTCCAGAAGTGAATCATGGTATCCATTCAGGAGCACAAAATAAAGGCCAATGAGCATTGACTCAGTCATAATTAGTGGGAGAGCACAGAGCACTATCTGCACCATGTATTATCTGTACATGAAAAGAAAAAGTGTAGATGTTCGAAGTGTTTTAATGGCTTTCATAGCCTTTGAAAGCATGGTAAAGAACTTAGTGTTGTCAAACAGCAGGAACAAATTTAAACCTTTAAGTAGAACTGGTGCCAATAAAAGCAGTTATATATTTAATTCTGCCACACTTTCTCATAAATTCTCTTCATAAATGTTGCACGGTGAGTTCTGATAGCATTTAAAAGCGATTATACCATCTGCCACTTTCTGTGCTGGTTAGCACTACTGACTGTTATGTTCCTAGTCTGAGACCTGATCTTTATAGTGCTTAGGTGGGCTGAGTGTTTTGTTAAGCAGATTGGATCTTGCAAGAAGGGTGTGCTTAATAAGTTTTTTGCCCCTGATTTTTTGAGCATAATCAGGGTACTCTATGCACTACAAACAAGTTGTAGGGCAAATAAACTGAATCTCAACAACATGAAAACATACCCACAGAAATACATACAGATGACAAAACAATTAAGAATTTGTTTGCTATGTTATCGATTTATTCCTTCCTTTGATTTTGTATCCTGAAAAAAAATACATTTTGCTCATTTGGTCTTTACTTGACTTTGACTGCAGTGTGCCCACTACAAATATGATTGTATTAATTCAAACAGCATTGAAAAATTATTATTAAAGACATCATCATGAGCATTATTCCTTTTGACTTTTATAATATTATTCAGAGAAAAGCCAGACAAAATACTCTGAAGCATAGACAGCCATTGTTTTTCACCTTCTCATTGCATCATTAAAACAGTAACAAGAAATTTGAAATCAGTACATTGTTATAATATGGTTTTCTAGCTGAAAAGAAAAGGATCTTAAGAGAAAAGTCCCAGTAGCTATCTGTTCAGCAGTTCTTGTTAGTGCAAAGGCAGTAACATTGATATAGTGTTCTTGAGGTCTTAGGTTCAAGTCCCTGTTATAGATATCAGAGAGGAGGAACTATATGGAGAATAAAATTGCTGATAATAACTCAATGAACCCTGACAAAAGAAAATGCAAACCATGCACTTGACAGAAATTTAAAAAGTTAAAGAATGATCTGATAAAGTTTTGATACCCAAAACTTGAAAGATGCAAAACTCCTACACGTATATTTTACTTTTTAACCAAGCCCTAAACCTAACTCAGATTCCAAACTAAACTTAAACCTGATTCTAATACCTATACTTTTTTCTGTAAACAAAGTTTATTTTAAAATGAATCCTACCTATAACAACTATCTTATAGCTACTGATAACCTTAACCACCACCTAGACCTGGTCATAACTTTAACTTAAATGGCAACAGTCATAAACATAAAGGCAGTTACTTACATTCTGTTCAAATGCAACATTTGACTGAAAGTTGTTTCCATCAAATGCAAAACGTGCACAAATGAATCCCAACTTGAAGGACTCAAGTCAAGCTGCTTTTGACCAGACTGCTTTTAAATACGTTGCCTGATCCAATTTTTTTCCAGTTCTCTAATGCATCGTGCTGGTTTGCAAATTACACAGAATATTAGGCTAACCTCCGGCATTGCTTTCCTTAATTACTGAAGTAACATCTTGAAAGGGATGATTGTTGCAATTATATGTAAATGGGTGCATTTGATATTGATTTAGTATATGTAGGTGTTTGCTGCTAATTCTAATACACTTATCTGAAAAAGTTAAGAAAAATAATGGAACCAAAAAATGAAGAACTCTGATGTGTTAATTGATCATGTTCTGGTCTGCTATTTGACTTAAACTCTTTTCTGGCAATTAGAAAAATAAATATAATGAACCCTGTTAAATGACATGCACAGCTGAATGAATCCATTGCATAAGGTGAACTGAGAAACAAATATTTAAATGTATGTGACAGTCATATGTGTGAATGTAGGATGTCATAAGTGTGAACACACAAAATTCTTATGTTACTGACTTCTCCTTACAGGTTTATAAATAGTAAGAATATACTATAAACTATAGCCTCTATACTATGAACTATAACCTCTGCATACTATTTACCTTTACATCTATAGATCTCATTTCCTCTTCTGATGTCAAGTTTTTTATTAGAAACATCTACTGTTACTTATAAGTATTGCTGCTTTTTATGAATTATTGTCTTATATTGTTTAATGCTTACATTTCAAAACAATGAAGCTTCTTAACTAATTACCTCTGTATTAACTAATATACTTTCTATGTAACTACTGTGAAATTCTGATACCTTTAATGACTTGTATACTGTGGAGCTTTTCTCCCCGGGCCTCGACTGAAAAAGGGCTATTCAGCTCAGTCGGACCATCCCGGTCAACAAATGTAAAATAAAAATAAATAAATAATAATAAATAATAATAATAAACACAATCATTTTTATTATAGTTTGCTGCTATTTATACAGAGAAGCATCAAACACTAAATGGAGATTTTATTATTGTTTACACTGCTTGCATCGCTGTAGAACTGAAGAGTAATAGTTTATGTCTATCTTAACAGATTACAGGTGTTTCTTTTTTGTATTCTTATAAGGTACAAATGTAAGAAAAGGACACATAAAGCATGCATCAATTTGCTGCTTTTTTCTACAATACAGCACTACTGGTTCAAATATGCCTTCGGCACGTGCCTCACTTTGTTTCTGTGTGACATATTTTCTAGTCCAAATGTGCTTCTGCCTCGTATATTAGTCTGAAAGGCAGAGGGCAGCCAAAGCAACAGCAGATTCAAAATATTTTCAATGAAAGTTACATAAGTTCTTCAAAGTATAATAGGTTTTATAACAACATTGCAATTTGTCACAAGTTCAAACCCTGCTGTGGATTTCTGAAGATAACCTCAGTTTAGAATTCAGGAGGAGGAGGATGATGATAATAGTAATAATAATAATAATATATGATGATGATGATGATAAAGATGACAACAATGTATGCCTTTATTAATATATTAATGCTATCAGGCTTAATTTGTAAAATACTTCAGCTAAACATTTTATTAATACAGACAGGAAATATGTTGTGGCATTGAAATTAATGTTAAATTTAAGAAGATATTTTATGACTAGAAACAGTACTGGAAAAAACTGCAACTGTTCATTTAAAATTCTTTTTCTGCAGTATATTTTTGTATTGTTTTAACAATTGTTACAACCATATGCTGTATATTACCATTTTCTATGTACTCCTGATTTACGTAAATTTGATATCATTGTATTCTATTTATTTATATACAGATTTAGACCTTTTATTAAACAATGATTTTTAGAAAATGTTATGAAAGCTATGTGTTATATTTTGGAAAATTAATTGTACCCATGCTATCAGTACAAAATATGTCCTCAGGCTTTTATGCTAAGCTGTCATGGTGGTTGAGGAAGGGAAACAGTCTGCAGGATTTTTTCCCTTCTGACACTAAGCAGTTGATGGAGGCTCTATGCATGCAATTGTTTATTGCATTGCATGGTCTTGGTCTCAAATATATATATATATATATATATATATATATATATATATATATATATATATATACACACACATATAGACTGAGAGATAAATAGATATATATTTATTTCAGAGCCTATTCCGAGTTTGGAATTGATTTTGCAAACAGGGTGCTATTCACAAAGTATGCACATTGCATATATGTTCTTTAATGATCTGGTTAGTGTTCATGTAGAGATGAATTCTTGTATATCATTCTTTCATCATCTGTCTTATTTTGTTACCTCATGCTAATTCGTACGGTATGTGCATCTTGTCAGCACTTAAGCACTTCACATTGTGGCTACTGCTTTTTTTAGCTAAGGAAAACATTTTATGGATTTTTGTGTTACCTTGTACATAGGCACAAGCAACATGCTGCTACAGAGGTGCTTCTTTGCAGGCATTAATCAAAACTTCAAATATATCAGCCAACAGACATAAGTGGTATTGAAATAAAGAGTTGTACTAAATAATTGTCGGCAGCATGTAGTACCACCAGCAACTTCAAACAGATCATTCTGTTCTGATGTCTAGTAGGAAGAAAATACATAATTGCACTAATACAATACAGTCTAATGGATTTATAGTTGATAGGGATGAGGAGTGTTTTGCACTATGTAGTAGAAAGTAAAATCACAACTATTTTGTTTTTCAAATACATTATGTGTTTGTTATTATTATCGCTATTATTTCAAAAAAACTATTTTCAATGTTATTTTCTGAATTAATTGTCAGTAGTGTATTCTAGTTTGTCATAAGCAGGAAGTGAAAATAAATAAGTAACTAATACATGAATCAAAATATTTCAAGTTTAAAATAGAAAGTTTTTTTTTTCAAGAAAAAGTACTGTATGAAGTATTGTTTGAGATTCATAAAACTTAGTAACATCATGGTACATGACTTTGCATGCTGGGCAGTTATGCACAGTATGTGTGCGATTCAAAAAATCAGGATCTGGCAGATGGGCAGATGAAGCAGCACATCTAGCTGCGGCATATGTTAATGGCCTTGTAATCACATAGTAATATGAAACATTATTTAAAAAATACTCTCCCTCTCTGTGTATGCTAACAAGGCAGAAGGAGATGAAGGAGCAATTCAGAAATGCATGAATGTTATACAGCTGGGCTGCTCCTGCTGCAGAATTGGTCTCACCTGAATACTCATGATTGGATTAAGGAAATCACTAAATAATGCTAGGATTTGCAGCCACTTTAGTAAATGTGTATCTGTTAAAAGGTGGTGTGTAATGTCACCAACTGGAAGTGCCAGGTTATCCAGCTGCACTTGGTATTTGACTGACTCCTCAACACCAACATTGTGGACCAGTACTTTGTAGATAGTGACACCATTCAAGAAACTGTAGAAATATGTCAGTCTCATCTGCAGCCCAGTGATAATCATTGGGTACTTACCCCAGTGGATACTATGGTTTGTGGCTTTACATATATTAACTGCAGAGACTTTTCAGCAACCTACTGTGGACACAGCTGGGATATGTCAAGCATTTGCCTAAAGAATACATTACCAGTTACTCAATATCATGCTACAGTATGTGGGGGAGAATGTGTTGTCCATATAAACCAAAGAAGAGAGAGACAATTCCATGCAATATTTCAATGATATAGCCCATTCCCCTAAGGTACTGGGACCGCAGGCTGTACCCACATTGAAATAAAGGCTACGCTTGATGAATGTGGAAAGGGGGCATGCAAAGTGTAAAGGTTATAGCACCATGAATTGCCAAGAGATCAGTAGTGCACAGGGTATCATCTGCAATGTGTGCATAGGCCACCCAAGCAGTTATCATAAATTCCACATATGGCACACCTGTGACATGTGCCAATGATTTGTGAGGCAAAATTTACCACATGGGCATCTTGCTGGTGATCCAGTTGCACTCTAGAACCTTGGCTCACGACTGGGGCTCTGCTCAATAGAGGGGCAGGAATTTAACACTACATGGGTGGCGAAAGCCAAGACACTGTTGGCTAGCCTTACTTATGCCCTCGGGCCGATAGCCTAGTACCTACCTATGAACCTATGAACACTAATCAGAAATTCACAAAATCAAACATCTATGGATACAACTGTGCACAATTACAAACAGGAAACATTGAGAATTTGTTTTGACTGGAGAAGACTGTTTTTGATGTCTAGTTTCATCCAGTGGTGCCATGCAGCATGATCTTGGCACATGTGCAAAAATAGTGCTAGTGTATGTGCAGTATTATACAATATCATACTTAGGAAACATGGAGAGGCAGCTTTCCCCAGGACATCAGGAAGTGTAAATTGGGTCAGCTGAGGAGTCAATGAAGGAACCAGCAGCAGGGGATGGTCTTTCCATATAGAGGCATGCACAGTATGCCATAGCACTGGCAATGAGGCATAGGGCATCCACCTCTGTCTGAAGTATGCCACTATGTCATGACACTGGCAAAGAGGCAACAGACAGCATACAGTTTCAGAACATAGAAAACAAGAATAAAGAAGATATGCTACAATGAAAGTCATTCACGTAAAAACCAACACCAGGCTGTGTGTACCCATGCATAGGTTGGGCAGTCTGTGCATCAGTCATAGGCAATCAAGTACGCATATACAAATAGCAGGGCACAGCCAGTTAATGTCAACATCCCCTAGCATTATTGTTATTATTATTATTATTATTATTATTATTTTTTTTTTTTTTTTTTTTTTTTTTGTGAAATACAGTGTATGTAGATATCTAATGTAGAATTTCCTCTAGGATAGCTATGTTGTCACCAGGAAGAATATAAGCTGCACTTATGTGTGGTTATTTAGTTTTAAGAAAGTGATAAGGAGTTCTGCTGTGTGGCAGTTTGGTAAAGGTTCATGATAAAGTGTGATCTGGTAGTGATTGTTTAATAATACTGCAATACCACTGCCTTCCCTCTTTAAGTAGTCATTATGAATGATATCTTATAAAAGTGAAACCATTTCCATAACTTCCCCAGCTGTTACTAGAGAGCCAGTACTCAAGATGCTCTCCAAGGCCAAGAACATTGCATTGAAGAGTCTGGATAATATTCCAGGACACTTCCTTGCAGCATGAAACATGAACTACCAGGACCACTAGAAACACTATTTAACCACAGCATCCACACTGACTTCATGCTAAATGAATGGAGGACTACAGTGGTTATCCCACGGCACAAGGATGGGACATTTACTGACCTAGGGAATCATCTACCCATAAGCCAGACTAGTCTGATATGCAAAGCTATGGAGAGAATACTCAATTATGTCTTAAATGGCAACATAGATAACCTGCAATCATTGGACCCCGATCAGTTTGGGCTTGTCAACATCAGGGCTTGCCTACTCAAGCTGGTGGAGTTCTTTGAGTAAGTGACTAGAGTAATGGAGAAAGGTAAAATGATGCATGCTATCTATCTCAACCTAGGCAAAGCATTCGACATAATACTGCACTCAGGCATAGTAGGAAAAGCTCACTAAACTAGGTATAAACCCCTATGTCACCTGCTGAACAACCAGCTGGATAACAGACAGGGCAGAAGTAGTTAGAATATGGGAGTCTTCCTCCACAAAAAAAGGTTGGTTACTAATAGGGTACCTCAGAGCTTACTTCTAGCTCTGCTCCTCTTTTGCATCTACTTCTCTGAGATCAGGGCTAATGTTAAGGACCTCTGGATGACCAAGTCTGTAGATGAGTCCAAATTGGTTACTATCATTGAATCACACAAGACACAAATAATCCCTCAAGAAGCCCTGTCACAGAGTAATAACTGGTTACAGAGCCATGATCTAAAACTCACTGGCAAAGAGTGCATCATAGTATCTTTTGGAAAGACAGTCACCAGCAACCTACTGCACTGACAATATACCACTAAGAGTATACAGTGCACTCACTGATTTGGGAACAAAGGTAGATAATGATTTACCATTTGACTATCATTGGACTACTATGGAAATCATTCTGTCTTGCATGACTTATAAGCAGAGGCATGGTGTCTAGATCAAAATATGTCATTGTTCCATTGTACTCTGCTTTCAAAAGACCAATTGAGTACAATTCCCACTTTAGTTATGTACCTGGCCAGACATATGTAAAAACTGAAATGTCCTCAGAGATTCTGCATAAAAAGAATACATGGTGTGGAAAGCAAGTCCTATGTGGACTGCCTCAAAGCACTGTCTTTATATATGGTCTCTAACAGGATGCTGAGAATCAACCTATGCCTGGCATACAAAGTATCCTCCAATCCAATCTTAATGGGCCTGTTGCACATCCATAAAACAAGCAGCATGAAGAAGAACTGATCCATGGACCTAAACTTTGTCTGCAACATAAGTAGGACATGCTGGAGGGACAGGTATGTGTCTCATAAGCTCCCCATCTCCAGAAGAGGGTTCTCAGCCATGCAAACCAAAGTTCACCCCTGCACTTATACAACTGAAACTTCAGTCAGTATAAGAGGAACCATAATATAACCCTAGACTGGCACCTATGTCACTATTAGAAAGAGAGAGAGAGAGAGAGAGAGAGAGGAAGCTTGTAAATGCTCGGCCACCTATGCCCAGGAATATATATCATCACAAAACCCTTGAGAATCGATACCTCTCAAACTCTATTGGTAAGCATGGCTAGGCTTAAATAGCCTAGTGTTTTATGGAGCTATAAAAAGTGTTCACTGTTACTGGCTAGCAAATGGAAATGCAGACAATAAAGACTCCCTTGGAAAATGAACATAACAAAATATATTCCCCAAAAAAACTTTATTGTGATTAAGTGCTTTCATCTTCTTAGACAGGAATTCATCAGAATCAAATGCCATTACATATAAAGCTTTTTTATATGTACCAATAAGGTTATACAAATTAAATGAATTAAACAATAAACTGGTATAGCACATTTAAAGGGCAAGCTGCAAAAAAAAAAAAAAAGGTAAAAAAAATCACCATATAATTAAAACAGGACCATAAAACTCACTATATCAAAATGAGTATGGTACCTAAAATTCAGCATTAAAATCATTGTGCACTGAAAAAAAATGTTTCTTTTTTAAAAAAGCATATATAAGTAAGACTGGTTCCAACAACAGAAGTAAAAAATAGAAGTAAGAAAATACTGTAATAGGAATGGTTTCTTGAAGAACCACCTGTGCAGATATTTAAGTCACTTTAGTCCTTAAGTTCTAGAATAGGCAGTAGGGGTATAATATCATTAATACCTAGGTGGCAAGGAGCATTTAACAACAACTGCCACCTCACCTCTCTTTCTTCTAATAATGTTTTTGAATTACCACCCCTTGGATTAAGGGCTCCGTATTATGCTGTCACAGATGCAGGTTGTCGAATGTGTCTTTGTCGAACTGAAGAGCGCAAAAAGGCAAAATAGTGAAGTGGCTTTTCAGCAAATTCTTTCCCTGGAAAAGAATTTGCTTGGCTGCTTTCGCTACTTTGCTGTTTTCGGCACTGTAGTGCAATCTCGGAGTTGGTATATTTAAGTAGGGGGGGGTGTGCGGGGTGAATCCCCCCACATTATGTAATGTTTTACAGTTTGTTTTTTTTTTTCTTTAGTTTTTTTTTCAGAACAGCGATTTTTTTTTTCCTTGGAAAAAAAATCGCTGTTCTGAGGTTTTGACGTTGTAAGCTTTCGCTTACATAGGGTCGATCATGTGTCATTTGCTCTTCTGAGCATACAATATCATAATATAGACCCGAATTAAGTATTAATTTTTCTAGTATGTCAAATTTGAATGTGTGGCAATTGGAACTAATGGCCAGGTGCCTGTATAGAGCATTGTTAGTATTCTGTTTCTTGATTTGATACAGATGTTCGTATATTCTATTTCATAATGCCCTGCCATTTTTTCCAACAAAAAATGTTAGACAGAACATGCACTTAGCCAAATATAAAATACGCTTCATACCACAATTCCCATTCTTGAAGTACATTTTAGTCTTATTAATATTTTCCAACAGTAAATTTTCATTCTCAAATATAAAAGGGCATTGACTACAGGAGCCACGTTTTCGTGTACTTTGTGGAGTCACTGTGTGAAGTTTAAAATTAGGCTTCACATTTTCTAAATTGTTCTTCAAGTTAGCCCCTGTTTTATAAACAAATCTGGGTGGTTCACCTAAATACTTAAAAATCTTTGAATTACACCTAAGAATATTCCAGCTTTTTGTAAAGACATTTTTAAGCTCCTTTGTATAATGACTAAATTCAAGTACCATTGCACTACTGAAGCTATTGTCCTTTCTTGTGTCCTCTTTCCAGGAACATTCCTGCCACTTTATCTAGCTCCTTGACTACATCGTCATAAGTCGACTTCCATTCTTGCAGCTCACATACATCGTCCCTTCAGTATACTCTTCTTCTGACTGGGTGGATGGCAGCTAGAATATTCAAGACAGGAATTACTGAAAGCTGTTTTTTTGCTGAATGTTGGAGTTAAACCTTTTATTGGAATGGGAAATAAAAGTATCTAAATATGAAATCCCTTGTTGAACATAAGTATATGTAAACTTGAAATATGAACAAGTACTATTCAAATATTTGACAAAATTGTCAATCTCAATAGTAGTTACTTTCCAAAGGACAAAACCATCATCCAAAAACCAGATGTATAACTTTAAATTATCTGTAAACTCACTATTAAAAACATAATTGTTTTCCCATTCTGTTAAGACTAAATAAAGGGTTTTAATCCAACATTTATCCAAAACCAACTTTCAGTAATTCCTGTCTTGTATACTCTAACTGCCATCCAACCAGTCAAAAGAAGAGTTTACTGAAGGGACAATATATCTGAGCTGCAAGAATAGAAGTTGATTTATGACAATGTAGTCAAGGAGCTAGATAAAGTAGCGGGAATGTTCCTGGAAAGAGAACAAAAGAAAGGACAATAGCTTTAGTAGTCCAATGGTACTTAAGTGTGGCCGGATGGTGCAGCGGTTAGTGTTGCCACCTCATACCAAGAGGTTCTCCAGTTTGATTCTCAGCTGAGGTGCCTTCTGTGTGGAGTCTGCATGTCCTCCCTGTGATTGTGCGTGTTTCCTCCTGGGACTTCAGTTTCCTCCCATGTCCCAAAGACATGCTGTAGATGGATTGGAGACTCTAAGTTGGCCCTAGGCATGAGTGTGTGTGTGCTTGTGTGTGCCCTCCATGGAAGGTTGGGCATCAGGCTGGCAACTCAACACTGTAAAACTCCACTGCCAGTCAAAAGCAGACAGGTGATCTGCTGTGGCAACCCCTAACCAGGAAAAGCCAGAAGAAGAAGTGCAATGGTACTTGAATTTAGTCCTGATACAAAGGAGATTAAAAATATCTTTACAAAAAAAACGGAATATTCTTAGGTGTAAAACAGAGATTTTTAAGTATCTAGGTGAAACACCCAGATTTGTTTATAAAACAGGGGCTAACTTGAAGAACAATTTAGAAAATGTGAAGCCTAATTTTAAACTTAACACAGTGACTCCGCAAGGTACACAAAAATGTGGCTCATGTAGTCAATGCCATTTTATATTTGAGAATGAAAATTTACTGTTGGAAAACATTAATAACACTAAAATTTACTTCAAGAATGGGAAATATGGTCTGAAACGTATTATATATTTAGCTAAGTGCATGTCCTGTCCAGTATGGCTTTATTTGAAAAGCTCACCATGATTCTGCTACAGTTTGCTGTGAGGGAAAGGTTATTTTGCTTTTTATTTGTTGTGTTTTGTATTACTTTATTGCTTTTTTATTTTGTATACTGTGATTTGTTTTCTTTACACTGTGCTTTACTTGTATTCTGCTTTTAACTGCATACTATATCTTGAAAAAAGACTGCAGCGCTGTCTCTTGTGAGTCAGAAATTAGTAGAGGTCAATTACGGAGTCACACTTAAGTTACAACAGGTCTGCTAAGGTTAATCATCTGTGAACTGAGGGTTTGGAGCTAGGAACTAAACCTTCTATTTAAGGGATAAAATAAAACATTTCAGAGCTTTACTGGAAAGACTCACCCAGATTCTGCTACAGTTTGCTGTGAGGCAAAGGTTAGTTTGCTTTTTATTTGTTAGGTTTTGTATTACATTATTGCCTTTTTCTATTTTGTATACTGTGATTTGTTTTCTTGGCAGTGTGTTTTACTTGTATTCTGCTTTTAACTACATAGTACAACTTGAAAAGAAACCACAGCTATGTCTCTTGTGAGTCAGACAGAAATTGGAAGAGGTCAATTAATGAGTCACACATAAGTTACAACAGGTCAGCTAAGGTTAATCAGCTGTGAACTGAGAGGGTGGAGCTAGGAACTAAACCTTCTATTTAAGGGGTAAATTAAAACATTTCAGAGCTTTACTGGAAAGACTCACCCAGATTCTGCTACAGTTTGCTGTGAGGCGAAGGTGAGTTTGCTTTTTATTTGTTATGTTTTGTATTACTTTATTGCCTTTTTCTATTTTGTATACTGTGATTGTTTTTTTTTTTCACTGCGTTTTACTTTTATTCTTTTTTTAACTGCATACTAAAACTTGAAAAGAGACCACAGCTCTGTCTCTTGTGAGTCAGACAGAAATTAGAAGAGGTCAATTAAGGAGTCATACATACATTACAACAGGTCAGCTAAGGTTAATTATCTGTGAACTGAGGGGGTGGAGCTAGGAACTAAACCTTCTATTTAAGGGGTAAATTAAAACATTTAAGAGCTTTACTGGAAAGGCTCACCCAGATTTTGCTACAGTTTGCTGTGAGGGGAAGGTTAGTTTGCTTTTTATTTGTTGTGTTTTGTATTACATTATTGCCTTTTTCTATTTTGTATACTGTGATTTGTTTTCTTGGCAGTGTGTTTTACTTGTATTCTGCTTTTAACTGCATAGTAAAACTTGAAAAGAAACCACAGCTATGTCTCTTGTGAGTCAGACAGAAATTAGAAGAGGTCAATTAATGAGTCACACATAAGTTACAGCAGGTCAGTTAAGGTTAATCAGCTGTGAACTGAGGGGGTGGAGCTAGGAACTAAACATTTTATTTAAAGGGTAAAATAAAACATTTCAGAGCTTTACTGGAAAGGCCCACCCAGATTCTGCTGCAGTTTACTGTAAGGAAAAGTTAGTTTGCTTTTTATTTGTTGTGTTTTGTAATACTTTATTGCCTGTTTCTATTTTGTATACTGTTATTTGTTTTCTTTACACTGTGTTTTACTTGTATTCTGCTTTTAACTGCATACTAAAACTTGAAAAGAGACCACACATCTGTCTCTTGTGAGTCAGACAGAAATTTTTCCCACTCTCTCACCCGGTTACTGGTTTGTTCTTAAACACCACTGTCTTTCTAGTTACCTGACCCTTATGTTAATTTGAACATATATTTCATTTCCTCTCTGTTTTTACTGGCTGGTGTGAGTAAGCACAAAAGTATCATTTTTTTTTTTAAATCACTACCCTTCAACTATTTAAATTTATTGGCCATCCTACTGTATTCCATAACACCAGCATACAAAACTAACCACCCTCTTTCAATCTATCCTGCTGTTTTAAAAATAGTGACTTGCCACTAAAGCTTAACTTTTAGACAGATAAAACTTAAGGTACCTGCTTTCACATCTAACCCCTCTAGTGCACACTGCAATGTTTAGGATAAACCATTTTTTATCTTATAATAATAAAAAAAAAAACAAAAAAAAAACACTGGTGATGCCAAGGTAAAACCACCAAGACTTTATTTAACCATAACATATAACTGACTAAGCATTTTCACCCATGTGGGGCATCTTCAGAGTCATTTTTTCACATCTAATCACAACCTTTAAATAAACATTTCAATTAACACTAAAATCAAAAGGTCATTGGTTACAATGAATCTATCCTTTGTACTTTTAGATTTTAACCCTTAACTGTCATTAGTGCAATTGTTGTATATATTTTGTGTGTAAACACCAAATACTCAGTAAATAATAACATGGAAAATGTTATTTCAATACCTAAACTCAAAACATACATTTAAAACATGTTAGTCAATTGATATAATGTAAATATAAAAAAAATATAAAAAATGTGTATATGTAAATATATAAAAAAAAATAAATGCAAAAAATGTAGTGTAAAAATATACATATATGCACATGTACTTCGTACATCTGACTGAAAGTCAAGAATACTTTATTATTTCTATGTAAATACAAGCTGCCTTGTGTTTCAATATACATGCTAGAGATAGGGTGTCATTGATGCCAGGTTCACTGCTTGCATCTAATCGTATTTGCCACAACCATTCCCTGACTTCTAAAATGGTTTTATAATCCCCACCAAACTCTTTGTTGTATAGTCTGTCTATGACAAAAAATAGACATTTCTTGTAATTAATGCAATCTTTACTGTGGTTGTATAATGAATTAGGTAATTTCTTGTTTTTCATGTCCCTGTTGTGTTCCATAATTCTTTGTCTCAACTTTCTTGTTGTCATACCAATATAGAAAGCTGGACAAGATAAACAACTAGCTTTGTATATAACCATTCTGGTATTACAATTACAATGACCAAGACTCCTCAAAGACCTCTTAAAATTGCCCACTTGAACATATGGGCCATCATTAATGTATTTACATGCTTTACAGTTACCACATTTAGCCATCCTAGCAGGCCTTTGACCAATAGGCATAGATGTTCTTTCCAAATGTTCTTTAATGTTCACACCCCTACTGTTGATAAAAAGGGGATACTTTCCTAATGTGTCTTGCATGCCTGTGGGAAGTACACTTTGCCATGTCCATTGAATGATGTTTTTAACTTCAATGGCTGTGGTGTTGTGTTGTAAAACCATACCTGTTTGAACATTCTTCACTTTGTGTTTGTGAATATTACTATTCTCTAGTATAATATTCCTTTCCACCCCCGGTGTATTGGCATTGTGCTGTCTTTCTGTAGAAGTCCCTGGTGGTGTGTGCATAGTAAATAGTTCAACCTGTGTACTAGTTAAACTGTCATTTTTGTCACTACTTTTATTAGCCTGTAATAAAGTAATGATTTGTCTAGATAGTTCTAAATATTTGATAATAAGTTGTTCCATTATAAACAGTGGAACTTTGTAAATGTAAAAAATGTAAAATGTTGAATAATGTTTGATCTCTGAACACCAAAACCTGGTGTCAATAAACTAGTGTAGCAGTAAACAAAAAACAACAGTTTAAACTTGAATCTTTGATTATGTATTCAAACAGCCACCTTTACTCTAAGACGGGAAGGTAGAATCCAAGTTATACAGGAAGAAGACATATAGCAATACATTTTTACACTATGACAGTTGCCACCCTTATTATGTAAAGAAGAACATGGCCAAAGGCCAGATGTTTAGGGTATCATGCATAGTTAGTGAGGACAACAGATTCCTGGAGGATTTCTGGAAGAACTGGAGGTACTAATTGACTTGTTTGTCAAACGAGGCTATCCTACGGATTTACTTACCACAGCTAAACAGGATATTATTGAAAGAAGGGCCACAGATTTTAGGCCTATTTTGTTAGACAGCCAAAGGGATGTTGAGAATAGTAATATTCACAAACACAAAGTGAAGAATGTTCAAACAGGTATGGTTTTACAACACAACACCACAGCCATTGAAGTTAAAAACATCATTCAATGGATATGGCAAAGTGTACTTCCCACAGACATGCAAGACACATTAGGAATGTATCCCCATTTTTATCAACAGTAGGGGTTTGAATATTAAAGAACATTTGGAAAGAACATCTATGCCTACTGGACAAAGGCCTGCTAGGATGGCTAAATGTGGTAACTGTAAAGCATGTAAATACATTAATGATGGCCCATATGTTCAAGTGGGCAATGTTAAGAAATCTTTGAGGAGTCCTGGTCATTGTAATTGTAATACCAAAATGGTTATATATATATGGCTAGTTGTTTATCTTGTCCAGCTTTCTATATTGGTATGACCACAAGAAAGTTGAGACGAATTATGGAACACAACAGGGACATCAAAAACAAGAAATTACCTAATTCATTATACAACCACAGTAAAGATTGCATTAACTAAAATACATTTTTATTTTTTGTCATAGACAGACTATATACCAAAGAGTTTGGTAGTGATTATAAAACCATTTTAGAAGTCAGGGAATGCTTGTGGCAAATAAGATTTGACGCAAGCAGTGCACCTGGCATCAATGACACCCTATCTCTAGCATGTATATTGAAACACAAGGCAGCTTGTATTTAATAGATAGAAATAATAGAGTATTCTTGACTTTCAGTCAGATGTACAAGGTACATGTGCATATATGTATGTTTTTACAGTACATTTTTCGCATTTATTTTTTATATATTTACATATACACATTTTTTAAATATTTTTGTATATATTTACATTATATCAATTGATTAACATGTTTTAAATGTATGTTTTGAGTTTAGGTATTGAAATAACATTTGCCATGTTATTATTTACTGAGTATTTGGTGTTTATACACAAAATTTATACAATAATTGCACTAATGACAGTTAGGGTTAAAATCTAAAAGTACAAAGGATAGATTCATTGTAACCAATTACCTTTTGATTTTAGTGTAAATTGAAATGTTTATTTAAAGGTTGTGATTAGATGTGAAAAACTGACTCTGAAGATGCCCCACATGGGTGAAAGTGCTTAGTCAGTTATATGTTATAGTTAAATAAAGTCTTGGTGGTTTTACCTTGGTATCACTAGTGGGTTTTTTTTATTATTATTAGTTATTCATCTACTTGTTGGACATTTTTTTATCTTACCTTTAAGCATCTATTGCAAGACCAACAGTTATCATACATCCCACATTCTGTCTCTCAGTAGTCATCTTGGGATTAGTGCTTCTGTTTTCTCCTGGTGAGAGAAGGAGTGCTGATCACCAGAAAGCTTAATATCTGCTTTATAGGTGACAGCTTAGAATCTGTGCTTATATTCTGATACTGGTAAGAGTAGTAGCAGAGTGCATTGATTCCTGATTCTTTCTGTTTGGAGAGTGAGTGTCTGTGCTTAACATACCTAATTGGTCTGGTTGCTATTCACGGCATCTACCAGAAAAAGGATATAAGCCTGCAGACCCTTGCATCATCTGGGACAAGAATGTGGATCATCAAACAGGCCGTGGCCTGCTTCTCTTCTTGGGATTGGTGATAAAAATAATTAGTTTTAGCTAGAACTAGCAAGTTTATTTAGTTTCAACAGTCAAAACTATTTAATTGTGCTCAGCACTTACTCAGAACTCATTGTAAGCACTAAATAATCTACAAATTACTACAATACTCAACTTTCCTCAATTGTCAAGAAGAAAACAGTTCTTAGTACTTAAATTAATAAGCACCTATCCAGGCATGTCAATGGGTCAGCTCCCTGTGTTTTCTCCTGTCCACCTGATGAATCTAGGCATCTTGGGATAATGTAGCATTTGCTTCATGTACACTGAACACCCTCTCCTCCTACCATCCAACACTACAACCTGTGAGAGATGCACTTATATAGCCAAACTGGAAGCCAAGCTCTCTCCAGCTAAGACTGGACTAGACAGTCAAGAGGAGAAGGTTAACACCTGCACCACATCACACTCAACACATAGCCCTTCAAAACCCACACTACCAAAACCCACACATAGAAACACAAACACACACCCACATTCACGGAGGCTCTCAAAAAAAATCTTCCCAAGCAACACAGACCTCCCAAGCTGAAACGCAGACAACCACCAACCCCCAACATTACCCAAATGACACATAGCCCACAAAATCAGTGTGCCACTCAACCTCAGCCCATGAGGCAAAACAACGTACCCAACACACTAGTCATAGGTGACTCTATAGTCAGGCACACTGATGTCCCACTCACCAGGCTAAACAAGGAGAAAGTTACTGTCAGCTGCCTGTTGGGTGCTAGGATTCACCACATAATGCATGCACTCAGGTCACTCCACAACAAGTACAAGTACGACTCTGTCATTGTCCATGTTGGTGTGAATGACCTGAGACATACCTCCCTGGACTACATGAAAAGAGACAAGGAGGAGCTCTCGGATCTTGTTACTCAGGCAGGTATGACTATAGCCCTGAGTAGCATCCTGCCATTGCCCAGAATGATACCACAGTACAAGGACAAAAATGATTGACTTCAACATTTGGCTAAATGTTTGGTGTCATTCTAAGGGGATCCAGTATCTGTCTGCTTGGGACGACATGGTCAGCAGACCACAATGCTTTGCCAGAGATGGGCTGCACCTGTCATCCCTGGGATTCCAGATACCAGCTGCGGCTCTTGCCACCCCTATAGTGCCTTTTTTAGCAAAGTTCAAATGCTAAATTCACCACCATAACAGGTACAAGCAAGCAAACTCTGAGGGTAATGCTACTCAATGCTGGAAGTCTAAACCACAAAAGGCACTCACATGAGGCATTCCTTAAAATGGAGAACATTGACATCTGTGTAGTGACAGAGACCTGGTTCAAGGCTCAAGAGAGCACCCCTGCATTACCAGGCTATAATTCATACCACACCTTTAGGCCACCTAACCTGGACCGAGACACTAAAGGTGGAGGCGTGTCCATATTCATTAAGGATAGCCACACCTCCAGGCTAGTTGCTCAACATGATGCATCCGAAATTCTCCAAGTGCAACTAACACTGGGCAAGACTTTAATCCAGGTTGTAGCTTGTTACAGATCCACCACCATGCCCCAGGATTCCCACTCTTCATTTCTTAAGATATTGGAAAATATTAAGGTACAACCCAATACCTTAATTATGGGCGATTTCAACTACCCCACCATCAACTGGGAAAACTACTAATATAACAACTGATTCACTCAATGTTTTCTGGAATTCATAAATTCCAATGCCTTGGATCAGCTTGTCCACACTGCCACCAAGGGCAGCAATATCATGGACCTGGTCATTACCAATATGGGTAACCGGTGTTCTACACCAAAGGTCAACTCCTTGCTGGTCAGATCTGATCACAAGCTAATCACCCTAGACATCCATATACCACCCCAACCCCCCCATTAAGGAAACCACCATCAAAAACTACTTCAAAACCAACTTCATGCTTCTTAAGACAGAAGTCGCAAACTTCACGATACCCATGCAGATGGAAAATAGAGGTACGACTGCTGAATCTTACACAAATGCACTGTATAAGCACATATACGAGTGCATAGATCATGCCATCCCCAACAGAACCAAGAGGCTATCCTCCAAAAAAAGGAAGCCAGTCTGGTGGTCCCCTGCCATAAATAATCTCTACAACAGAAGTAAGAAGATGTTGCAAAAAAGAGTAAAATCCCAAGATTGGAGGAACTCACTGGTCAGCCTCAGCAAGAATCTGAGATCCCACATAAAATCCTCCAAAGCCAGTTATGAAAATTAAATCACCACTGAATCCAAAGACAGCCACAAAGCATTCTGCACCTATGTCAAGAATCTCAATGGCAACACTCAGATCTGCTCTGAGGTACAGCACAATGGCACTAAATATACAGAACCAATCAATATTGCCAACATCCTGGCAGATAGGTTCAGTGCTAATTTTACCCCACTCTCACCCTCCAAAGGGCCCATCTTAATACTGGAAGAATGCAAAACCCCTGTAATCACGGATGGACAAATAAAGACCACACTCTCCAAAGACAAGAACACAGCATCCATTGGACCAGACAGCATCCCAGGCTGCGTACTGCATGAACTACAGAAGGAACTGTCACCACACCTAAGTACCATGTTCAATCATAGCCTCACCTCAGGCTATGTGCCTACTGAATGGCGCACAGTGACGGTTATCCCACTCCACAAAGGGGGTGCCACCATGGACCACTGAAACTACCTCCTCATTAGCCTGATGAGCCTGGTCTGCAAGGCCATGAAATGCATCATCTTGGAGCTTATAAACAAAGACATAAGTAACCTCCAAACTCAGTTTGGGTTTGTAAAATGTAGATCATGTATACTAAACCTGATTGACTTCTTTAAAGCAGTCACTGGAGCCGTAGATGAGGGCAAGATAGTGCACACAGCCTATCTTGACCTCGCTAAGGCTTTTGATACCATCCCCCACTCTGGAATTATAGATAAACTCACTAAACTGGGCATAAATCCCTATGTCACAAGAAGGGTGACCAACTGGCTCACTGACAGAACCCACACAGTAAAAGTAGCCGACTCCAAGTCTGACTTCAGACTAGTGATGAGTGGAGTACTGCAGGGCTCGGTCCTGGGTTCTCTCCTGTTCGGCATCTACTTCTCCAAAGTGCAGGCCAACAGAAAAGGTCTTTGGCTAACAAAGTTTGCAGATGACTGCAAACTGGGAGCCATAATAGAATCACCTAATGATGTAGATATTCTACAAAAGGGCCTCACAGAGACAGATGCTTGGTGTCAAAGTCATGGCCTCAAGCTCAATGCCAAGAAGTGCATTGTCATCCACTTTGGGAAAATCTTGGTACCCATGAGCTACCACATAGGCGGTAGCTCACTAAACACTGAAAATGTGATGAGACCTTGGGACACAGGTGGACAGTAGTCTCTCCTTTGATAACCACATCACCACAGTAGTCAGGAAATCCTTCTACATGGCACACTTCATCACAAAAGGGTTCTCATCTAGAAAAAAGGAGGTCATTGTTCCTCTCTACTCATGCCTCATCAGACCCATTATAGAGTACAATGCCCCGTTTGGCATGTATCTCACAAGACGCCTACAACAGTTGGAAATACCACAGAAATACCTCACTAAGAGGATTACTGGCCTCAAACAGATGCCATATGCAGACCGTCTTAAGAAACTCTAACTACTCTGTCGCATATTGCCTACTCTGAGGCAATCTCTGTCTAATATTCAAAGCTATGTCAAATCCAGAGCTGCTGGACATGCTACACTTAAAGAAATCCCAGTCTCTCCGAAACACACACTCCAGGTACCTAAACCTTGTCACCACAATAAACACAACATGCTGGAGGGATAGATTCCTGTCTCAAAGACTCTGGAACAAACTACCCATTCATGTAAAGCAAAGCTCCTCATTGGCCCTCTTTAAGAAAAATCTTGACGACTGGATGGGAAATAGAAAATTCACCCCGAGGATCACTTCTGTGGCACTGCTTGACTGGAGCACAGGAAAATCATTTTTTTGGGTGACAAATGCCAGGGAACCTTTTTGGCTAGGCTTATATAGGCCCCAGGGCATATAGCCTAGTACCTACCTATGAACCTATGAACCTAAAAACCAACAGTGTATTAAAAAATATAATATACGAACATTGTATCAAATCAAGAAACAGAATACTAACAATGCTCTGTACAGGCACCTGGCCATTAGTTCTGATTGCCACACATTCAAATTTGCTATACTGGATTAATTAATACTTAATCCAAGGGGGTGTCGATTTAAAAACACTATTATTTTTTTTATTTTAACATTTGTTGACCGGGAATGTCTGACTAGGTTCCACAGATCCTGTTTTCAGTGGAGGCCCAGGGAGAAATGCTCCAGAAGCATGTCTTTAGAATGTGGGAGGAAACCCACGCGAACGCAGGAAAAACATGCAAACTTCATACAGAAGGCACCCCAGCTGAGAGTCGAACCAGAGAACCTCTTGCTGTGAGGCAACAGGATTAACCGCTGCACCACTGCGCCGCCCATATTAGAAGACAGAGAGGTGAAGTGACAGTTGTTGTTAAATGCTTCTTGCCACCCAGGTATTAATGATAATATTCCCCTACTACCTATTCTAGAACTTAGGGATTAAAGTGGCTTACATATTTGCACAGGTGGTTCTTCAAGAAACCATTCTTATTACTGTATTTTCTTACTTCTATTTTTTACTTCTGTTGTTGGAACCCATCTTAATTATATATGCTTTTTTATAAAAGAAACATTTTTTCAGTGTACAATAACTTTAGTGCTGAATTTTAGATACCATACTTGTTTTGATATAGTAAGTTTTATGGTCATGTTTTAATTAATAGGGTACTTTTTTTTTTACTTTTTTTTGTAGCTTGCCCTTTAAATACACTACACCAGTTTATTGTTTAATTAATTTAATTTGTATAGCCTTATGAGTACATATAAAAATGCTTTACTTGTAATGGTATTTCATTCTGATTAAATTGTGTCTAAGGATGAAAGCACATAATCACAATAAAGTTTTATTTTTTTGGGAATATATTTTGTTTATGTTTGTTTTGCAAGGGAGTCTTTATTGTCCTCAGTTCCATTTGTTAGCCAGTAACAACGAACACTTTTTCTGGTTTTATGGAGCTGCATTTAGTGCCACTACTTGTGTGTGCTTACTTGGTTTATTCAGGTCTATATTACAAGACTGAAACTTTAGTTAATCGAACAACTAAAGATTGATCTTGTAATATTGAAACCAAACAATGTTGAATGGCCGATTTAACCCAGGGAAACACTTCCCTTGGCCATTATGTGGATTATGCCCTTTTCTCCAATTTGGAGTGATCTCAGAGTTGGTATATTTAGTTGGGGGGATGAGGGAGCACAGTCCCCCACATTGGGGAGTGTGGGGGGCAAAGCTCCCCTATTTGAATTGGGATTCAAAGTTTTTTTTTTTAATGCAGCCAAGGGAAGTGTTTCTCTGGGTTAAATCAGCCGTTCGACATTGTTAGTTTTCAATATTATAAGATCGATATTTAGTTATTCAATTTACTAAAGTTTGGATCTTGTAATATAGACCCGGTTTATTCTATGATACTATGATATTATAACCAGGGAGTGTTATTTCAGAATCACATGCTTGGTTTTAGCCAGTTTTAAGTTATAGCTAGAATGTTAGGGTTATAGTCTATAGTCTATCCAAGCTTGGAGTTTTGTGATGTTATTCCTTATGCTTCTGACATTTATAGTGATGACAGTTAGATTGCTAAGGGAAGGTAAAGAATGCAGGGTTAGGGAAGGATGGTCTGATGGAATACTTTGTAAAAGCAGAGAAGTAGTTTTGCTTGATCAATTATTCAGTTATTCAGATTTCTCATCTTCCAAACTTGGTCACTTTACAATTTTTCCTTTAATCTGATGAGGCTGTCTTCCTGCCATCATGCTTACATCATGTAGATTCGCCTGGCTGGGCACAATTGATTGCAGTGATTAGAGTTCAACTCATTATTGTTTCTGAATCACTCAGTATACATTACAAGCACACCTGTTAACCACTTTTCTCAAGTGTTGTTGATGCTGTTCTCATATCTGGGTTATTGTAGGCTGCACTACATGCTTCTTGGCCATGCCTCTATCGGGATCTGTAATCCCAAATCAAACTGCCGAGAAATCATGACCCTGCAGTGATGGAGTTCTTAACAGCATATACTGGGTTATGGGGCTGCCTTGTTTCTCACATTAAAGCACCATTGTAAACAATAATAAAACAGTATATTTACTCTCTGAGCCTGTCATGTTTCGTGCAAATGAGGACCCCATTGATGCCTGTTGGTGTGCAGCAAATGGGAGTTGCTTCACTAAATTATAGTGCACATTTTCTGCGATTTTCTTTAAGGCAAGATGTTATGGCTGGCATTGGACAAGGTTGATCTCCTTTCAGAGCTCAGAGATGGTATTCATATAGGACTCAAATTTATTTCTTTACTTTCTCCATAAGGGTTATAGCTGGAATCACCTGCAGGAGGACTATCAAAGGGATCAGTATAAGAATGAAACCTGGAATAGTTCAGCCCAGGCTACCACTCTTGCCACTGGCATCTCGTGCATGGCGGAATAGTGCTGCAACCATTACAGTGCCATGTAAATACACTTTAGGCTGGAGGCACATATAACCTGCCACTGTGTGCCATCAGCAAATGTTATACAGAAGTCTTATCTCTATAGCACCTGAAGACATCGAAGTGAAAGGGCAGTTGCACATGAGGGGACTGGAGTGCCTAAGAGAACACCTGGTAGAATATACATGCTTCAGACTGTTGAGCTCTTAAGAGTTACAGCAGGAGAGATTCATTTTCAAACACTATACTTTTCATATATCACTTCCACTTCTGTGATAGCTGACATATGTGAAATGTAGCAGTATGACTGTTGAAAGATAGGACTGTGTGTTTGTGCATAAATCTCATCATATCCTTGGGCAGGTGGATCAGAATGTTAAGGTTGTGCTTTCACTTTGTAAGGATGCCTTTGGGTTCAATCTCCCTCAATTCTTTTTTTTCATAATGTTTCAGTTTAAGGTTTTTGTTTTACTATGCTAACCACAGCATTAAACACTGCAATAATATATGTGCAACATCACTTGCTTTCTTCATTTATAAACTGTGACTAAAAGGTATGTCTGAGCAGCACTTCTTCTTTGATATATATATATATATGTATATATATATATATATATATATATATATATATATATATATATATATATATATATATATATATGTGTGTGTGTGTGTGTGTGTGTGTGTGTGATCATATTAATAAGTATTAACCTAACCTCAAAAGTAAAAAATAAAAAACAATGTTTAATAAGAAGTGACTCCTCTTTTTTTCCAAAATTATTAACAATCTTACTCACATCTTGATAGATTTTTATTCTTAAATATTTCAGCTATATTCCTTCCCAATTATATTTACATTTATCCTTAAACTTACTATCTAGTGATTGATTTAATTCTAAAGTTTCAGTTTTATTATTGTTAAATTTCAGTAGGGATACTTCTTGAAAGTTTTCAATTTCCTCAGCTATTCCTTCAATTAAAAATGTAATCCTATAGTTAATAAAATTTCATTTGCAAAAGCTGAATTTTAGACTGACAATTCTTATTAATTAAGAACTTACCAATGTTTTCATTGCTTTTTTATAGTATTAGATAAGTGTTCAATAAATAATGCAAATAGTGGAGGAGACAAGGGACACCCTTGCTTTGTGCCTTTGTTTAAAGTCAGTCCTTGAGAAATGTAAGATCCAGTTTAAACATATGCTTTGTGGTGTCTATACAGTTTTTTTATTATTCCAAGAAATTGTTTTGGAAATGCAAATATTTCTAAAATTTTAAACAAGTCATTCTAATCTGGGAGGGTGGCCTCATGATTAAGGAATTTGCCTTACAAACACAAGGTGCAGGGTTTGAATCTCACAAGGGATAATTGGCTAGGCTTAAAATGACTCGCATGGGTAGTTAGCCTGGTACTAGTCTATGAACCTATAGAATCCAAAGCTGATGATGTCTAAGCTAATCAATGCCAATTGTGTCTACCCTTTTTATATAATCATATGTTAACATATTGACTATAAGTCCTATTAAATCTTTATTAATTAAGTCATTTACTATATCTCCTAATCTTGCAGTGAAGCTGGAAGTAAATATAATATACCTTTAATAATGAAATAGGTCTATATGAGGAAACTAACTTATCCTCTCCTTGCTTATGTAAAAGTGAAATTATAGAAAATTTCCATGATGGAAGAATTATTTTGTCACTCTGAATTGTCCTGAAAATGCCACACTGTAATTCTAAAATATTTAATGGAAGTAGATTTAATTCCATACTTAAAACATTTAACCCGGAGCTTTACCATTTTTTCTTTTTAAAACTTCCTAAACTTCTTTTAGTGTAATTGGCTTATTCAGTGGAGATATTTTTTGGTCAATAAGTTTATTAATAACATTTTTCTTTAAATACTTATTAATTTTGCAATCATCCAGATGGTTATTTTTATCTTTATTAAGATCCTTGTGTATTTTTTTTAAATATTAAGCATTTCCTGTATGTCTGAGGTAATTATTATTACTATGAGGATGTTGGATATTATTGATGTGTGCACTTTTGCTTAAAATCTTACTTCTATTAACGAATCTATGAAGACTTTTTGAAGTCATTGCATAACTGTATAATTTCATTTCCTCTAAATCTATTTCCACTTAATGCATTAAAATTTATATTTTATTATTTTTAATTACTTCAGTATTATATAATTTCTTTGTTTGCTATTCAAACCTCACTTTATGTATTTTACTTGTATTTCTAACAACTCTTTATCCCATTCTTTTATTTTATTACTATCCCATTTCCCCATTCTTTCTTTAATATACATTTTTAAGAAATCCCATAATATAACTTTACTAACATGGCCATCCTCATTCAATGAAAAAATCTTGATTTGCTCTTTAAGGTAACATTTATTTTCTTTTAGTTTCATCATGTATACACAGATTCTATAAATAATCTGAAATTTCCTTGTCTCCATTAATATATTAATTCTTAGCGCATTATGGTCAGATAAAGGACAAGGTATATTTTTAAATAAATATGTAGAGGCATAAATCATATAAATTCTAGTTTGTGTCCCATCTGCATAAGAATAATGGACTAAGAACAATGATTTACCTTCTGCTTTTACTTTTATATCAATTAAACTATTATTACTTATCCGTCTAGTGCTTTAGCTGATGCTAGGATGTTGACTTTCTTCTGCTCACTTATATCTTCTATACTAGATATGCAGTTAAAATCCCCTGCTAAAATTAAACTAGCCTTCCAATTACTTTTTAATACATTTAAGGGATCTTTTGACACTCTTGCACCTGTTCCAGGAATCCATTAAAAAGTGGCTAGTGTATAGAGTCTACCATTATATTTAATTACTACAAATATATACATTCCTTTGGAATCATTAATGGATTCCATGACCTTAGGCATTACAGTACATTTTCTCCAAAGCATAGCAGTTCCTCTTTTCTTTTTGTTAAAAGAAACAGACGATAATATTTTGTATTCTAAGTTATTTAAATATTGGTTATTTTTATCTACCAAGTGAGTCTCTTGCAAGAATATAATGTCTCCTCCATTTAATTTTAGATATCTCATTCACTATTTCCTTTTCTTGCCATTATTAATCCATTTATATTAATACATACTAGACTAAAACTATCCACACTGAGTGTATGAAAGCAATTATTTTAAGAGGTAAAATTACATATTTAGCCACCATATTAATATATTTCTATATAACACTCCAATGCATTCCTGCAACACTACCTTAACATACCCATTTTTATTCTTCCTTTCTACAAATTAAACTACTAAAACTTTTAAATAGCAAACACAGAAGCAAGTCTACAACTGTAACTATATACATATAAGACTAATAAAATACAACTACCATGGATAGTGAAGTTCCTAGTTTTCCTATCAAATAGGCAAAATACTATAATATCTTTCTACATAGCAATGCCTAGAAATTCGTGAAATCTAGCCAACAGCTACTGTGACTTACAAATAATTAACATAATATTGTATATAAGTTAAAAATATTAAGAGGCTGTTAATTTAGTTATATATTTTGTCATCTAAAATTAGTTCCCCATTACAACATAAAATTTTAATAATCCTATTCTATAAATCACAAATATTAAATAATCTGACATAACATATAGTATACTATATACACATTCACACAATAGTAGTACAATAATCCATTAAATATTCTTAAATTACATGCTCATTAAATATTATTACAGCTAAATTTCTAAGTAAATTAGTAGAACAGAGTGGGACCTGTACCGATAAAGATATCTATATACTTAGAGGTGACAGAATCTTATCTTACTAAACTATTATATAATAAAAATATTGATGCATATATACATTTATCATGATAAAAGATGTCCATATATTTCACAGATCTAACAAAATGCTTAATTAATTTTAAAGTATAAGTGTCTATATTTTAAAGTTGTGTAATACTGTTAATATGATACATATCAAAATATTTAAAAATCCTTTAGATTATTAAATTAATTCATGAAAAATATGTGCATTACTAAGTTAAAAGAGAATGCCTTGCTATGTCTACAGAGTCAAAAATTGCAGTCTAGATTGTATTCAAAAGTTTTATTGTGCTTTATTCAAAATGCATTTTCCATTTCTAGATTCAAACATTTGAAAAGTCTGCTTTACTTTCTATCACAATGGGTGTACTGATTCAACAACAAACAATAAGTAATTATTTCAGGTAGTCTTAATGAATCTAACAACATACAATATGGAAAAATCTTCAAAGTTCACATTACAATATTTCAAATTTCAACTTTCAAGATATTTTTAAATATTTTATATGATTTTCTATGCAAATTCTATGAGATCTTGTACATTCACATTTCTGTCATATGCACGTATATGCAATTTATATGTGTTTGTGTGTGTGTGTGTTTTATCAGTTTGTAATTTAAATATATTTCTGTCTTATTTTTGACTGATAGTCTACCTTATTTTACATAACTACAATTTCTAAAATATCTCATCAAAGAGATATTTAATCATCAGAGCTCTACTAGAAATTACAGTATATGCATATATTCCTTAACTTACTGATACTGCTCTTTCATTAATATTACATAGGAGATGTTTCATTCCTTATGCATTTGCATATTACTCATAAGGTGCTTACTCTACTTGGTAATTCTACCATTATAAGCAATCTTGACCATAAATATAAAATAAATCCAGCTTGTTCAATTTAAACGTACAATTCTAGCCATTCTGAACCATCATTCTATTCCAAGCTTCACATCTTGGCATTAGTATTTGATTATAGCATGTGAAAATGACAATTCACAACACAGAACATTGGTTAATTTCTACCATAAGTTTTTCATTCTTCTTAAATCATCTAAAATGTTCTAATCAGTAACAAACATATAACTTTACTCCTTGCTATTAATATGTTCATTTAGTGTTAATAACACTACAGCATTAGATATTAACATTCAGCAAAATGTAAGAAAATTATATGTCAGGAACAGCTCAATATATAACATTAATATAGCTTTCGTTTTACTGATTCTTCACTTTTTAATATATATATATATATATATATATATATATATATATATATATATATATATATAAAGATGTTATTTAGAATAGATTTCTTGCATATACTCTTGAAAAGAAGTTCATATTTTTTCTCCTTGTTGTTGCAGTCATGATTAAGGCACTTCCTGTTTTCAAAGATATCAGTGATGAACTTTGGATTTTCATCAGAACAGCTTGAGGAGCAGGTGAGAAGCAAAGCAGGCAAGAATCAAGCATTTTCACATAACTGGAGCATTATTTTGTTCTCAAGCTTTTTTAAGTGTTAATTGCTTTATAAATGACCCGTGAAAGGCATGTGTTACACGGGAACAAAGAAAAGATTTCCAGCACTTTAACACTTCTAATTAGCATATTACTTATATCTGACATTCAGTTAATCCAGCAATGCACATACTAAGCAAAGTTAAAGAAAATAAAAGGATCCATATTATATCATTGACTGCATAACTTATTGATTGCCGAAACATCAACATCTAAGGGTTGAAAACTTACAACCTCAAACAGCCAGTTAAGTTAATTCTTTCATTGGGAAAGAATTTGCTTGACCATGCCAAACTAACATAAACTTCCAAGCCATAACAAAGTGGGAGCTTTGCTCTCCACACCCCCCGATGTAAGGGGCTGTGCCCCCCACCCCCATAACTAAATATATCAATTTCAAGATTGCTCTACATTGGGGAAATGGTAAATTCCCAATAATAGTTAAGTGTAGTCTTTCCCAATCAAAGAATTTTCTTAACTAGCCATTGAAGACTGTAAGTTTTCTTCTCTTAGCTGTCAACTTTTAGGCTTTTGACAAGCTAAGCGGTCAATGATATAATATAGACCCAAATAAAATACAATTCTTATATAGTCTTAAATATGCCATTTCTATTTCTGATAATTTAATGACATTCTCTTAAAGGAAGTATTTGTTTAACATTTAGAAATACATTTATAAGTTTAGTTTAAATGAAATATATTATTTTTTCCCTTTAAATATTGGAAAATTAACTACTTATATTCCTAATCATGTAAAATGCTTTAACTTAAAAATAAATACATAATTACATATATTTTTAAGCTTGAAGTCCTACACATTTTATTTTCTTAAAGGGTAACTATTTTTTAAGAAAATAAAAGTCCTGAAATCAGAGAATAAAAGTCACTTGTTTTTAAGATTTTTAATTTTAGAAGCACTTTTCCAGAAATCCAACTCACTCTGCCTCTCGAGGGATACAGTGTTCCAATCAATTTCTTCAGTGTTATTAAGGATTATTACATTTGGTAACAAAAGTACATGCCTCCTACAGAGTATCATATATTCTAGTTTCTTCAGATAAAAACAAATTGATCTTTGAAGAAAGACCACAGTTGCTTTAATATTGTTTTTTTAAGTTCCTTAATCAGTGGCAAACAGGATTTCGTCTGTTACAATACTAAAACAATAAGTGAGAAGGTCACTGAAATACCAATCTGTAAAAACTAAACAAAAACTCCAGCAAAGCTAGAACTTCCACTGAGTGACCTCCCAAACCTCTTGTATCAGAGGCACATGGGATATATGCAAGTGACCCTCTTTACAATACTGGAATAATCATTGTCAGATCTGAGTTCATGTTCACCTATTTTAATGTCTTCCTCATATTTTTCAGGTATATCATATATTCTGATACTATTTAATCTCAGTCTATTTTCTAAATCATCAACTTTATCTATGAGCCAATTATTTTGTTTTAAAAGAAATTCAGTCTGAGACTCACCATCAGTTATTTTCCCTTCAAGATCATTTAAAGCTTCTTCCATCCTGCTGATTTGTGTGCATTGCTTTTCATAAGAATTTCTAAATTTTCCATCTTCCTGCTGGAATCTTCTTTGAAACTTTCTATTTTGGTATCCAGCTTGTCCATTTTAAGTAATACATCCTGCAAACTAGATATTGGTGACTGGATGTCTATTTTAACAGAAGAATCCTGAGCAACATTTTTGAATGGCTCATGCTGAAGTCTCTTCTCTCTAAATCAAGCAGTTGAAATCCTGACAGGAAATCATAGCTTTAGAATAACTTAAAGCTATAAATATTTTGTCTGACTAATAATGGGTAAAATTAACTATCAAGTATCTCCAAATTTTGTTTTTATTTATTTTTTTTTACTAATATTTTGTGTCAGAGAAAAGTATTCAGTCAAACAGCTTTTACCATTTGCTGCTGTCAGCCATCACAGCCACACTCCCATAAAGAGCTATTTTTAACACTTCACCATTTGGGTTATTTACATGTTATATAGCAATCAATACATTTGTTGAATTTCTATATGTGCAAAAATACTATAAAATTAATTAAAAAATACAATCCAAGATATCACAACATTACCGCAATGTTGTTGTTGCTGTGTCTTTTGGCTTTTCCCGGTTAGGGGTCACCACAGCAGAACTCTGATGATTGGCAGTAGATTTTTACGTGCCGAGTTGTCAGCCCTGATGCACAACCTTCAACGAAGGTATGCCCGTTCACGCATGTCTCCACACAGAAGACGCTTTAGCTGAGAATCGAACAGGATGTCTTACTGTGAGGCAACAATGCTACCGCAGCACCACCACTGCAGTCATCACAACATTACCACAATATTAATTTCAAAAAGTGTAGAAAATATAAAAACCCACTGGAACCACCATGACAGGTGAAAATAAAACTTTTATTAAAAAAGATAAGCACTTTCAAGCTACTGCTCTTCTTCAGATCTACAATACAATACGAACAGCATCTATTTTAAAGGAACAAACAACCAATAGGAATCAATAATGTGGACTACGCCCCCATAATAAAGATTTTAAGGGCATACACCCATTCAGACCTGGTTGATGATCCACTTGTAGATCAGCTATCCATCTTAGTTCATTCAGTTTGGCAAGGTGTTTAATGTCCCCACCCCTTCTATTTTCAAACTGTATTTCTAACACTATGAATGAAAATGCATGTCCTGGATTTAACTTAATATGCTGAGCTAAAACATTATGTCTTATTTGTAGTCTAATGTCACTCATATGCTGTAAAATATGCTCTTTGAGCATTCTGTTGGTCTTTCCCACATAACATGTGGTACAGAATGAACACTTAGCTAGACAGGCAACATTTTAGTGTGACACTCAGCATATAACTTGGGGATGTATGACTTACCAGTTACTGGATGTAAAAATATGTTGGATGTATCAATATACTGGTATCCCTCACAACATCTACATGGATAGGTACTTTTCCTTGCACTCCTTTGTGACAAATACAGGTGGATTAACATCTTTACACAAAAGGCATTTCAAGTTCAAGTTATTCTTAAATGCAAATTTGAGGTATTCTCCTATCACCCCTTTTAGTTTATCATCAGTCTGAAGGATTTTCCAGTTCCTCCTGACTATAATACAGATATTTCTTATGTCACTATTATAATGTAAAACAATCCTAGGGTGATGTAACTCAACTGATATAGAACCATTATTGCTTGCTCCATCCTCATGCATTTCTTTAGATTTCAATCAAGGCCTCCCTCTAGTTTTCCTCAATGTCTGACTTATTTATTGACTTACATAATGTCTTCTTCAGATAACCCCGAGACAAAAATAATTATTGCATATCAGTAATTTCCTTTTCAAATATGTTATCATCCATACATAATCTAGAAACCTTAAGGCTTTGCCCACTAATGACATTATTAAAAACATGTCTGGGATTCATGCAATCATAAGTCAGGAGGCTATTCCTCCAGCAATCTTTCCTATAGACTCTAGTCTGTAACTTGCCATATTCATCTTTATATATTCTTACATCTAAAAAAATCAACCATTTGTAATGAACAATTGACAGTGAACTTTAGAAAATCTGTACTATCTTCCAAGAACTTAACAAGCAGATCCAGATCATCCACTGTGCCATGCCATAATAAAAACACATCATCCACAAATCTACGGTACAATTTAAGCTGATTAATCCATTTGTGGTTGTTAGAAAAAATATGAACATTTTCCCATTGTGCCAATACCAAATTAGCATAGGTATTGGTGCAGGGTGTACCCATGGCAACCCCTACCATTGCTAATAGCACTGATCATAAAATAAAAACAAGTTATTCTCTAAAATCAGATCAAGAAAAGTACATATTTGCATAATAGTTTATTCATCAAAAACAGCATGTGTAGAAATAAATTGTTTTACAGATAACACACAATACTTATTAGGGATCACGGTGAACAAACTGTTCACATCTAAAGTAACCAATAAATAATTTTCTGTATATCCAACTGAGTCATAGAAACTGTAAAGTGAATTTTAAAAACATGCTGTATCCTTTACTACAGCTGGAGCATGTATCAAGGCTCGGTTCAATTTCTTCTCCACCCATATAGATAAAAACTCTGTAACCCACCCTTGACCAGATACAACAGGTCTAAAAGGTGGGTTACAGGGATCCTTATGAAGTTTGGGTAGACCCTTCAAATGGGTATTACTGGGTGTTACACCAGCTCAAACTTATAAATATCCTCTGATATTATTTGTGACATAAACAATTTGTATAGAGAGGTTTTCACATGGCCTATTAAATTCTTAACCTGTTTGTAATCTACGGCCTGATATGTAGTATCTTCACATAACTTACTCAACATTCTCTGTAAATAAAGATATGTGTCTAGCATGACAACTCCCCCTCCCTTATCTGCTAGTCTAAGTGTAAAGTCAGGGTTCATTCTCAGTTCATTCAATGCTTGATATTCAAGTCTAGACAAATTATAATAATCATGTATTTTCTTATTATTGATAATTTTAGAGATCTCTGTTGTTCACATATTTAAAAATATCTCCACAACTGGATGTGTAGGAGGTATGACTGTACTAGTATTTCTCAAAACAGCAGGTCCATCAGTATTCAAGCAGTCCCTTCCAAATACTTTAACAAGACACTCCGACCATACATTTGTAAATCAGACAAAACCTGATGCAACTTAGGAGGTTGTGCAGAAACAATTGTCATGCCATTCTTCAATATTTTCATTTGATTTTCAGTCAGAGCATGTCTTGACAAATTGTATACCATGTTGGAATTAGTACCTTTTAGCTCATTAGCTTTCTTCTTTTTCTTCCCCTGCTGGATGACCTGTCTCTTTGCTGTGTTGATTTTAATCTCATTGGAAGTGGAATGACTGGAAAGCCCGAGCCGACCAAAGTTATCATTTCTGTTCTAGCCCAAAGGTCCTGTTGTGTTCCTGACTGATTTTTTCACATGTTCCACATCTGTTTAACTTTGTCTTGTTTTTATGTTTCTTTTTCATAGCTTGTGAAGCTGAGGCAGAGTTCTCTCCTACGCTGCTATTTTCTTCCTGTATAACACTCGGCATGTCAGACGCTCAACAATTACTCTCGATAGGCTCATTCACCACAGGGGTCAGTACGAGTCCATTCTCCTTAGTTAACTTTCCTCCTTCCAAGGAATGAGGCTTTGGCCAGACAAAAATATTGCCCTTTGCAAAGTCCGAGAAGTCAATCTAAAGCTTCTGCATCTGAATGCGCTGAAGCTTGTCATCATAAGCATTCAAAGAGTGGAATAAGTTGTCGAGCATAACAAAATAAACATCAGTGCTGGTGCTATGTTCAATCTCATACTGCAGCATCACCACTTTCTTTGTTAATTCAGCTTCTTCAGGTTGAAAGAAATCTAGTAGCAGCAGCTGAATATACTTAAAAGTGAATTTTCATTCATGGTGTTACAAATACAGTTTGAAAATAGAAGGGGTGAGGACTTTGAACACGTTACAGAATTGAATGAACTAAGATGGATAGCTGCTCTACAAGTGGATCATCAACCAGGTCTGAATAGGTGTATACCCTTAAAACCTTTATTAAGGGGGTGTGGGTCACATCATTGATTCTTACTGGTTGTTTGTCCTTTTAAAATAGATGGTGTTAGCATTATATTGTAGATCTGAAGAAGAGCAGTAGCTCAAAAGCGCTTGTCTGTTTTAATAAAAGTTTTATTTTCACCCGTCATGGTGGTTACAGTGTGTTTTTATATTTCTTACACTTTTTGGATTTTCTTCTTATGCCATTGTGAACCTTTGATACTCCTGTGACTGTTGTGGACTTTTACAATATTCATTTCAGGTAGCTTTATTTTCTATTGTAACTGTTTCATACCCATTCATAATTTGAGTATTAAAAGGTTATGCTAACATTTGTGGAATGTCTGAAAAATGCTGTCTTAAAAACTTAAAAGAAAATTTTTAAAAAAGTCAATCACACAGCAATTGTTTAATTATTGTAACTGATGAAATGCCCATCTGCCATTAATGGTTACACAAAACAAAACTAACAAATCATATCTTGCAAAGTTAAGCAGCTTTATAAATAAGCAATATTAATTTTTATTGCTATTTACAACTATAAATATAAAACATTCTCACAAAAAATGTATAGCTATATTGCAAAATAAAGTGTCTTCATAAAGAAACACTAAAAATAACCACATTGAAATTAAACACAGTGACTGAAACACTTGTTATTAATTCTGTTTCAGTGCTTTGGGTCAGATTACATAAAGTTCACAGAACTGGCAGATTGCACCAAGTTCTGAGCAAGAATTGTTCCTAAACAAGTACTATGCAAGTTTTTGCCAGTCTATGGAGAATATCTCAATGTAAAACAAACATAATCAGTGATCTAAGTACAGTCACAATCAGTCATGCCAAAGACGTACCTCAGGAAAACTCATTTATAAAGTAAGATATATATGTGCAATACAAGTTCACATCTATGGAAGGTATAGAAGCTCTACAGACTTTTGTTTAATAGGTGGAAAGTACTAAAGGAAGGCAAATGTGCATCAGTTGTTATGTCAAAAAAGTGACAAATATCCAGAAGCAGTTACTGATATCGTAATTTGTAGATGAAATATATAAATGTACCCATCGCAATTTGCAGAATCAGATCTACTCCTCAAAATTGCTAACAAAAAAAATTAAATAGGTAAAGAGCAATTGTGGTCATATCACCAACATTAGCTAACAATATGGGTGCAAGACATGTGTGGGAACAGAAGTAATGCACACACCTAAGGAAATAGGGTGATAGAAAAGCAGATATGGGTGAGGGTGAAGAAAAGGGACACACAAGGGGTATGATGGAATAGGATGTTCAGAGGGAGAGACAATAGGATATGTCCATTTTTTGGGGGGTATGCCCCTTTTTTATTGGAGAATAGCAGGAATGGAAAAGACACAGAAAGAAGAGGAAGCCAGTTGTGCAAGTATAAACATATAACAAATATCACACAACAAGACAGATACAGGTTATAAGTACACATAATGGAGAGGTAAAGTAAACAGCACTATACAGACTATACAACATAGGTGAGGGAAAACTGAAAAATATGGTAGAGATGCATACCAGCCAAGGTAATGCAAAAATACATTTGTACCATTGCAAAAATTATTGCTGTGATGTTACAAACTATGTGACAGTCACACTAGAATGAGTATGAAATGTAGTCAGTGGGTGACTGAGAATACTAAATGGGGAGTGCTGTCATTGCAGTACACAATGGGTATTAAATACAGACATCCACTATGCTGTCAGCAGTGCAACTATAAGGCAAGTAAGGACATGGATGAGCAAATGCAAGCAAGGAAATTCAGGAGCAGATAAGTACATGCCAGACTAGAACTACTAACCCTGCATGCAAAAGGCAAACCATCAAGCACAGTACCAAAATGCAGTGCCACAACAAAACAGTAATGTCGATGTGTAAAACAAATAAGTATACAGAACCCAAATACAGGAGAAATGGGATCCATTTGTGAAAGGCTATGCCATGCCAGAGGCAACACAGATGGGTAGTCAGATACTCAACATATGTTTTATTTCTTTTATTTTTATTCATCCTTTGTTGACCAGGCTACTCCTATTTGGTTTGTAGCCACTTTTTGGGTGAGACCCAAGATGGTATTTACACTACTAGGATTAATTTAGCCAAGACATCAGGGAACAACCAGGCAAAAAGAGCCACATAAGACCAGAAAAAACAAAGTATGTGGATCCGGACAAGCAACAATGAACAATTAAATTTAATTAAGTATAAAATCAGTGAAAAATTCAATATAGAACAAATGTAAGGATAAGCACTTTGTTTGTAACTATGACAAACTTCCTCTGATAAATAAAACATAATTTCCTTCAGTTTAAAAACCATTTCATATCTACGTAAAGCACTCTCATTTGTCAATCTCCCTCCATTCATAAAATAAAGTGACATACCCCCCAAAACACTCATACTAAACAGCACCAGCAAGTATTTACAATATTCATAAAATGAGCTAAAAAGCAAAATGCTTTAAATGCTCTACATACAAAATTACTAACGTTTCATGCTCAGAAAGAAATATATAATACAATAAATATTTTGAATCTATACGCCACATTATTGTCTTTTTTTAAATGAATGAGACAAGTAACATGGTGCTAGAATTGGCATGTCTAAAGCGACATGGTGTCAGAAGTGCCATATTTAAAATGACTTGCAGCCAGAATAGGATCTGAAGTTGAAACAACACACAAGCCATGAAACACGAAGTTAGAAATGGAGAAATATACCAGAGTAAGAGCTCACAAGCAAGTCAGCAATCATTCAAATGTACTTAAATTTGTTTAAATGATTTTTCAGTCACCACGTATTTGGCGAAACATTCAAAATGTTCAAAATAATTACCATGATAAACGAAATGTCTGAAATTGTGACATACTGATAAAAGTATTCAAAATAAAAAGGAAAGTGCTTAAAATAACTTCCAAAATATTTGAAATGTATGAAAGGGCTAAAACAACTGCATTTTTTTGCAACATACTACTTTTTCACATTCATTAAAGCTATTCAAAGTATCCAAAGCTTCTGGAATGTTCGAATCATTTACAGTTTCAAAATGAAGCCTTTTCAAAGAGATTGTTGTACATTTGTGCATACTTACAAGTATCTGGTCTATGTTTATGTTTAAACATTTTTTGTTGATATGGCAGAGGGATTTTGCAGACCTGAACTGCTGGTGTTTGAAAATAATATTGCTGAGAACTGGAGTGTGTTTGAACAAGAATATGATATTTTCATGCAGGCTGCTTTTTCTGTTAAAGATACATGTACAAGGGCATTCACACTTCTTAATTTAGCAGGCTCAGAAGTCATTGAAAGGGAACACTCATTTGTGTATGCACCTGCCATATATGCAGGGGAGGGGGAGAACTGCCATATTGTGATACAGACTAAAATGTGTGAAGACCCTGAGTGCTTAAAATATAAATTTAGAGAAATGTGTAACCCTCAAATGAATATTACAATGGAAAGACACATATTTTACACTAGAAATCAAAAGTCAGGTGAAACTATAGCAGCAGACATTACTGACTTGCGAAATAAAGCAAAAACATGCAGATTTGGTAATTTACGAGATGAGTTGCTAAAAGACAGACTTATGTGTGGTGTTAATGATGCAGTGAGAAATATTTTGCTTTGAGATAGTGATTTAACATTGATCAAAGCCGTAGAGATTTGTCAAATATACAGGCTTACAGAAAAGCACACAGATATGTTTACAAATGAGAAAAACATGCATACAGTGTCTACCAGTGTGAATGTTGATAGTGTGAGACACAAAGCTAAGATGAATAAGAGATATAAGCTGAATAATTTGGCAGTACCCAATTTTAACCATAAACCGAATGGGGCAGGTACAGGTAATCTTATTGTCAAGTATCGTAATTGTGGGGGGAACCATGAACCTAAATGAGAAAAGTGCTTAGTTTTTGGTCAGCAATGTCATAACTGTAAAAAGTGGAATCATTTCAAAAGGCTTTGCAAGTCTAAAGTGGCACAATTGTTTAGTAAAAAAGAGCATCCAAAGAAGCAAGTAAATTAGTTAGAAATCCCTGAGCCAACTTTTTATGTTGATGGTGTATCTGATTGATGAAACTGGTAGTCTAATGTGTCATCAGTTGTTGGAAAAGAGCAAAATATTTTATTCTGTTCAGATTTGAGGAAAACCCGTAGAGCTTAAAGTTGATAATGGGTCCAAGTGCAATATTATATCAGCACAAATGTTTGCCAAGGTGAAAGCTGGTGAAAAACTTGATTCAGCAAAGTAAGCAAAGCAAGTTGCTTATGGTGGTGGAGAGATTCAAACTGATAGTGCAGTAGTTTTCACATACCATTCTGCTGGGAACAGCTATAACTTTCAGTTTCACCTAGTCAAAAGACATGTGTAGTCAATGTTAGGCCTCAATGATAGTTTGAGAATGAGACTGATATAATTTAATAAAGAAGTTCACCCTATAAGTCTGAACAACCACAATAGTTATACACAGAATATTTTTGTGAATATGCTGATATTTTCAAAGACGACCTTGGCAAACTACCAGTCACATATTCTATGAGGTTAAACCATGAAATAAGCCCAGTTGTCTGACTAGCAAGAAAGATTTCAGTAGCAATGCAGAGCAAAGTAAGAATAGCACTACACAAAATGGTGAATTTAGGTATGATAACTCCAGTAAAAGAACCAATTGAATGTATATCCTCCATTTTGCATTTCAAAAGAAAAGCTCAGATGATATTCAGATATGTATTGATCCAAGAGATTTAAACAAAGCATTTAAATGTCCTCATCTTTCGATGTGCACAGTAGAAGTAGCTACTCATATCAAATGTTGCTATTTTTTCAGTCTTAGATGCAAAAAGTTCATTTCGGCAAATTTCGTTGGATTACAAATCTTCATTGTTAACTACTTTCAGTATGCCTTTTGGTAGATATAGATTTTTAAGAATCCCATTTGCGATAAATTTTCCCAGTGAAGTCTTTTAGCGTGTGATGGAGCAAATATTTTCAGGTTATCCATGTGCTATTTTAGTAGATGACATTATTGTAGAGGGGCAATGGTGAAGACAAACATAACAGAAACTTTAAGAAAGTTTTAGACTATGCACATGAAGTCAGTCTTAAATGGAATCCTCAGAAATGTAAATTCAAGCTGAGAGAAGTAAATTATGCGGGTCATTTGTTTACTAGTTCTGGCTTACAGATGCATTTAAGCAAGTTGTAATTCTTGAGCTGCCTGTTCCAGACAATGTTACATCTTTGCAACGTTTTCTTGGTATGGTCAACTAGTTAGGAAAGTTCATTCCAGAATTAAATGAGCTTTCAGCACTGTTACGTGAGTAGACATGCAAAAATGTAAACTGGTCCTGGTTAGAGCAACACTAAAGAGCATTTGACGTTCTGAAACAAAAACATGCTAGTCCACCCACAATGAGATATCATTATGTTCACAAACCTGTAACTCTTTCATGTGATGCTTCAAAGTATAGTCTTTTGTGTAGCATGTCTTCAAGAAGGCATACCAGTAGCCTATTCATCCCGACCTTTAACCCAAACTGAGATACAGTATGAGCAAGTTGAAAAAGAGCTTTTGGCAGTAGTGCTCACATGTTCGAAGTTCAGTGATTATATTTATAGCAAACCTATTCAAATAAAGACTGATCACCAACCTCTAGTGACAATTCTGAAAAAAGCCAATTTATTCAGCCCCATTACAAAAAGTACAATGTCAATATTGTTTACAAAAAAGGCAAATATTTATACCTTACCAATGCTTTATCAAGAGCACCCAGACAAACCACAGCATGATAATGAGACACCAGACTTAGAAGTCATAGAAGTCAAAATTGTTCTTCATCACATCTTGAACAACTCAGACATCACATATCTTTAGACCCTGTTCTATAGAAGCTGAAACAGATTATCAATCAAGGATGGCCAGTGTGACAAACAACACTTGATGTCCAGAAATATTTTTCTTACCAAGATGAGCTCATGATGGAAGATGGAATCATCATGAATGTTCCTAAAGTAGTTATTCCTACAATGTTACAACAGGAATATATCAAGATCTTACATTGTGAACACCCATGTGCTGATTCAGCCAAAAGAAGGGCAAGAGGCATAGAATTTTGGCCTTGTATGTCAAAAGATATAGTGAAGAAAATTCTAGTATTTTCTATGTGCAAAATTAATAAACAGCATGAACAAAAAGAACCACTTCAGCTAAACCAGATTCCTGAACTACCATGGTCGACAGTTGCTACTGATATTTTCAAATATAACGGTCAACATTACTTAGTGTTAGTAGACTCTTACTTGAATTGGATCGAAACTGACCTTCTACCTCATCTAACTTCCAGCACTGTCATTACAAAATTGAAGAGACATTTTTCTGTGCATGGTAGTCCACACAAAGTTGTATCTAACAATGGTAAGCAGTTTACCAATCAGAAGTTCAAGAAATTTTCTGAGGTTTGGGACATTGTCCATGTCACTAGTAGTCCTGAATACCCACAGCCCAATGAATTAGATGAGCGTGCAGTCCAAAGGGCAAAATGTTTGTTTGAAAAATCTAAGAAAGATGGCATAGACGTTTTCCTAAACCTTCTCAATCTCAGAAGCATTCCCTGAGATAACTTGCTTGGTTCACCTGCTCAGAGATTAGTGTCTAGACAGACAAGAATAACCTTACCAATCAGTAACCAACTATTGATTCCAAGTTAAAAGAACAACAAAGTGATCAATACTCAACTTTTGAAGAAACAACAGTCACAAAAGTTGAACTTCGATAAATCTAGCAAACCTCTTAGACCACTAAGATAAGGAGAAATTATAAGGATGTAAACAACCAAAGGTTATGACAGAGTAAGTATTATCAAAAATGTTTGTGAGGAACCAAGATCCTATATTGTACAATCAGAAAAAAATGGAATTTAGACGAAAAAAAGACATATACTTCCAGTTTCTGAACCAGTGACACAGCAGATTGCCTGTGCCAAAGACTGTTTCTCAGAGCAACCTTACACTTATTCCCATTTTACAGGACACTGTATTTTCATCAAATAATCCTAATGCTATCCCTGAAGATCCTATTGAGAAGAATTCCTCAGAGACTGTCCCTGTTGATAAACCCAGTCAAAGCTTTTATGTAACCAGATCAGGTAAAATTTCCAGAGCCAATCTAAAATGCACAGTGACTTGGACTTGAGTTCTAATTTGTTATTAATACAGAAATGTTATCTAACATATATATTGTCTTATTCTCCTATTGCACGTCGAACAAATCAAAGAGGGAGGATGTAGATTATTACGTGTAATCTTCCTATTGAGCCACTGTAGCTAGATAGCACATGCATATAAGTACAGAGCACATGCGACAAGAGTGCCATTTTGTATAGTCAGCCAGAGTGAGAGCAGGCATGAATGGAGATGCACATGCGAGTGTGTTTGAAGTAATGTGTGAATTATTTAGCTTGAATATATGTTCCTATTACAGTTCCTGACAATGGTTATGCACAATAAATATCGTGAATCCATACACCGCTTTATCGTCTTGTTTGAATGCATGAGAAAAGCAACACACTACAAACCAGGACCCTACCTGCCTAGATAATCAGTCTTGGCAGTGATTGTAAGAATTGATGAAAAGCAAAGAACTTACATCTATCAATACACAATGATGCATTATGCACACTAATAGGCATGTCAGTCTTACGTGACATTGTGTAAGCATATAGATATATCTAACCATGTGGACAATGACCTATAAATATACACAATTATTGTATGCTGAACTTGTTGTGTTATGACATAATCAGTAAAACTGTAAGCATGTATATGTGTGATATCTCAATGTTGCAATCTTCCTGTCTGTACATATGCATGAATACAACTGAATACATAAGTATGTGTGTATTTAGGCTTATAAATACAGACTGATTTGTAGGTGTGCATGAGTTTGTCATTTTGTATGGACATATACATGCATATATTAGCCTAATATGAATTTGTGTGTGTGTGTGTGTGTGTGTGTGTGTGTGTGTGTGTGTGTGTGTGTGTGTGTGTGTGTGTGTGTGTGTGTGTGTGTGTGTGTGTGTGTGTGTGTGTGTGTGTGTGTGTGTGTGCGCGTGTGTGTGTATTACATGACAAATAGAAGAAAGTGCTGCCAGGTGTCATACATAAGCTGCTATACACATTTACATTACATTGTATGTAATTTATCCTGAATGAATTGTGCAGCATGAACTGGTGACATCCATAACATATATGACTAGTAGAATGCAACAAAAGCACTACCATTTATGTCATATAATGCAAGTCAGACATGCCTGTGTAATAATATTCAGTCTGGACAATGATGTACCTATTGTCTGTGGTGGGATTTGAATAGCAAAACTATGCAATTGTTACTGCATAACATCACATTGCTCACAGCAATTCCACACAACTATATCAGTTCAGATTTCCGACTTCCATAATTTGCAGGAAAACATTTGTCTGCACTTCAAATGCATAACTAGCCATTAAAGGAATTATTGTTCAAATGTGGGATTTAAACCTACACATGAAATCTAGGTAGGAGGGCAGTCAATGAAAATTTAAACTGTTGAGGTAACATATCTATGTACACAAAGGCCTCACTGAGACCAATGACTGGTACCGAAACCATGGTCTTAATCTTAATGCCAGAAAATGCATAGTAATCCCCTTTGGGAAAAACTCAGTTCCCACTAATTACCACATAGATGATAGCCCACTGAACACTGAAGGCATTATAAAAGATCTGGGGACACAGGTTGACAGCAATCTCTCCTTCGACCACCACAGTGACACTGTGGTCAGAAAGTCCTTCTATGTGGCACATCTCATTACCAAGGGTTTTGCATCCAGTAAGAAAGAGGTCATTGTCTCCCTCTACTCTTCCCTCATTAGACGTCATAGAGTATAATGCCCCATTTGGCATGTATGTCGCTAGACACCAGCAACAGTTGGAGAGGCCACAAAATACCTCATGAAGAGGATCATATGCCTTAAACACATGTCCTACATGGACAGACTCAAAAAAACCCAGCTATTCTCTGTCTCATATCATCTACTAAGAGGTGATCTCTGCTTGACTTACAAAGCCATGTCTGACCCAGCTCTGTTAGAAATGCTACATCTAAAGAAACCCCAATCCCTCCACACCACATGCTCCAGAGACCTCAATCTCATTACCATAATCAACAGAACATGCTGGAGGGACAGGTTCATAACCCAGAGACTACCCATGTTCTGGAATAGACTTCCCATACATGTCAAGCAGAGCACCTCACTAGCCCTCTTCATGTGAAATCTTGATGAGTGGCTCAGTAACAGAAAGTTCACCCCGGAGATCACTCCAGTGGCCCTATTTAATAGAGGCACTGGGAACTAACTATGGATGGCACAATTCCAGGGAACTTCTATGAGCTAGGCTTGTAAAGGCTCCAGGGCCATTAGCCTAGTGCACACCTATGAACCTGTGGTTCATGATGTAGCTTCTGACTAGAAGGACAATGTGGCCGGTGATTCTGGTGATGTGGGGACATCACTTGACCAACATGATGATGACAATTACCTACTATGCTAAGTACAGTCTGCTAATAATGGTGACTCTTCCTCACAATGCACCAGTTCTGCCCATTGGACTACATTTGGGAGTGTAGCTGATTTCATGGACATGAGTCAAAGAGTATCTGCTTACTATTATAGGCAAATGAATATTCACAGCAACCTTATGGCTATGACCTACACACACTGGTCACATAACATGCCAGCTGCATGTGGCACATGAAGGTCAGGAGCACAGACATGTAGAGGTCATGGCAGCCTGGTTGACAGCATGACAGTGTATTATCTGTTGCACACTCTGCTGAAAACCTTGTTATGCTGGTGTTACAGCAGTGTCATAGTACAAACCAGGTGTTATGTGCCCTAACCTCACTAAGCAGATTACCTCTAGTGGAAAGAGACAGAATCCTCTCATTAAATGCACAAATAGCCCTCAGACATCAATGTCTGTGCTGTAACATGCATGCATATGTGCTGTTAGTCACTCACCTGTAATCCCAGCAGTCATGTCCAAATTGTCACACTGCAGCACTGCCCCTATGCACACCTTATCCCAAAATGCTAGTGTCCCCACATCCAACTCCTCGGTACAGCATTGTAAGTTGAATGTTTCTGGACCTGACTGGGGCAGCCAGGACTGTGGTGTAAGCCATCAGCATGGGCACCAAATACTGCATTAGTATAACACTGACAGTTGGTCCAATGTGTGTCCTGTTGTGTCATTTTGACCCCATGGCAATAATGACTGCTGTGCTGACCACTGACTAGTCTATCTATAGGTAGATTTTCATATATCTGATGCCACTGGGCTTTTCTGATCATTTATCTGACCTAGGTAACTAGCTTCAAGTTGTGAGATGTAATGCTCATTTGTTTTTGTTATATGTTAGTACATATATTTACGACCATAATGCTGTATGGTACTCCATGCTTATTTGTCTGCATCTCTTGCTACTTGATACATAGCACACATTTATATGGTTAGCACGTTGTATTTGTCATCCAGCATTGATTGCTACATCACACATTTCCTTGTTGTCTGCTATTCCTGCATGCACAAATATGCCTCTGTATGCATACATGCTCACTTACAGCATCTCAGTATGATACTGCACATGCCTTGCCCCAAACACTCACTGTAATTCTGTGGACCTGTTTCCATTTTTCAATCCTCATACTGACATGGAGTTCCTATGTGTGCCTTCCCATATCTCACTAATTCTACACACATATATTTACCTATATTACTGAATCCCCAGTAATGATGCTTCTTCTATGTCTGTCTTGTAGTCACTATCTTTGATGCTCTGCATGTTTGAACATATTACTACCTGTATGAGTCATGTTGTAATAATAACTAGTGCATCAAAACATTTCCTTCCATATGAACTGTGCATCAAAAGATTACCATTTGTGTGAACTGTGCATCAAAGCTTTACCATCTGTGGGACATTCCATGACAAGCATGGGATACGAGGCTTGTTTCTGTTTATCTTCTTTTTGGCTGGTTCCTGTGATGCTTGTAATTATTCATGCTGATGTATACTGTTTATTGTTCTGTAGCACACTGTTATAAATCTCATAATGTTATGTGCATAGCATCAATGTTAGTGTATGGCCCCTATTTTTCAGTTAAATTTGTGCTGATACAGTCCTATACACAGCATTTGCTTCAATTTCTTGTGCTACTGGCTATTTAACAGTTACCTTTTCATGCTATTTATCTGTATGATGATATCCCACCTCTCCAAATGACACCTTCTGTTGTGCTCCTGCATCCCACACATTTGCCTGTATGACCCTCTTTGGAGTTGTACCTTGCAAAGAAAATTCCTGCACTGATGTTTCCTCTGTATACATCCATATGTGTTCTTTGCTGAGTGTTATGTATATGCTTTTACTGGTATACCTTATGCTTCTGTTGTGAATGATGTTCAATGTAGCCACCTAATGGTTCTTTCTATTAGTCATGTTTTGCACTGCTGTAGTGGAGAAACACATGGACATTACTGATAACTCAGTATGCATTTGTATGTGTGGCCTGTAATGGCTTAAGGTTGTGTGTGTCAAATGGTACCATGTTGCCTGAGCCAGTAACATAGCTATGACAGGGTGAAGGGACAACTGCCTCAGATACAAAGTGTTGGGGGGGCAAGTTTGGCCAATCCTGATCACCCATTAGTGTATACCAGCTTCTAAAAGTGTTTTTTTTTTTTTTTTTTTTTTTTGATGTTCACTTGAAGAGCTAAGAGGTGGGGCACTAGTTCTTGGTACTGGCATAGGACACTGATTGAGACAGCTAAGCTTCTGGTCTGAGTTAGGGCATATGGCTGCAGACTTTGTCACCCATGCCTATTTATTCTAACCCCTTTGCCCTCTTGATCATCCTGTGACAGCTCTGTTATGTAATCATCTGATATCTGTGGTAATTGGGGTAAGTCACCCACACCTGCAGCTGGCGAGCCACCATGTTTTGCTATTGTCATGTTGTGTAGCATGGCACACATTTTAATCATCTGTGATGCTTTTTTTAATGTGCATTGTAGTGCACCCTCGAATGTATCCAGACATCTATATTTTGCTTTAAGCATGCCAAACACATTTTCAATAGTGTTTCATGTTACAGTGTGTGCTCTGTTATATGCGTCCTCAGCAGGGGTGGATGGAGCTCTGCATGACATCATTAGCCAAGCATCTAATGGATAACAGCAGTCACCTGTCTGTATCAAGGAGAAAACACATATTTAGTCCTAATGATTATTGCTGGCAGGTCTAGATTCTTTTACATCATAGTTGTGGTCCTTTATTTACCAAGTAGTATTCTGTCACAAATTTATCCATGTTGAGAAGCAACCCTCAAACCTCAATACTTCCATATTGTAGCACCATGCACACTACTGAGGTGTGTTGCCAAGATATTAATAATCAGGCCATCTGCAAAGCATACCACCTGACATTTGAGCGATGGACACACCTTTCAATTGATGTACCATTCAGCACCAGGTACAGATGGGGTTTTAATTGACAACATGGGGAAAGCTGCTGCAGAATAGAATGTTGCATGGCAGTCTACACTCCATGGGTGTTGTTGGGAAGTTATATTCACCCACCTTGATGAACATTGCTTCCAAGAACTGAGAACATGTGAATAGCAGCTATCTAGAATACTATTATGGCATCTCTCATATGCCACTGAAATGTCCTAGAGGCCAGTATAACTAGACTCAGGCATACTCTTGTTTATTTTGATACTGGGTTACCCCGCAGGCTGTGAGCATACATGTAGGGAACATATATCTTGCAGACAGCCTGCACCAGCACTCTGTCTAATCTGCATCTGTCTACTATTTTCTGGTCAGAGACCTGGTTTTACTGTTGCCTGGTTCAGCACATAGCTGGCTGCCTTCTGAGATGCATTTGCAGATTGTTCTCTGCTATAGCTTGTAGTAACCTGGTGTAGTGCATTAAATGCCAGTTGCATTTTTTTTAAACAGGCCTTACAGGTTCTGCAGGTTTCTTTAAGAATATGTAGACTATAGTGGTGTTAAGCTAAAGCACATATAACATCTGCTGAGTACTTTCAGAAAGTTGTTGGTGAAGTGCTTTGTCGCATTTAATTTGTTTTGGGCATGTCCACTATGTTTAAGGACTCCAGCAGGCATGTATTGAGTCCACAATTATGCTATACTGAACAGGTCATTACTTGGTGTTGTTTTAGTGTATGCTGGCAACGTGCCCATAGAGTGGAGCACAGCAACGGTTATTCTGCTCCACAAAGGTGGAGTCACAACAGACCCCAGGAACAATCGCCATATCTATAAGCCTGACTAGCTTGGTCTGCAAGGCTATAGAATGCATCATCATGGATCTCATTAACAGAGACACTGGGAACCTCCAAATACTGGAACCTACCCAGTTTGGCTTTGTTAAGGGCAGAGCATGCCTCCTAAATCTGGTGGAAGTCTTTGAGATATTTACCAAGGCTATAGATGAGGGAAAGGTGGTCCACACAACCTACCTAGACCTAGCAAAGGCCTTTGACACCATTCCCCATTTTGGTATTATAGACAAGCTCACCAGCCTGAACATAAACCTGTATGTCACCAGATGGGTTGCCAACTGGCTCACAGACAGAACCTACATGGTAAGAGTTGCAGGAGCTAGGTCTGACTCTAAACCAGTTACAAGTGGCATTCCCCAGGGCTCAGCCCTGGGATCCCTCTTGTTCGGCATATACTTCTCAGAGGTACAGGCAAGTACAGGAGGTCTATGGCTGACCAGGTTCGCAGACGACATCAAACTAGGAGCTATAATTGCCTGTCCAGCTGACACAGACATCCTCCAAAAGGGTCTCACTGAGACAGATACCTGGTGTCAAAACCATTGCCTCAAGCTAAATGCCAAAAACTGCATAATCATCCCCTTTGGAAAAAACAAAGTACCCACAAACTACCACATAGGTGGTAGCCCCCTAAATACAGAAGATGTAATAAGGGATCTGGTGACCCAAGTAGATAGTAATCTCTCCTTTGATAAGCACATTGTCAAAGTGGTAAAAAATCCTTCTATGTGGCCCACCTAATCACAAAAGGGTTTGTATCCAGAACAAAAGAGGTCATTTTGCCCCTCTATGCATCACTCATCAGACCCATCATAGAGTACAACACCCCATTTGAGATGTACCTTACAAGACACCTGCAACAGCTGGAAAAACCACAGAAGTACCTCACCAAGAGGATCACTGGCCTCAAACAGATGCCCTATGCAGCTCGAATGAAGAAACTCCAGCTGTACTCGGTTGCATACCGCCTACTCAGAGGTGATCTATGCCTGACATACAAGGCATGTCTAACCCAGAATTGATGGACATGCTCCACCTAAAGAAAACTATATCCCCTCGAGCCACACGCTCTAGGAATCTAAACCTCACCACAACAATAAATAGGCTGTGCTGGAGGGATAGATTCCTGTCTCAGAGACTTCTCATGCTCTGGAACAAGATTCCAATCTACATTAGGCAAAGTTCCTCGCTAACACTCTTCAAGAGAAACCTTGATAAGTGGATGGGAAATAGAAAGTTTACCCCGGGGATCACTTCAATGGCTCTGCTGGACAGAGGCATAGGGAACTAATTTAAGGGGGTGGTGAAAGAAAACACAATTCCAGCTAGGCTTATAAATGCCTTAAGGCAGATAGCCTAGTACTTACCTATGAACCTATGAAATCACTTCAGTCACAGCTGCATCAATGTCTTCCTTTGGCATGCTGCACCGTCCATAACTTTCTTTTGGGAGCTGGCCAGTCCTACTTTTTTTTTCTTCACAAAACAAAATGGAACAATCAAGACTACCAAATAAACAATGTGGAAACTGAACTATCCTACAAGTAAATTTAAGTAGCTTGTTTAGAAGAAATATACAAATCAGAATGACAGTGGTGCTACAATGGCACAGTAAGACAGATCACTGCATCTCTTTGAAATGTGTCTTTTAAAAATTAAAAAGAAAAAGTGGTGTGTTATAAAACTATGCTTTTTGGAGAAGAACCACTGACAAAAAATAATTTGGATGACAATTGATGACATACTTTCAATAAATACTAGAACTGCCAGATCTGGCAATCATTATCAGTAAAAGAAAAGTAACTTCCATATAAAGTAATCTGACCTGCTACAGCAGTTAAAAGCTGAAACAAGACAAAATCTACTTGTAATACTATGCATTGTTTTTCACTAGTATTATTTAGCAAGGAATCACAATTATCATTTGTTTACAATACACTAATGTGCTCTGCTACCCTACAGCTCCACAAGCACACACAGACACACACACATACGAGTATGACTATGTGTGTGTGTGTGTGTGTGTGTGTGTGTGTGTGTGTGTGTGTGTGTGTTTGTGTGTCATGTATATGTGTGTATAAATATCTATCTATATCTATCTATATATATATATATATATATATATATATATATATATATATATATATATATATGTGTATTTATGAGTCTACTTTGTTTCGTTGAATCTCATTTCACTGAATTTCATTTCACCCTGACCACTTAACTGAAAACTCAAATTACTGAAAACTCATTTCACTGAATCTCAATTCACTGAACTGCAGTTAGTATATATGGCACTGTGTAAAGTACTGTAAGGCAAGTAAAAGGCATATGCCCTTTTCCCCAGTGTAGTGCAATCCTGGAGTTAGTAAATAAAGTCAGGGGGGTTTGGCACTAGAATGCCTATTCACTAGGCAATTATGATGCACCTACCTCTGACACTCTCTCTATAATGTAACAAGAACCCTCAGGAGCCATTTTTCCCCTAATGACCCAACCTTGTGATTATATCTGCTATGTAGGCCACTTTCCTAACTACATTTTCCTTAGTACACTCTACATTTCTTTTAGGGTGGGGTTTTCTTCTGCTTTTAGACAGTAAATGATGCAGTACAGCTTCTGTAGGGATTTATTCACTCAGAAGCTTCTTAAAATATCCTTTTAACTGTCCTTGATGTCTTGTAGACTAATCAGCAGATGGTGTCTGGTGACTATCTTCTTTATTTTTCTGTTGCCTTGCAATCTGATGGCGCTTACTTGTGACATCATCTGAGTCAGTTTCCAGAAGCTGGCAAAGTTTCTCTGACACCTTGTTCTTTGCCATTGTGCCTTCTTTGTTAACCTCCTTGTTAGTCAACTCATGTTGCTTCCTATCCTGCTTCATCTTTTCCATCTCTGGTAAACGCAACACACTTCTGCATTCCAGCAACAGCTATACTTGTGTGCTTAACTCCTATGGCTGGCTTGACCACATATGTGCTATTTCTTTTTTATTCATGTTGTTTTGAGTACATATTCTTCCAAATATTTGTTTGGTTCAGGTACTGCCCAGCAATATGATCAATCTAAAGGCAGACAGACACACACATTAACCTTATTATGCAATATGTGGTCCTCTGTTGCATGTGTGAAGACTGCCAGCCCAGCTAGCTAGAAGTTTGTAAATAATTCTACATTATTTGTGAATATCAGTACAATCCATAGGCTTGTCTTACAAATGTAAGAGAACTATATGTTATGTGCTGAGCTCCAAGAATGTAACCATAGTGTACCATACTGGAAAAGAACAGAGTTTACTCTAGGAAAATAAATGAATTGTTTACGATGGTGGTTATTGCAGCTAGGAGACAGAATGTCTGCAGCTAGAAATACTTTCCATTGTCTGAAAACAGAAATAATTACAGGTTTTAAAGGTAAATGTGTTTAACTGTTTTACAATTTCCAGTTCCAGGCAAAGTTCTGAAAAATAAGTTATTATGACACATGGGTGACAAAGAATGATGTAATCTGAGATAAACCAACAGAAATGTTTGATAGTAATTTAGGAACTATCTCAGAGTGTGCATTTTGCATTTGTCTTTGGATCTGACAACATCCTCTCTTTAGCACTTATCATCTGCATTTGCTTTCCTCTATAAGTAAGACTTAGATTACAGTGATTTCTCGTAGAGAGAGATAGGAACTTAGTAAGATTAGTTTAAATGTTTTCTGTATTTATGTGAGAATATCCTGCAATGTTGTTTTAAAATATTTCCTGTGATTCTGAACTCTGTTGTCACTGTATTGAGTTACTGAGTATTGTCTTGTGCTTTCATTATTTATTATTAAATATATTTAAACCGTTTAATTATGACTGGTTTGTTTAGAGATATTTAAGCACTTGCATATGTATTTGGTGACACTGTACAGGCCAATCTTAAATAGCCTTAAAAGTTTAGTCACAGCTACCATTTGGATAACAGTAACATTACAAAGTAGAATTGGTCAGAAGCGCCTTATAGTACCTGATAAGTTAGGGTGGTTGGTGGTAGTGATTAATACCTTATAGTCTGGGCAGAGGGGGGTATAGCTAGTGAACCTGTGCCAGCCTTCCCCAGGAGTGTCTGTTTGTTTGTATATAAATCAAATCTCAAAGTGTGTGTGTGTGTGTGTGTGTGTGTGTGTGTGTGTGTGTGTGTGTGTGTGTGTGTGTGTGTGTGTGTGTGTGTGTGTGTGTGTCAGTTACTTGGGCAGGGACACGAATCACTGGTTGGACAGAAGGGGATGCTGGAGGATTTGGCTTGTCCACTCGACTGAGATCTTAACCCTATAGCTGTGCCAGTGGGAGTCTTATTGGGGATCTGGAGAAAGAGGGAGAAACCAGCCCCAGTCTGACTGTGATCTCTGTGTGCTGTTAAGGGAAATTGTACTTTACTATGTGTGTACTTGTCATCCTCCCAATGTGCATGTCCCTCACTGGTGCTAGTGGTAAGGACTGAGGCTCCTTGATTACTGGGCCACAGAGTCACAGCACGCACTTCAGTCTTGAATTCTACTTTTTTTTTAAAACTGTTGTAAGCAAATGTAGAACATTGTATTTAGTTTCTTGTTTACTTGTCACTGGATCAGTTTTTCTGGAGATGACATGAAACTAGTGAAAGACTGTCTATTTTAACCACCATAACTCTCTTAAATGAGTTTGTCATTTATTGCACTGTCAGTTATCACAGCAAGCCTTTCATTCAGTGCTGAGCTGACACAAGTACTGGTTCGTTCACTCCATTTCTTTTTTTATGTCAGGTACAAGTGATGTGTCTGTTAGTTGAGTCTTCATGGCTGGATTACATTGAATGTGTAGTATTTCTCAGGCATTCTGTACACTCTCAAATGAGCTTAGATTCATCTCTACAGCCTTAGATCTTATTACTAGTTGCTCTGTGAGTGCATCCATATTATTCTTTTCACCTGTTTTCATGGTTTCTAGGGTCATCGTGCCTCTCCTGTCTTTTTATTGGTCACCTCTTCCTCTCCCTGCTTCAGAAAATTAAATTAGATGCTTTTCCTTCTGTTGGAGGAGAATATTTCCCTTTACAGTTTTATAATACCAGTATGAATTTCTTCTATAAGCTTTACATAAAAAACAAGTGCTGAAGACCTACTTTTAACTTATTTTTTTCTTTTTCCAGAGAATCACTTTAAATTGTATTTTAGCTTCTTTATTTTTATACCCCATTTTTACTTTCAGAATCGAATTACAGCATTCATTCACTTTGCAAAAAAAAGTTCTCTTTTTTACAGCAAGTTATTGATATTATTTTTTTTATATTTTTGTTCCAACTTCTGTCTGTGTTGAGTGTGTATATTCAAGTCACTGTTAATGCTTCTTTGGACATCTTTGCATGTAGAATTTGTGTGTTCCTAACTGTTCAGTGCCAACTGTTTATTTCCATTTGTGTCAGTTTTCTTTATTTTATATTGTGCCACTTAATTGTTGTCAGTACAGTTGATGAGTTTCTTTCCAGTCAAACTTGTGTTTTTAGTTACTAGTTTTCAGCTTGAACATTATGATTTCTGCTTATTGTACAAGTCCATCTATCCATCCTCAACCCCTTTACCCATTCTTTTTTTTGCACATGGGGTCGAGGTGTCACTTCAACAGTGGCACTCATCTCAAGCCAATGTTTACACCACTGGGTGGCTAGCCCCACCACAGTAGTTCATCCATACCACTCACTCACACACACACTCACCTACAGCCAATTTAGAGTGTCCAATCTACCTACTGCATGCTTTTGGAATGTGGGAGGAAACCAGAGCACCCAGAGGAAACTCACATGACCATAATTTTGCTTATTGTTCATGTGAGGTACTGTTAATATTTTGTAGCTCCTGCACAGTTTGTCCTTGTTACTGTGTGTAGATACAATGTCAGACTGGATCTAAGACCGCCTTTTCTTTGTCTTTCAAGTTTCAAAATCTGGTGACATTTTTCATTTTGACCTTTTAATTTCTGATGTCTCCTGACAAAGTACTTTCAGGCTTGCTTTTGTATTTCAGGGATAAGTCATCATCTTTTTATATGTTTTACTTTGACAAATCTTTTGCCAGTCAGGGTATACCAACACCCTTTTAAAACTCTGTTATTTTGCTTTCCCTCCCAGAAACCACCTGCTCTGCCATTGCTCTGAGTTCCATCTTCTTAAAAACAGTGCCTTCTGACTGACTTATCTTCTCTACCTTCTCAGGAACTTTTTTTGTCTAGCAGAGCCACATAATCTCGAGTGTTTCACTTGCTTTCTCAAGGTACTGACAGCAGCCCTTTGCTCCCTCACCAGAATTTCTATAATGTGCATATTGCCTTTTCTACATTATCTTGTTTCTTAATAACATCTTTTAAACAGAAACTCACATTCTGCCCTCCAAACATTGGGTCTATTTCCAAAATTTTCATTTTTAAGTAAGGTTTTGCTTTGAATAGCTGCAAAAGTGGGCTGGAAAACATCAATTTACTTCTGCTTATCAGAGAGCTGATGTAAAATATTAACATTCTGCTATGGCGCAGTAGTTGTTGTGGCCATAGTTGGTTGGTCAATGCCTTACTAACCCATGTTGCTGTATGATAGCAGTGTTTAACACTTGTACAACTTCCAGTTTAACAGCAGAGGTGTTGTTCTGCTTATTGTTTCAACTTCCAGTTTAACAGCAAAGGTGTTGTTCTGCTTATTGTTTCTTTTGCCCTTTAGTTTCCAGTACAGGCAATTCACAACCACTTTCAGGAATTTGCACACACTTTTGTTATCTATGCAACTCATTGTGCTCTTCTTCATGGCACCCTCATAGAGAAATGGAACCTTCCAGTATTGTGTCAAGCCATCTTCTGTGAACAGCAGTTTGGGTCTTCAGTCTCACCCTTTTTCTGCACTGCATCTTCCCTAGTTCATTTCCAGCAAGTGAATCTGCCCTCAGGGAGAGGGTTAAATACTTAGGTGTTGCTGTATAACTCTTGTAGTGAAGAGGGGAGAGCTCAGTGGAGTCACGTTCCCTCAAAAGTCAACCATCCTGCAGAACTTTGTATAAATGTTAAAGAAACTAAAGAAACTTGTATAACGGGATCTAGTGTTTGTTTATAAATGTAAATAGAAATGTAACTACTATGGGCCAGATTCACGGAGTCTAAGAGTAGAGTAAGACTCCATGCAGCCATCATGTCCGACGAGCTATCGAGGAACAGCCTGTAGGGGCGTGTAAGAGAGCTCCTAAAACGGCTCTTAAACGGACAGGGCTGGGACATGCAAATCACCTCAATTGCAGGTGAAAGGCATGCAAATGAGGTTGATTTGCGATTCAGGAAACCCGAACCTGTCCGAGTAAGAGCAGTGTTATTTGCAGAAATGTACTCAGTTGACAACTGAGTACCGTTCTGCAAATAGCAAAACGGAGCCATGACAGCTCCAAATAAAGGTTGCATCCAGTGCAGGAAGCATGCCAATGGCCAAATATACGGCCATTGGAAATGTTCCCTGATGCAAAATTAAAATAAAAATAGTTTTTTTTCGCCGATTTCTGATGTTTAAGTGTAGCGCAGTGGCACGCAAATGGGCTGCACTCTAAAAACCAGAATACTACAAATTAAAACCCACAAATGTGGATTTTATTGAAAGTGGTAATGTACAATGCAAGGGAATAGCAGGCTGAAGACAAGATGGCCACCGAGTAGAGGTTGCTAAGGGGGGAAGCTCAGTCTAAGACATGAAACCAAGCATTAGTAGGCAATCCTATATAAATGAGTGTTAGGATAGTGAATCACTAGTTTACATAGCAAATGATCATAGTCAGTGGAGTGTAGGAGTAGGATATGGGGAGTAACAGAGTAGAAGATAGGTGACATCACGAGGGGGGGGTATGTATGAAAGAAGTGAAGCTCATTGGAGCAGAGTGGCATGTGTCTGCTGTCATTTAGACATCATGGAAAGAGGTGTGTCAACAGGTAGGTTAAGGAAAGCCAAGAAATGGAAGGTGTATACCATGGATAACACCAAAGTTTCTTGCTGAGCGTGCATGCGCGTGTGTGCGCGCCTGTAAACCCGAGTAAGACAGAGTGCACACGTGTAAGCGTGAGTGTGTGTGTTTAAGCCGGAGTAAGCATGTATAAGGCTGTTTAAATAGTTGTAAGCGCATTTGCACTGGTGTGTGCGCGTTTTAACCCAAATAAGCAAGTTTTAGTCCATGTAAGCTTGTGTGCGCGCATGTTAGCAGCTGTGCATGTGTTTGCGTTTGTGTGCGCGGCGCTCCCCCCCAAGGAAACAGAAAGGAAAAAGGAAGCACAACAAATGGTAGGAAGCTACCAGGGAGTACTAGCAGAGCTAGCAGGTGAAAACAATCAGAGTCAGGCAATTACACAGGCAGTACACTAGCCCAGCCCAGCCTAGCACTTAAAACTCTGCAAACAACAGTCCATTATGTTTCTCACAACAGACACTGCAGTAAGCTAACAGAAGTGAAAACTGAAAAAGCTTTACTGAGACAAAGAAATGTTAGGGGCTGCCATTGCTGTTATAAGGCGACATATGCAACATGCTGAGGGTGGTGACAATGGAAATGCTGCTGGACATCCCACAGTGAGGAGACGGAAAAGAGTGTACAGGCCCAGGGTAACCTACCAGAGGCTACATGAGCTGGAGATAGTGGAGCACTATAGAGTGGACAGAGACCTCCTGCAGCAAATTGTTGAGCTCTGCAGGCCACGCCTCACACACAGAACCAACAGAGGGGAACCCATCCCAGTGGAAACCAAGGTATGTGTTGGCCTAAGAATATTAGCAACGGGTACCTTCCAGAGACCAACTGGTGATATGATGGGGATATCACAGGCATCAGCATCCAGGGTACTACACCAGTTCCTGGATGCCATGTCAGCACATGTCAATGATCATGTATATTTCCCCAATTCCCGTGGGGTATTGGCCAGCAATATGCATCTCTTCCAGAAAATAGCGGAATACCCTGAGGTAGTGGGTGCAATAGACTGCACACACATACGTATCAAAGCACCAGCCGGCGAGCGGGGTAGGGTCTACTTCAACTGCAAGGGCTTCCCCTCCATCAACTGCCAGGTCATGTGTGATGCCCAGGGCATAATACTGAATGTGTGTGCAGGCTGCCCTGGAAGCTACCATGATTCCCATTTCTGGCATCTGATGCAGCTGTACCAGACATTTGCCAATGGGGTCATCCAACATGGTCACCTAGTGGGGGATGCTGGCTATGCACTGGAGCCGTGGCTGATGACACCCATCAGAAACACACACACACCTGAACAGGAATGCCATAATGAGGCACACACACAAACACGTAATGTAATAGAGCATGTCTTTGGGCTGCTCAAACAGGAACCAAAAAATTGAGAACCAGTAAACAGTGACTAGAAAATAAAAATCTTGTATTAAATGAACATAATCACAGCAAATGCAGCAGTTACAAACCGGTTTCGGCTGGTAAAGCACAGCCTTCTTCAGTGTACAAAAATCATGACATACAAAGCTGTATATATACAATAAGCAAACATCCTATTGGTTGAGCCCTAAAGATGTTCATTAAGTCCCGGGGGGAATAACCCTCCCAGTCTGATGATCCATTTCTTTTCTTTAATGTTTAATATAGAGTGCCATCCTGTTTTGTTTGCCCTGTTTCCAAATATTGTGTCAATAATAATGAAATTGAAATTAGATGTTGGGTGAACTAGTTGGTGTTTATAAAGAGCATTATGCATTCTTTTTTGTTTAATGTTACTGATGTGTTCAGAGATACGTATTCTTAAAGGTCTGGATGTTTGTCCCACATAAAAAGAACCACAGTTGCAAGAGGCGAAATAAATAATCCAATCACTTGAACAATTGGAAAAAAAGTTAAGGTCAAAAACCTTGGGGCAGTTACGACTGGAGAATTGTTTGGACTTGTTAATGTATTTACAGTTAGTACAATGTCCACATGGAAAACAACCATGTAACGGTTCACCAGATAATGTTGTTTGTAATAAATCATGTGTATTATTGTCCCTGTGTTTATAGTGATTGAAAAAAGAAATGAGGTTTTTGCCTTTCTTGTAAGAAAATAGACAGTTGTCTGGAATGATACTGGTGATATCGGAGTCACATTGCAGAATGTTCCAATGCCTACGTACACTTTGAATGAGGCGGTTGGAATTGCGGGCATATGTAGTCGTGAATCTGAGGGGTTGTGATGGCTTTGTGTTATGTGTCCTGTATGTAAGTAACTCCGATCTCTCCATAGAGCTGACCTTGTTGCTGGCCATGAATATGTCACCACTCTTATAACCACGAAGTTTAAATCTAGTGGTTAGATCTGATTTGTGTTTCAAATAGGTAGTATCATCTGAACAGATGCGTTTAGCATGTATAAATTGTGACTTTGGGATATTGCGTGCTATGTGCGGTGGATGGTAGCTGGAGGCATGTAAGATGGAATTGTATTCTGGAAACTTTCTATATATCTCTGTGCATAGAGTATGATCCAAGGACCTCTGAATTAATACATCCAAAAATGTGATGGTATCACTATCAAAATTGACAGTAAAATGTAATCCCCATGCATTATTGTTTAAGTAAGTGACAAATTCCATTAATGAACATTCGTCCCCCTTCCATACCAACCAAACATCATCAAGATAATGTCTCCATATATCAATCTGTGACAAAAAAATGTTTCTGTCCCTGTCATATATAATATGATTCTCCACAAAAGCCATAAAGAGATCAGCATATATGGGGGCAAAGGAAGCCCCCATAGCTGTCCCTTTGGTTTGCCAGAAACATTGTTCTTTATAATAGAAGACATTACTTGTGAGAACATATTGTGCTAAACCAACCAAGAAGGCATTGAAGTCTGAGCTATACAAGTTTGAGACTTCGAGCCAATAAGCTAATGCATTTAATCCATCTTGGTGCGGAATGTTAGTATACAGGGCACTTACATCCAATGTGCATAATAGTCAACCAGGCTCAAGCTGTGTGTCAGAAATAATCTGTAGGAAGTTTGTGGTGTCCTGTAAGCGTGATAGAATATTGGATAACAAGGGTTTTAGATGATTGGTCAGAAATAGTGAAAGAGGCTCTGTGATGTATCCCCTGCCAGATACAATTGGTCTGCCTGGTGGATGGAAAAGATCTTTATGGATTTTCGGTAAAAAATAAATGTACTGAGTAATTGGGTCGTGGACCAAAAGTTGATTCATGATGTCATTGGTTATAATGGCATCCTCCCTCGCTTGTTGTAAATACCTTTCAATCTGTTTGCTAAACATGGTGGTTGGGTCTATAGGCATATGCGAGTAGTATCTTTGATCATTGAGTTGTCGCATGGCCTCATTGTCATAATTAACCCAATTGAGGACAACCACAGCACCACCTTTGTCAGCTGAAATAATGACAATATCCCTATTGTTTTGCAGTTCCAGAATAGCTTGTTTTTCATTGAAAGATAAATTGTTATGTTTTAATGGAATGTCTGAACCAAAGAAATGTAAATCCTTGAGTACGCTGTTCTGGAACTGCAAGACCATCTGATGCATTGGTGGTGAAAAATTGGATTTGTGATATGTAAACCTGTCATGGTTATAAGTAGAATCTGAATCACCAAAAAACAACTTTAAGTTCAAAAGGCAACAGAAACTAACAACATCTTGAGCAAATGACTCCTCGGACACAGTAAAGCCTGTAATGAATGTAAGGCCTTTATTTAACATTCTGGTCTGTGTCGGAGATAATTAAAATTCTGACAGGTTTAAAACATTATAATGTGGTGTATTCATTTCGCCAAAGCAATGTTCAGAAGACCCTGAATGTTCTCTATTTCTACGGTGTTTGCTCCCGCCCCGCTTGATTTTAGGCCTAAAGGGGTGGACCCTGGTATTCTTTTTGGAGATGGTGACCCTGAGACTGCTGGAGATTCATTATCAGTGCATGACGAAGTGTCCTCAAAAGAGGAAGTAGTCTCCATATCATGCCTTCTTAGGATTGACCTAGGTCGTTTCCTCTTGTTGGTAGGTTTATATGGAGTAGTGGTAAACCTGACGTGTTTAGTGTTAGATAAAAATGGGGTACCCCTTTTGTAATCCTCCTGGTCCCTGGTAAACTTTTTGGTTTTTCTGGATTTGAGTTCAGTATCAAGCTTCCGTAAATCTGAAGCTACATTATTTAATGATTTCTTAAAGAACGGTTTCTGCTCATAAACCTTGAGTTTGCCAACCAAAACATTGATCTCCTCCAATTCTTTGTCAATGGCCCTGTTGTGAAACTTGTATAGTTCAACAACAAAGGCCATAGTGGCTTCTTGTTGTATTTTTAACCATTGTTGATTGAGTTCATCATCAGCATTTGTAACATGGGGAATGGTGCGTATACGCAGCCCCCTTGGGGTGATTCCTGCAGTCTGGTAAGCTTTAAATAATTTGCTGTGCCAGATATTAGATCTCAGTGATCTAAGATGCTTATTTAAATTATCAAAAAGCATACCACAATTGGATTCTGAACCAACCAAATCAGGCCCCCCAGTGTTCCCTTGATTAAAGGGACCGAGTCCAAAGACCCCAAGGTCCTCTCTATCAGCAGCCAGCCCAAGAATAAAGCTGGAGAAATCCATCTTGTAACAACAGAACAATAGTAATCACTAACCTTCAAATAATAAGGAACAAACTGACAATAATGGCCAAAAGACACTACAGCCACGTCAGTCAAAAAATATATAAATTCAAATGAGTAGAAGGACCATAACAGCATTCAATATTGATTGACAAAGCTGCGTCCAAGAGCCCAATTGTTTGGATATGGAACACTGAAGGAAATCCAGATTGGTTTGCACAAAATGTGAAATATCTAGAGGGAAGATCACAGCAATTGGTGATTGACAATGATTGTGCAAACAAGGGGATAGAGCAGCTCCAAAATATTAAATATATCTGAACTCTGTAGTTGATACTGAACCAAGCAGAAAGATAATCAATAATTGACGAATATCAACAAGTTATGATATAATGACCATTATTAAAGATGAGGGACCAAGAGGAAACAAAAAATGGGAAAATAAAGGGTTCCATAATTGGCCCACAAATACCAGTATGGTATATAAAAAATGATGATGAAAAATGTATAAATGGTAACAAATCAGGGCAGTTAACCAATCTAATATAATATATACATCACTAGCAAAACCCCATGGGCTAGAATCATAAGCTGATATTGGGTGATTTTAGCAAAGCAAGAAAAGGACATATAAACATCCAAGAATAATGCTGTTAAAGACCACTATATAAGTCCCTGAAAAGATGGCACTAAAACAAAGTATAACATGAGCATGTAGAAAACTTGGTATATGGTCAATTAGAAACAAGTGTGACCAATCAAGCCATATAGATTATGTATGAAAAACATAACATACACTAGCTTATAGGCTATTGTGGTTTGACGACCATATAAACTGGGATATAGAAGAAAGACCTATGCATGTGCATTAAAAAATGCAAATACCATAGTCAAAAAACAATGTATGTATACATGAATTGAACTTGCTTGTGCGAAAATGAAATTAGATGAATACATACACTCATAACATAAAGTGAATAATTATTAATGACACTAACTAAGTTAAGCCAACAGAATGGGCAATTAGTAAAAAACACAATTTCCAGTTACCAGAATCACAGTATTTGTTTAAAGAACATATATGTAAAAATTGAATATGATCCTTATTATACCAAATCAGTTGTTGGTCCAAAACTGTAAGCAAGAATCATATACATCTTGATAATCCCAAATATGTTCACAATAAAGTAATATAAAATATTCAAACTGGTTAAAGTTTTACATGGACATCCATAAACCCCACCAGTGGTGTACATTAAAGTATTATGATGAATGACTCCTAACTATAGTTCAAAAGAGTGAAAACAAACATAGTTTGAACTAAATTAACTCATAAGATAAGAGTCTGTAGTGCCCTATATGGAGGGCGTATGGAGCTGCAAAAATAATAATTTTTTGATAACACGTGTACGATCCAAATTATGGATCAAATGTCCAACCCTAACCAAGTCTAAATATTTATAGTCCAAAAATTATTGGTTCACGCATCCAGCAAAGTATTCGGAAACAGACTGTGTAGACATCCGACCCTCTTGATAAATTCACCAATGTGAATGCGATACCACCAAATCCAAGAATTTGTAATGTGAACGAAAAACCCAGTCAAAAAATGTAAGCCAAACCACTCCAGTACTTGTATCCAGGTGTGGAAAACCACAAGTATATGTAAATCGTAGCCCAAATGATCGTACCACAACATTGAACTTCTTCAAATTGCCAAAGTCCAACCCGAAAAAACGGGTGAAAATATGTTTTAAAAAACAGCAAATATATAGCGCGTAGTGTTCAGACAATGATGTATAGACATCTGAACATGCCAATAACTACGCACCCATTAGCGACAAAGTCAAACAGAGCTAGAAGGATACGTGACCAGTCAAAATGTCAATAATAAAGAAACCACACCTGCAAGTGTCCAAAAGATTAGTCCTGAGGCTGTATCTCCCAGAACACATAGTTGAAAAAAAGCAGGCCCAGAAATATCCTAAGTTCACGAAGGTATAAAACTCGCGAAATGTGTACTGTAAAATCCTGTGCACCCAAATCAGGTTAGCAGATGGAAAACAAATAGAGTTCCAAACCAATAGGTTGCTGCAAAATGTAAAAAATTAGATAAATCCAGACAAAAAGTTGAAAAGTGAGGCGCTTCACTGGAATACAGGCAGCAGTCTCAGAGTCACCAGCCCCAGCAGGATGTGGAGAAGAAGTGCAACATCAAAGACAAACCTCCTGCACGTAAGCAGTTGCTCGGCTCAAAGAAACAGACTCATACAGAAACCAAAAAATTGAGAACCAGCAAACAGTGACTAGAAAATAAAAATCTTGTATTAAATGAAAATAATCACAGCAAATGCAGCAGTTACAAACCGGTTTCGGCTGGTAAAGCACAGCCTTCTTCAGTGTACAAAAATCATGACATACAAAGCTGTATATATACAATAAGCAAACATCCTATTGGTTGAGCCCTAAAGATGTTCATTAAGTCCCGGGGGGAATAACCCTCCCAGTCTGATGATCCATTTCTTTTCTTTAATGTTTAATATAGAGTGCCATCCTGTTTGTTTGCCCTGTTTCCAAATATTGTGTCAATAATAATGAAATTGAAATTAGATGTTGGGTGAACTAGTTGGTGTTTATAAAGAGCATTATGCATTCTTTTTGGGCTGCTCAAGTCACAGTTCCAGTGCCTGGACACATCTGGTGGAGCCTTGCAGTACTCACCAACTACATGTATACAAATTGTCATGGTATGTGCTATGCTACATAATATGATCCTGAGAAAACAGCTGCAGCAAGACCAGCATAGGCCTGGGCCAAACAGCCCCCCACCATTGCCAAGGCCATCACAGGCAGAGCGTGACTCAGAGGAACAACAACCTGAGCCTGCCCTAGTAGGCAGAAGGAGGCGTGCCCAGTATGCTTTGGCCTTGGCAAAGAGGCAATGCATAGCACATACACTGGCTCAGTACGATCTCTGGAAATTATACCCCTCTCCGACTCCCACATAAAGTAAAAGGGATGCCTAAGTTGACACTATCTTCTTCCAAATGTGCAGGGAGTGTAGTATGTGCATCCGACATAGGCAGCCCTGCAGCACCACCTAAGGCATGAATGTCATGTGTTAAGCAATATAAAGCAGTGCTAAACAGCAATTACCACCATGTAGTATATGCAAACAAAATTGCACACACCAACTAGCACAACTGTGGTCAATGTTCAGTAATATTGGGCAATGTCCAGCAATGTTTGTGAATATTGAGCAATGTCGGACAAGCCTGGTCTAAGTAGGGCATAGCTGAACAAAAACCAACATGCTCATATTTGCTTAACACGTCCTTAAGCAGTGTGGTCTGCTCAGTATGAAAATATAAAGCAGTGATGGGCCTTGAACCCAGGATACTGTGCACTATAGCCAAAGTACTGACCCACTAAACCATGACAATATTGTAATGGTCCACCTGTATGACCAAATGTTGATAAGTCTATGCAAAGTATTCCATAGAAACCCTGCAGGCACAGCATAATCCTTGTTGAGTTATGACACAAAGGTGAGTCCTGCAGTGAGAACAGAACCTGACTTCCAACACACACAGTATAAATGTTAATATTGGTCATGTTCGCACACATCAGTAAATATAGTGGACCTCAGATAGCAACATACTGAAGGGTCACACTGGGCATGCTCACACATGAATAAATGAGACAAATGTCAGGCAACAAAACATGTAATGTCAGAACTGGGCATGCTCACACACTTAGGCCATGTCTGAGTACAGCAGTGGGCCATGCATATCTGGCAGTTGCATGTATTAACCCAGGAACCTGTCACTATACAGCAATCTGCCCTGTGCACACAGTTATATGACAACAGACACATCTATAATATAGTGGAACCCTGTCATAATGAAATATGTTCTGCAGATACTGAAGTTCTTCATGGAAACTGGTAAAGCAAAGATGATAAAGTCCTGCAAACAGTATCAGCAATAAACATTGTGCATCTTGAACATTAGCATAGGTTCAGAGGTCGATACTAGGCTATCTGCCCTAGGGCATGTACAAGCCTAGCCAGAGTGTGTCTGGCATTCGCAACCCTGTCAGATTACTACACTGTGTGTGTGAATAGTAGGTCACACAAGATAGCCCATGTACGTTTATGCTAGTGTGCCTCTGTCTAGCAGGGACACAGAAGATATCACAGGGGTAAATATACAATCACCCATACAGTCGTCAAGATGTCTCCAGTAGGTGGTCAGTGGGTGGCTCTGCCTATGTGAAACTGGGATTACATTCTGTAGTGAGTGGAGACTCTGGGATAAGAATCTGTCCCTCCACAATGTCCAATTAACATCTGTGCTGAGGTATACGTCCCTGCAGTGTGTAGCTCCAAGGGAGTTGGATATCCTGAGGTGGAGCATGTCCAGTAATTCTGGTTTTGGTATAGCTGTAAACAACAGACACACATCATATCTGAGTAGGTGGTAAGCGACTGAGTAGAGCTGGAGTTACTGCATCTGAACTATGCAGGGCATCTGTGTGAGTCCCTAGATCTGCTTGGTGAGGACCGTCCATGGCCAGTACAGTTGCTGCAGGTGTCAGGTAAGGTACACCCCAAATGTGGCATTGTAACCAAGCAGGGATGTGATGAGTATAGGGGCACAATGACCTCACTCGATCTAGATGTGAAACCATATGGGATAAGGTGGCACACATAGAAGGTGTGTCCAACCACTTTGGCAACGAGAATGTTAAAGGTGACAGTATGAACAAGTGATGTCCCCAAACCCCTAACAACTCCTACCATATGTAATGGAGTACTACCTATGTGGTAATGTGTGGGCATGTTGTTACTCCCAAAGGGGATGACTATGCAACTAATGGCATTTAGCTGTAGGCCATGGCTCAGGCACCAGTCATCCATCTCTGTGAGACCCTGATTGAGTATGCATGTGGCAGCTGGAGAGTTGATCATGGCACACAGTTTGCAGTCAAGTGCAAACATGTTCAGCCATATTCCCCCTGTGATAGCCTGTACGTAAGACAAATATATACTAAACAAGAGAGATCCCAGGACCAAGCCGTGTGGAATGCCATGTGTAACTGGTGTATAGTCAGACATGGCACCTGCAATCCTGACCATGTGGGTGCTATCCCTGATCTAGGTATCAATCCATTGTGTGAGATATGTGTCCAAATTGACGCTGGTGAGCCTATGCATAATGGCCCAGTGGGTTATTGTGTTGAATGGTTTTGCAAGGTTCAGGTAGGCTGTGTGGTTAGCCGTCCCTATGTTGATGGATCTGTTAGCCATTTAAAGAATATCTACATGTTCAAGAGGCAAGATCTGCCCACAACAATGCTGAAATTAGTAGGACACAGTGTCTGTAGGTTCCCGATGTCTATGTGTAGGAGTCCTATGACAATATGCTCCATAGCTTTGCAGAACAGGCTACATAGTCTTATAGGGCAATATTGTCTGTGGTCCGTTGTGGCACCAACTCTGTGGAGTGGGACCACTGTCCCAGTACGCCATTCCTTGGCTACATATCCTGTGGTAACTCCGATATTGAATAGTGATGTAATGTGAGGGTTGCGTTTGTCATGATGCTCATGTATGATGCAGGCTGGGACACCATCTGGTCACACTGATACTGTGATGTACGCTGTGAGGAGGGCAGCACTCACCTGTTACTGTGTGATGTCAGGGAGGTTATACTCTGTTGGGATGGATAGTTGCTCCTTAGGGGGGATGGGTGGGAGACATCTGCACTGAACCTGTTTGCCAGGATGTAGGCAATGCCAGTGGGTTCAGGGTAGGTTTAGTCAGTATGCAGTAACTCACAGCATATTAGTGAGTGTCCACCCAGGTGCCTGACATAACTGAAGAAGGCCATGTGATAGTCCTACGTGTCAGGTGCAATTGTCTGGTAGAAGCGGCCCTTAGAAAAGTCCATGAGTGATTGTAGCTGTCTGCTAGTACAGATCACAGATGCCTTCCCAGTCTGGGATTGTGCTCTATCATGTAGTAGCATCCTCCTGATGGTGTACAGCTTATTAATGGCTGGGGTCTACCAGACAGGTCCCCTGCCATTGTAGTAGTGGGTCTTGTTGTTATTTGGGATAGCACAATCCTTGCAGTCCACTAGGTGTCCATAGAATGTGTATGTAAAGGATGCAGCAGTGTGAGCCATATATGCCACTGTCTCAGGATCTCTGAAGGATACCACCTTGCTTTTGTGAAGTGAGATGTTGGCTCATGAGAAGTTCACCAAGATTACCCAGGATGGGTGTGTGTAGGGTATATGCATGTCCTGTGAGATACATGTATGTTCTGACCTTACCAATGAGGGGTATATCGCTGGTGTGGAACATAGAGTCCCCATGTTGGTGATGAGCAGGTCCAATATGTATTCCCCCTTGTGGCTGTGCTGACTGGTTGTGCCAAAGTGTATGAGTCCACAAATTATAGTGACTGTTGAGTGAGGTTGTCGGGGCTTGAGTAGTATCCCCACTCAATATGTGTGTATATGAAGTCACACAATATAACGGTGTCTGTGGAGACCTTCATATTCTCCATAGTTCCCACAAAAGCCAAGTGCAGTTCCTGAGTTTGGGAGTGTGTTCTGTAGTAGGCAACAAACTGAAAGGCAGTACTGCACAATGGTAGTTGTATATGTATGATCTGTGATGCTTTGTGCAGTGCTACTAACCTGGAGGTGTGTGTATCTGTGATGTATATGGATACTCCCCCTAGTTGTGTTGTCTGTTCCAAGTCTTGTTGTCAGACAGCATGGTATTAAACATTACCTGGCAGTGCTGGTGTGCATAAGCGACCCTGAACCAGGTGTCTGTCAGTGCACAGCTATTGCTCTCCTCCATACTGAGGAGAGTCCTGAGAGGCCACAATATGAGGTTAACACAACTGTTGTTGAGCAGCATTACCCTTAGTTTCATTTAACCTGTAATGTCTATGGAGGTGTGTTTGTCTTCTGAGCCCTGCTTAAAAAAAGCACTCTGGTGGTAGCAAGAGCCTTAGCCAGCATACCAAAGTCCAAGGGTGACAGGTGCAAGCTGTCCATAGTGAAGCTACGTGGCATGTTGAGCATGTCACCATACGCTGACAGACACTGCATCCCCTATGAATGAAACAAATTTGTTAGCCAACTGTTAAATGTGATATGTGTGTCCGTATACTGTGACATCATAATTGGTGGGTGTAAGATGCTAGACAAGGTCAGGGTCATACTGGCCTGGGCTACATGATCAGAGTGTACCTTCATGTATCATGTCATGTTGTCCAGGGAGTAATGTCTGAGGTTACACACACCAGCATGGACAATGATGGTGCCAGTCTTGTACTTGCTTTGGAGTGACCTGACTGCCTGTGTTATGCGGTAGATCCTGGCACCCAACAGACAGCCCAAAGTGACTATTCCCTTGTTAGGTCTGGTGAGTGGTACGTCAGTGTGTCTGAACATATGTGTCACCTATTACAAGTGTATGGTGTGTTGTTTAGCCCAAAGGGCAGTGACTGTGTGGCACACTGACATTGTGAACTTAGTGATATGTGGGTATTGTAGTGGGGTAGCAGGTACGTGTGTGTCTGCTTTGGAGGTCTCTGCTGCTTAGGTAGAGTACATTTACAGCATCCGAGTATGTCAATGTGTGCTAATGTGGTTTGAGTGCTGTTGCTAGAGGATATGTGAGACTGATATGTGGTGTGTATGGTTACCTTCACCTCTTGATAGACTGTGCCAGTCATGGGTCGAGATAGTTCAGCTCCCTGTATGTCTATATAGGTGCATCTCACACATATATCTGAGTTTGTTGGGAGGAGGAGAGGGTTGTCTGTGTACATGAGGCAGATGTGACATTGTGTCAATATCACAATATCCACCAGCTGGACTGAAGAGTACACACAAAACTGACCCCTGGACATGCCAGGATATTATCATGACATACTCTGTAGCCCGATCACAAAGGATCAGCAGGGTGTTAAGCATGTAAAAGAGTATAACAGGGATTAGTGCTCATGTTCGTTAGTGTTTTGTAAAGAGGAGCTGAGAAGGAGTCCAGACTGAATTATGACACCTCCTTCAGCTATGTCATAAATATCAATGTACACACATATATGTCCTGAGTCAGGGCAAACTGTACCTGAGTGTCAATGCTGACATCATGACAGACAGGCCCATATGTACATACCCATCCCCCACTGACAATAGTCCACATCATCATACCAGGAGATATCATATGTAGAATGGATGAGTAGCTACCCCCACTGTCAAAAGCATGGCAGCAGGTGGAATACATTAATTCCCAATATGTGTCATGCACAAACTACAGAACAAACAGATCATGCACCTAAACAGTCAGCTGAGCCACACCCCCTACACAGGATGTGGAACCATTGAATGTGTCACAGCTACATATGGCACTCCCCACAAGTGTTGGTGCTCAACACACCATGGGAAGTCAAGTCCAGTATGCCTATGAGGTCTGATCTGCGAGGTCATGGAGTCCATCATGGTTGCAGTCATAAACAGAGCTATTGGAAGCTGACACACACACAACCCTACCAACTGTGGTATGTTCATGTGCGGATCATGGTTTCCAAACATGCTAGACTGTTTGCAAGGCAGCCACCCAGGACATACATCAATGAACACATCTACACGTGTCACATAGACTTTGAATAGCCCTTTATCAACATCACAGACACATGTAGTATCCACAAAACCAAGAAGCTGTGCATAAATATGTGTTGACATATGATGGAATGTCAATGTGTCCACAGACAGATCACACAAGGTAAGGATACTGAGGTCATGTTCAAGCTGTTGACACCTGATGACCCACATGGACCATTCCTGGAATGGCATAAAACAAAGTGTACACACATCACCATGTCCAGTCTGATGATGTCACCATCCTATAAATACAGCAGGAGAAGGGAAACCAGCCAGTAAAGCAAATAGCGCGCCATGTTAATGCGTCTGTTTCCAGTATCATAACATAGTTAGGTAGCGGTTTGAATCCTGCAAAATGTGTGTGTGTATGTGTGCAGTTTCCTTTGAGAGGTGTTCCCTTTTTGGTGACTGTAACTCAGTAAATGAGGTACATTCCTCTTTGGAAAGTCTGATGATGTCACCATTCTACAAATACTGCAAGAGAAGGAAAACCAGCCAATAAAGCAAATAGCATGCCATGTTAGTGCATCTCTCTCTAGTATCGTAACATAATTAAGTAGGGGTTTGAATCCTGCAAACAGTGAGTGTGTATGTGTGCAATTGTCTTTGAAAGGAGTTCCCTTTTTGCAGACTGTGAAAACACACTAAAAGAGGTACATTCCTCTTTGGAAAGTCTGATGATGTCACCATCCTACAAATACAGCAGGAGAAGGAAAACCAGCCAGTAAAGCAAATAGTATGCCGTGTTAATGTGTCTCTCCCTAGTATCATAACATAGTTAGATAGGGGTTTGAATCCTGCAAATGCTGACTGTGTGTGTGTGTCAATGTTGTTCAACAGTGTGTTGGTTTTGCTTTTACTATGGTATGACATAGTATGATGACAACAGTAAGTGCATTGCAGACATCAGGTATCTGCGTGGCAAATATATATGTGTACATGCCCCCTCAATCACTGCATAGGTGTGAAGCCTGCATACTACATGAATACATTTGTTTCCATTGACAGGTTGTGCCGCTGCTACTCAGATCATAGGTCACATATGTATGTATGTGACATGGCTGTCCACTGTCGTGTTCTGTGGCCAAGGTCATCTATGGCACACACACCCATGATAGTTACTTAAGAGTAGTGTGAGTGAGGGTATATGCCTGGGGTATATGTCAAACATGGTCATACACAACAAAGTCTGCCAAGAATGGACAGTCTTTATAGGTGTACAACTGCCTTGTGGGTATACGTTCAGGCCTCTAATGTCTGTGATACACCTTCGGACTCCACAATACCTATGGATATGTGGATACCAAGGGACACATGACATAACATGGGTCTGTATGTACACAATGGTACCTGACATACATGTTGAGGGCTACCACCGGTGTGGTACTGATGGGATACTATGTATAGTACATGAGGATGACTATGCCATAGTCGGCTTACTGCTATACAGCATGTATCACACAACAGGTATCTGTCTGTATGATACCCTTGTGTAGGATATGCGTCCCATCTAGGGAATGCATTGTAGGCCATTCCATGCATTCCCAGATTTGGATGGACACATCCCTAGTGTGTCTGCATGTACCTAAGGGGGCTATATGACACACAGGTGTGGTCACAGTAATGGGTGGCGGTCATCACCACTGGTTAGTGTTATAGTGTAGCACCGGAAGGATCCAATTGATACTGGGTTCCCTACTACTGTGTGTCATTTGTCAGGACATCATCCAATGATTCCTTATAGTCATGCTGTTGAGGCTGTGTATACTACCAGACTGCAAATCATTGACTGATATTAACGGTATCACCCACAGCATAGTGTCAACCCATGTCATACACATGCTAGTACATAACTGTAGTAGAATGCATACTGGCCATTGAAAGATGCAATGGGATGTTAATAATGTGTACGACAGGGTATGCCACATGTCCCATGTGTCCACTATGCAAGTACATCCAGACAGTGCGCACCCACCATGTTCACAGATGTACACTTGCTAATCTGTACTGCACACATCACACACGTACTGTCCACTCGCTAACACATGCTGGAAACACATCACACATCAGCCAAGTGCCACATGGGTGGATAATACATACTCAGACCTAACAGTGGTGTAAACAATGCTACACTGACAATCAGAGCTTTGATGCATATTGTCTGCTCAGATATACCTACAAGGATGTAGTTAGACGTCCTTGTTGACAACTCGTTATTATTGCTACACTGCTATATTGTCACCCTGTGCATCAGCACCATGTTAGCCTGTCCCTCCATCAATAATGCAGATGACAGGAGGTGGCACAGGTATCATCATATGTACAGGGCGTTTTGTTGTTTACCAGAGCCTGACATTGACCAATCCAATTGACATGTGTGTGTGTGTGTGTGTGTGTGTGTGTGTGTGTGTGTGTGTGTGTGTGTGTATGTGGGACAACAGTACAGCATGGGCCAATGTTGATGTAATGTGTGCGTGTATGTGTGAGCCCTAGTTGTTTGCTTAATGAGTGCGTGTCTGCATGCACACAGCTCTACCATGTGGCTGCCATATAATGTGGTTTGTGGGACAGCCACAGACTGTACCTGTTTGGCTGTACAGATCACTGTCTCTGGCCATGGACACAGTACCTGTGCCTGGCAGGGGTGCTACAGATGGTATCGGGTACCAACCCTGACTGGGTACTATCAACAGAGGCAGAGGTATGATGACTGGACCCATGTCCCTGCTGGGACTGGCCAAAGCCAAGTGCATGTGGTCTACTGGGATGGACAATGGACAGGCCAGTGCCAGCTTTACTGGGGCTGGTACTGCCACTACGGGAGCAGCTGTGAGCTGTGGGCCATCCACGGCCACTGCCAGCTGTTGCTGTTGCTGGCATGCGTCCACGCCAACGTCGCAACTGTACCACACGGTCCTGGCTTGAGGAAGACATGTTGTGGAGGGCATCTATTGTCTCCCCCCAATGTCTATCAATGACCTGGGTGTATGTCCGCATGGCACCGGCAAGGTCATGGATGCTGTCATTGATAGTGGTGTTATGTGCCCTCTGTGCCCTAAGTCCCTACCTGGTGTACCATTCCATACATGCCTGAGCCTGCATTACAGCCCAGAACATAGTGGTCATCATAAGACCTGTGAGGGCATGCCTGCCAGGGGCAATACGTCCAGTGGTGCTTCGCCGAGAACCCCTGGACCTCCGCCTATGTGGTACCATTCTGGGTCTATGGCTATGACTGCAGTGAGGGGATGCACGTGCCATGGGTACCACACTCTCCTAGTCAATGCCAACTGTATGCTGTCCCTCCCCTATTGCCATTGGTGGTGAGGGATGTAATGGCAGTATGATTGTGTGCATAGATGGGGTTGAACACTGTGTACTGTTGATTGGTGGACCAACGACAGACCCTGTCAAATCTCCCTGTGCCAAAATACAAATGTCATCATTGCCACTATCCATGCCATAGCAGTGGCTTCAGGTCACCTGCTGCTTTCCCCAAGCCCTACCTCAGCACCTGTGAGAGGAAGACAAGAAACACATGTTACGGTCTGCACATACACACATGCACACATGCACACATGCACACAAGCACACATGCACACATGCACACAGGAACACAGGAACACAGAAACACATGCACACAGGAACACAGGAACACATGCACACTCCTCACTACAGCAGATATACACACACAACAGAAATCCAAATCATACTCAATACTGGTTGAAGGTGGGTGACAGTATCACAAGTCAAACAGTCATGCACATGTGTCAGCATGCAGAATAAGTGTTGATCAAGTCCATGCAGTCTGAGTGTAGACAGCCATAGTTAATGACAGTGTACATGGCTGTGGTGCATGTGTGTACATGTTCAGTGATTGCCTACACCCTGGAACACAATGTGTACAAGGACACATCATTTCTGTGCAAGTATTATAAGCTCTGCATTGTCCTGTGCACCATCACACAAAGGTATACATACCATGGCTGTGTGTGTTATCTGTGTGTCACATGGATTTCCATGTCTGATTGCAGTGTCTGTGTCTGCAGCAGATAATTGTGGACACAGGTGTAGCACATGCATACTATGTACACACACGGGATGAGTGGTGCATGTATACGTGATGGGATACCAATCCTGGACATGGCCATTGTAACAGTATGGGGTGTAGTACCATTAGCCATCATCATCATGCATCATGTGGTCACTCAAGGCCACTAAAGTGTGCTAGACCACTGCCTAGCATGCTGTACCTGAACCGCAGTGCCATGGCTAAGTTCACAATTACACAGCCATGTTGCACAAGGGTGTATGAGGTGTCCAATAGGCAGCATTGCCTACCATGACTGTGTTATGTGTTGAGGAGTGTTGCACAGCCCCATGCTAGCCCCCTACCCCTCAGGTATGGTATGTGTGGTATGTAGATGATATGTGGGATACTGACGTGTGACCTGGCAGCGGGTGTCTGGTTACACTATGTGTAGCATGTTGAGGTGTACTGCATATGACAAATGTGTTATGTTGTGTACATGTGTGTCAACTATGCCTATCCAATGTGCAGTACAGTGTTGCCACATTTGTGTCTGATGCTCTGTGCATTGCATGTGATTGAGGCAGCTACTGACATTACTGAGATGTTTCACGTCTCAAAGCAAACATGCACATCATGCATTATGCGTAGGTGTGTTACGTGTACATGTCCTACACCTCACCTATGACATGCACAGTTCACTACCAAGTTTAAAGTGTTAACACACTCACCAGCATGAAACGTCTGTCCTGCTGTCACACCAGAGGGACCTGCAAGAATATGACACAGTTTGTCAGTGGCCACAACTGTGGCATTGCTACTGTGAGTGTGCTAAACTACAGTAGAACAACAGGCATAGGTGTACAGATACTATTCAAATTATCAATATTGCACACAATAGGCAGCACAACTGCTAAACACAGTACACATCTCACACATGCATAATCTAACAATACAGGTAACAGTAGTCTACAGCTAGGGCATGTTACATGCACGCTCCATGTCAATATGCTGGGTGGCTCCGGCCTCCATGACGACACATGTGTGATGTTGTTGCTGTAGGCCAGGAGCCACCACAATTTGCAGCAGTTCCTCCACTCTGGTGAGGGGGATGTATGGCCACCCCACCACCTATGGCAAGCTGTTGTCTGTGGATATCAGATGCACTCCGCCGGATGTGTCTAATTAAATCACTGCAGTGATGGTGTACCTGCTCATATGTCTGGTTATGCATGCCTATGTCATTTACCCGACGAACAAGTTCTTGCCACAGTGCAGTAATCTCCTGCTGGTGCTGGCTGGCCCTTGAAAACAGCAAGGTATAGTGCTGAACCAGGCTGTGGTGGATTTCCTGTTCCTCTGCAGCTGTGTAGCAGGGGTTCCTGTGATGAGCCATAGGCCTGAAAGACAAGTAAATGATATGTGTGAGCAAGTCATGTGGCACACTTAACATTATACAGCACAGATATCAGTTAACTGCCATATATAGCATCTGTTCGTCTGTCAGAGGATACACACATTCAATACCACATCAGTGCTCAGCTCACAACTGGCTGACAGTGCCTGCCACACTCCATATAACACACTAGTATACACCAGTACTCGGCTCACTGTTTGGGATCCAATGCACAGCCTTGCCAGGAGGGTACATATCAAGCTAATGCATGCAGAAATATGTCATCCATTGCAATGAATGTGAAGTACAGTTACAGTATAACCAGTAATCCACCCTAGTCGTTGATGCCATACCCCTACCTAACATATGTGCACAGTTGTTAATATAGCTGGCATACTGCTGTAACAGAGTATACATGTTGCTAGGTACACACGCAAACCCTGCATCACACATGTGATTGCGGACATGGTACAGGCATCATTACACACACATCAGACATTCATACAACACACAAATGTATGCTAACAGAGATGAGCATTTGCTATGTACCTAACAGTACTGTGTGCCCCTACTTACAGATACCTATGCCTGAGGAATGTAATCTGTGCAGACTGCAGGAAACACACAAGACAGTGTTACCAGGGAATGTGAACATACACCATACTGTGCTGTTTAGGCCTACAGCTTCAGGTGGTAAAACAGTTCAAATGTCGGCTGGATTCACCAGCAGTAACACTTACTGAGCATACATGGATTGCTTCAGCCTATGATGGGACACCACAGTCGTACACAAGGAACTATGTCACAACATATACCATCCTACTATGTCTGCATCCCAATAAATGACACATCTTTCTCTGGCCTCACACTTAGGACACAAACGACCATGACAGAAAAAACCTCACACTTAGCTATCACACCATCACAGACCTTGCACACATTCACTGTCACACTCATTCCACCTCACATAGCAGGTATTGCACTGTGTACATGTCTGTGTGCATTGTGTCATAAGTAGGTAATATGCTATTGTCCCTGGGGCCTACAGCAGCCTAGCCATATGCTACCCTGGCCTATGACACACATGTAATTAGATTTCACTTCCTCCTGTCAACCAGATACACAGAGGTGATTCCCAGGGCATGCTACCTATTCCCCAGACAATCATCAGGGGTATGTCTGACATCTGCTACTGAGGAGCGCTGTTTGTTAATGCTGGTTGGTATACTCCAGAGTATGGCATATTTGCCAATAGGAGCCTATCCCTCCAGCATGTGCTGTTTAGTGAGGTTGCGGGGACTAGGGACATAGGCCGTGTAGTCCGGTGGGATTGTGATGTGTTGACATGGTAGTTGTCTGACTGCTATGGGTGTGGCATACCTTGTATGTTTGGCAGGGGTAACCTCTGGGTGGCTGGTATACAATGCACTGTAGCTGTGGTTATGTGAGTCAGTCTGCATAGGGTATGTGTTTAAGGGCAGTATTACCCTTTGTGAGGTATGTCTGTGGCCTTTCCACTTGCTGTAGTTGTCATGTGAGGTACATACCACATGGGGCATTGTGATGAGTACAGGGGAACACTGACCTATATTTCCATACATGACACATCGTTTGTGATTACACGTACCACGTAGACAGATTACAAGAATACTGTGGCACTGTGAAAATCAAAGGGGAAGCTACTGTCCACCTGTATCCCATGTTCCTTTCTGACACCTTCAGTGCTAGTCAAGCAACCACCTATCTGGTAGTTAGTGGGTAAAGTGTTTTGGAATGGGCTATGGCACTGCAGTATCAACACTGGTGTTCAGTCCATGCTTTGGTCACCAGGCACCTGTTACAATACGTCTGACCCTGTGTCTCCCTCTCTCACTATATATGTATATATGGTTCTACCTCACATAAACGAAACACCACAACACCGACAACGCAATCACCAACACCACATAACCGACAGTACAAAAACACGAAATCCCACATGC
>NC_056735.1:1938426954-1938491954 GCF_019279795.1 Protopterus annectens | reverse complement strand
TAATGCTAACACTGGATACATGGGAGTATGTACTTTCTTTTGGAATTAGGGAATTAACTGGCATACAACAGTAGTTATTGCAATGTATTCCTATGGCTTTCCTAGTTTCCATTTACATGCACTCCTTGTAATGCATGTTATATTTCTTTCAGCACCAAGTTATTTTGTATTTGCTGTGGCTTAGTGGAAAATCAAGCAGACTGGTGAGACCAAGGTGTGGGGTTTGAGACTGACACGGGTATCTTATTTTGCTGCTGAGCAATACAAGGGCCTTGTCATACAGAGTGACAAAGGCACTTTTAAGCAGTTGTAAGCGAGTTGGCGTGGGTTTGCATGATGATTAGCGATGCTAAGCGACACTTAGCAATGCTAAGCAACGCTAAGCTTAGCTTATTGTATTTTAGCAATACTAAGCTAAGCTTAGCTTATTTTATGTTAGCAATAGTTAGCTAAGCTTGGCGGAGCTTATCATATCTTAGCAATGCTAAGCTAGGCGCACACATGTGCACACTGGTGCAAACCCGCTGACTACTGTTTACAAGTGCTCACTCCCGCTAACCGCATGTCTTTGACAGAAAAGTAAATGGGGAGATAGGACTGTGGTGATAAAGGGTGCTCAAAGAGGAGAAGACAGTAGGGAAACTAGCTTGGGATGTACACGATGGGTGTGGAGAAGGTCCATAGCTGCCCATTTCTTTACCAGCAACAGCTGTGCATATGCAATACAATAGGTGGGATATTTGAAACCTTCCACCCCCTGAGAGAGTGGTGAGGACATCTAAGTATGTTGTACTACCAATTATGCATATCAGGCACATGCACTGTTTGTGAACAGCTATACTGTCATTAGTACGTTACTCACATCTGAACAGTTTGTGGTTTGTGTTGGCATTAGCACCATCTACTCAGGATGACTGGACATATTTCTGTACTGTATATGCCTACCTACACCCTTGGTTGTGCCTGACTACATGGGTATATAGTACCTTTGGGTAGGGGTGCAGAACTGCAGTGTGCATTATTTATTATCGTGTAATGTTTATCTTGCTGAACATGCAGAATTGCTGTGTACCTGTAAGTCTATGAAGGCTTGTAGTCTGTCTGAGTAGCTCCCACCTGTGGACATATCCAGATGGTAGACAGAGGTCAGCCTAGTATTCTTTGACTGTGCACCACAGCAGTCTTTTCAGCACCTGAACAATGGCATTGTCACAGGTGGTTGCTAGCAGTACATGGCTACATCTTTTGCTATTTCTGTGTTGTACTTCTACATAAGGGCATGCTTGTGGGATTCATTCTACAGCTATTTGCAGAGCGTGTAACAGCAGACAAGCTGATATGCCTGTGTGTTTCTGACTCTTCCAGGCCTCAGATACTCTCACATATATATTTGAACAGCCTCAAGGAAAGGTACATATAACTGGGATACACCTGTGATATAGTTCCGACATTTTTCAGTTCAGACTTTGGGTGATTCAGACCATTTCTATTACTACACCTTTTCTGACGTGCAAGTGGTGTCTACTCTCACTTATTGACATTTGTTATTAAGTGAGATTCAACACCTTTCTGCCTACTGTTAGTACATTTCACAGGGAGTCAGAGGGGCGCAGCTAACTTTTGTTTACTAATTAGGGTCATCACTGTAGAGCAGTCACTGTTGGGAGGTCGGGCCTGTGACCTATGCTAATATGCCAGTGTGTATCCCGCTCTGATACTGTGTGGGGTTTGTAAGCTGCTACTGTAACCTTATTCCCTACTAGCATGGCTGATTCTCTTTTCAGTCATGTCATGCAATTCAACAACACCTGCTGGTTAAGGTCCACAGAACAAGATTTGTGTTATGCCATTCCTATTTTCCCTTTACATTCACTCATGGTAATGCATGATAAATTGCTTTCAGCACTACGTTATTATATATCTGTTGTGGTTTAGTGGTACTTCATGCAGGCTGGTGAGTCTAAGGTCCCGGGTTCGAGACTGACAAGGGTATTTTTATTTTGCTGCTGAGCAATACAAGGGCCTTGTCATACAGAGGCATTTTTAAGCAGTTGTAAGCGGGTTGGCATGGGTTTGCACAACGCTTAGCAATGCTTAGCTAAGCGCGCACAAGCTCACACTCGTGCACCCCTGCTAACTACTGCTTAAAAGTGCTTACTCCTGCTAACCTCTGCGCTAATTTCTTTTAAAGAAAAGAAAATGGGGAGATAGGAAAGTGGTAAAAAGGGGGCACAGAGAGGGACAGACAGTAGGAAAACAAGCTCGGGATGTGCAGGAAGGGTGTAGGGAAGGCCCATAGCTGCCCATTTCTTTAACAGCAACAGCTGTGCATATGTTGAAAATTTGGAGTGAGTTTTGAGACCTTCCACCCCTGAGCGAGGGGTGAGGACAACATAGTTTGTTGCACTGCCAGTTAGAATTATCGGTGTGCATGTCCTATGGACATGTGTACAAAATGAGAAGCTATGTATGGGGCGTAATTTTTTTTCGGGTACAGATTGCCTTTTTTTTTTTTTTTTTTCAGGTGAGAGTGGTAAGTGAGATAGGGGAAATAGGTATATTTGGGGAGGTAGGTTGGGGAGGTAAACAAGCAAGACAAACAAGATGCATACAGGGGCAGAATTTGACACATGGGGTAGGTGAACACAATTGACGGGAAAGGTTGTTTGGAAATCGCAAGCCCATGAGCCCACAGATAGTAACAGTGGAACTGAGATCCCCACCCATGGACAGTCACCACTGCACCTTCACAGCCCCGGGGGTGGCTGTGCTGGGGGCTCAGTAGGATGGGCAGGCTCACCCATGAGACGCGCCACTCTCGCCTCAAGCTGGTGTAGGGGATCAGCGACTGAATGCTGGATATCCCTATGCACCACAGCCCGGACCCTTCGAAGGGGGATGGGTGGCCCTTCTCCGCCCACGCTTGCACGTGGGGGGGATGAGCCCCATCCCCTGCAGCGCTTCCACCTGTAGGTGGCACAGGACCAAAGGTGGAGGGGAGTCTGGGCTGAGCACCAGAGCCACTGGTGCCAGGTGCACTCGCCAACTGAAGAGGGACAGGTGGGTCCGCTGGGACCGGCCTTCCTATACGGTCTGTGATTCGGTGTGTTTTATTACAACATAAACAACAGCATCCCAGATTAGTTGTAACAGCATGCAGTAATATTCCCATTAACCCAACACACCACAGTTCCAACAGTTGAACAGCAAACATAACACATGCATATATTGAACAACAGTGGTTATTCCAACCACATGCAGGGATGATTGGTAGCAACAGGCCACCATGAACATGGTGTTTGAACAGGGCACATGCATCAACATGAGTGCAAATATTTATGGAACAATAGGACATATATCCCGACAAATATTTAAGATTACACATACCCATTGAGGTGCGGAATTGCATGGTTTATGCACAAACAGTAGGGTGTAGAAAAAAACTCCATTAACATCTTATAAACACTTTTACTCTACACTAAATTCCTAGTGACTGCAGGAGTATATTCCCTACATGTATTATTACACTTGCCATCATGCATTAGGTTGTGTAATGGGTTTGGCTAGTTCAATCTATACCTGACCTATATTTCACATACTAACTGTCCAGGATGCAGATGGTACTGCTACATATTTCATGGTTGCATTTATATGTCTTTATCTACATAACTGGATGTTTTCACATGACATTTTCACTTCTAATTGTACAGAACCCTGCATTTATTGAAGCACACTTACATTTCTGGGGAACATATTCGCATGCTACTCATGTGCCAGATTTACTTATGCATGTCAGCCAGTAACTGACTGTTGAGGAATGTATATTTACTTCACAGCTACCAGCACTTCCATCACCCACTTTAGATTGGACTGCAGAACTCTGGGTTGCCAGCACTTTCTAACATTACTATTTGTATAATGCAAGGGTACAACAACATTTCATACTATGTGAAACAGACACACTCTGGGTTTTAGACCTTTATTAATGACATTACACACTTTTCCACAGGCTCACTCCTTTATTTGTTTTAACGGTATATATGGCAGACATGTCCACGACATATTATACCTTTATTAATAGGTTAGCGCACTCTTTTTTCAGGCTCACTCACGTATTATTTTATATGACAGTGCCTGCAGAGATATTATTCCAGACATTTGTTATCTTTCTTAATGGGTTACTACACTCTTTTTCTGCCTCTCAAATGTTTTTATCTGACAGTACATGCAGAGGACTTATTCAGTCCATTTTATGGCTGTATTATTGGACTGTAACACTTTCTTTCATGCTCTCTCCCATATTTTATATAACAATACATGCAGAATAATCACTAACCTGCTTGGAGGCGCAACCTTAACAGCCTATCTTCATAGGCTTGCTGATTCGTAACATGGTCACCTACAGCTGTAAAGTAAATGAAGGGATATTGAGACATCCTATCCGTTATACATACTCCATTTTAAATCCTTACATACTGCATTCCATGGCTACATACTCAGTTATGGGGCATACCGCATCCCACGAGCCTCCTGTATCCACTGGTTCAGGTGGTCCTCCTTTCGTCTCTTCAGGTCCGCATAGTGGTGACAGACCTGCTCACCAGTCCGGGGAGCACCTGTGGCACAGGTGAGGTCACAAGCTAACTGGTTCCAAGTCTCTGCCTTGTACTCCGTCCCTTGGAACTGGCCCTGCAGGAGTCTTGCCTCGTGATGGTGGACTAGGAGCCAAACCATGTATTTGGACTCCTCGGTGCCCCATCTCTGCGCTCGGAAGTGCACTCCCTCTCCAACACCAGACATTCTGACCGCAGATGTGAGCTACAATCAGTTATGGCGTGTATTCCCACCTGTGGGGCTTAAATATGCCACATTTCCCGCACTTTTTTGTGATTGGCCGTTTTGTAAAATTCTCGGCTGACTGCAGACCTGCTTAGTAATGGTTAAACTACCATTCCTAAGTTTATGTATGTTAATAGTGGCTGTTTCCCCTATGTTGTCATGGCTTAGTAGTTCTGTACTTTGATTATACTGCAAAGGGTCCTGGGTTCAAACCTTATCATTCTTTTATTTTAATACTGTCTAGACAGGCTAGGGGGTGTGGCTGCTTTTAAGCAACTTAGCTCTACGTTGCTCCCCTGTGCCCTACGGTGCCCTGGTTGGCACAGCGCGCACATCCGCACAAACACATTGCGCTGGGTAAAGCGTTTTTAAATGTTGGGCAACTCTATTGCACTGGGTAAAGCGCTATTATACTATGGGCAACTCTGTTTAGCTGGGTGAAGCGCTATTAAACTATAGGCACCTCTGTTTAGATGGGTATAGCGCTATTAAACTATGGGCACCTGTGTTTAGCTGCGTAAAATGTTGCTTAATGGCAGGCTTTTATTTATCTGGGTCTTTTAAAAATATATATTTTGTTTGCTGATACATTGGCCATGTCACTGCTTTCAATAAAATTTTAATCATATTTGTCTGGTATTATTTCAAATACTGATTTAAAACATAAATAAGAAGGGGAGTGGAGGGACTCGAACACTGAATGCCTTCGCTTTGTGCATACACTCTACCATTATGCTATTGCTATTTGGAATAATTTGCATAAGTAGTTCTTATATGCTCTTCAATGTCACAATTGCTAACTGTGGTTAAGCAATGGGCACACCCGCGCAAACAAGCGCAAATACGGGCAGCTATATCGTGGATTTAAAAAAATAATTATTTTTTTCCGTTTTATAACTCTGATGGGGGTTTACAGTGTCAGGGAGTGTGGTGTTGGGTGCAAGTACTTTTGAGCGGACTCGCTCTTGTCTGTTGACATTATGCTTTTTAAAACCTTGCAGGGGCGTGGACTTTTAGACTGCTCGGCAGTCGGACATGCCCCCTGCTTGCCTACTCAGTCCGTGTAAGAGTTACGGATGAGTCAGTGTGCCCTCATGAATATTCATGGCACGCTGACATCATACCATTTAACTGCAGCCTCCGAGTAAAACATATTAAGTCTTACACGGAGGTTTCGTGAATCCGGCCCTATGTGTTTTAACTGCAAGCTAGTATAATGCAATGTAAGCAAATGGAGCTTTTCTGCCAGGGCCACTGCTGAAAATGGGTATTACCCAGTCAAACTTTCCCGGTAAACAAAGACAAATAAAATAAATAATAAAATAAAATAAGCCTCCACTGACTTACAAAAAAGAAAACAGTTCTGCAGATAAACTTGTGCATGATGCAGGGCATATTACCTGAGTGAGAGAAGAGGAGAGTTAGAGAGTCATCTGGGCTTTCCAGTTCTGTATTGAATATTGCAGTTAGGGTACAGTGCTGTTCAGACACACCTTGGTATACATACAGGTCTTATCTGCCAATATGTGATACTCAGAGCAATATGGCTGTGTGCACAGTAATGATCACTGTAATGAAATGACATTCCTCGACAGTTGCCATTGGACCTGAAAACATGAAAAGCTCAAAACCCTGGTATAGATGGAATACTCTGTTAACATGTTTACATTTTAACCAAATTTCAGTGGTCATGATGATATGATTGCTTTCTTAATATAAAAGTGTCTCAAGATCATAAAACTTAATTTCTTATACTTCTGCCATTAAAGAGAAAAATCTTAATGCAATACAATTTTGTGACTGATATGTTAGTTAGGTTGGCATGTTGTTCAACTAGATTCTGCCTGAAAAGACAACTTTAAACTTCTTCTCTAAGCATCTTTCTTCCTGACAGCAAATTATTCAGTATAACCCATGTGGTCAATCCCTCCGTGTTTAGGTTTCCAGCTTGGTGCAAGAAGGGAGTGAGCCTGGGAACTATCATAAGCAGATATTTACGTGTGTGTGTGTGTGTGTGTGTGTGTGTGTGTGTGTGTGTGTGTGTGTGTGTGTGTGTGTGTGTGTGTCTGTGTGTCTGTGTGTGTGTGTCTGTGTGTGCCTGTGTGTGCATACATGTGCACATATCGCAATTATGCAAGCCAGGCCAGCCTACACTGTGATAATGCCTTGGATACAAATTTATCTCGTCAATGTAAGGATGCATGCGCATGTCACACATGAGCACTGCTTCTAACATTGACACTTTATTTACTTCAAAACATGTGGAATGTAATACTTCAGCAATTTAAGGAACTCTTACTTGCATATGTGTATGTATAATCATAATTTAAGCAAATTCAACATACACTCCATTTTTCATCAGATAAAATGTGCCTTGTAAATATTACTTTTCATTTACATATCACACACGGATACTGTTTGCTATGCTAGCCCTTTAAATACATCAAAAATATTGGAGTAGCTTGGTGCAAGACCTCTCAGAATCCCAAACCCCAGACTCACTATGTCACCTTGCATGTGCTCATACAGATGTTCTTTTCTGCTCTTGCTGTCCTCAGGGAACATAGGGCTGCATCCTCTTTTAATTCATATTCTTCTATAATTATACTTAGCTTTCTGCTATATTCAGGGTTTATTTCAGATAGCATGCTATATGACATTCATACACTTGCATATGGCTGTGTATTTATAAATAGGTAGATAAATAGACAGACAGATAAAGATATAGGTATGACCAGAATTTTTACATATTTTGTAGCATGGCATCAGCTATTATAACAACTTCCAGAATCCCCTGATGCATATACAAAATAAGCAAAAATAATTGTTTAAAAAGTGTTTGCAAAGGTGATTACATATACTATGCCTAGGCCTCATATTTGTCCTCATATTTATATATCCAAAAACACACACATAGCTATCTATTTTGACTTACCATGGTTTAAAAAAAACATTTATGTGTAATGTGGGTGATGCTACTACAGTCATGTTCAGTGTCAATGTAAAATAAAATTGCATAAATCCTCATGCAATTTTTTTTATTTGTAAGAGTTATCTCCCACGCCACCCTGTATAAGGGATCCTTCTCAAACACCTGATCTCTAAATGTGTTATCTATGAGGTTCTATTGACACAGTGGAAAGGGATAGATATATTTCACTGTTTTCCTGAGATGGCATATTCTCAGAGTTAATACATACAGATATCATGAGTGTGAGGCAGAGCCCCATACAAAGAATGAGTCAAAGTTATTTTAAAATGGCCCAGAAATTGTAGTTTATTGGCCATTTGGGCAGTTTTTTCCATCTCTTTCAACTTTCTGGTTTAAAAGCCCATGTTTTCACTTGTTTCCCACCTTTACTGTAACTAGTCTAGTCCACATTCAGATTTGCTGTATCCAGGACTGTATGTAAGCTTCTGAGCCCCCCTAGCCTTTCTGTGTTGGAGGGAAACATTCTAGCTTATCAGTGGGAGTGGTAAGCACTAGGTAGCCTATCTACCACAAGACAAGTGGTTTCTGACCCAGAAATTGTAGTTTATTGGCCGTTTGGATAGTGTTTCCATTCTCTTTCAACTTTCTGGTTTAAAAGCCCACGTTTCTGCTTGTTTCCTGACTTTCCTGTAACTACTCTAGTCCGGACACAGATTTTCTGTATCCAGGACTATTTGTTAGGTTCTGAGTGGTGCCAAAGTCTGTTCTTCAATTTTTCCCTTACATCTGCTAGTTCTCTCCTCTCCTGCACTAGCTTATTAGTCTAGCACTTTATCAGACTTCTTGTAGCAAACATTGTAGCATGCAAAAGTTCTACCAGCATTAAATGTTCTACAAGGAAACAGCTCCAGTACTAATTATTAATGTCCACCCTTCCAGACATGTCTAAAGGTTAGTTCCCTGTGCTTTCTCCTATTAACCTGGTGAACTTGGACATCCTGAGGCAATGTAGCAACTGCCTCCTGTACACAGACAACCCTCTCCTCTTACCTCTTAACACTCAGACTTGTGAGGGATGCACTTATATATACAAATTGGAAGCCAGACACTCTCCAGCCAAGACCGGAATAGCTGGTCAAGAGGAAAAAGTCAACACTTGCACCACACCACATGAAATGAATAGCCCTTCAGAACACACACACTAGCATTGCCTTCACATAAAAACACAAACCACACACCCACCTTCGCGGAGGCTCTCAATAAAAATCTACCCAAACATCAGAGACCTCCAAGGCAGAAACACATTTGACCACCACAACACAACACTAATCACAAGACACATAACTCTCCTAAACAGTGCGCCACTCAATCAATGCCCATAAGGCAAAACAGCATGACCAACATATTAGTCATAGGTGACTTGATAGCGAGGCACACTAATATCCCACTCACTAAGTTGAATAAAGAGAAAGTAAGAGTCAGCTGCCTGTCAGGTGCCAGGATCCACCACATAATGCATGTCCAGGTCCCTCAACAATAGGTACAAATATGACTCTGTCATTGTACATGTGGGTGTGAATGACCTGAGATGTACCTCCCTGGACTACATGAAAAGAGACATGGAGAAGCTCTCGGATTATGTAGCCCAGGCAGGTATGACCCTAGTCCTGAGCAGCATCCTACCATCACCCATAGTGATACCACAATACAAGCAGAAAATGATTGATTTCAACAATTGGCTACATTTCTGGTGTCATTCTAAGGGGATCCAGTATCTGTCTGCCTGGGATGACATGATTGACAGAACTTGATGCTTTGCAAGAGATGGCCTGCATCTGTCACCCATGGGCTTCCAGATACTGGCCAAGGCTCTTGCCACCCCTATAGTGCCTTTTTTAGGCAGTGTTTCAAAGACCAAATTACCACCATAACAGCTGCAAACAAATGCAATCTGAGGGTCATGCTGCTCAACACTAGAAGTCTAAATCTCAAAATGCACTTGCTCAAAGCACTCCTTAAAATGGAGAACATTGACATTTGTGCTGTAACAGAGACCTGGTTCAAGGCAGCAGAAAACACCCCTGCACTACCAGGCTATAACTCGTTCAAACACTTTTCAGCCCCATAACTTGGACTGAAGCTCAAAAGGTGGTGGTGTTTCCATATTCATAAGCAAAGCACACACCTGCAGACTGGTAGACCAACATAATGCATCAGAGATACTTCAGGTGCAGCTAACATTGGGTAAGACAGCGATTCAACGGTCATAGCCTGCTATAGGTCCCCAACCATGTCCCAAGACTCACATTCCATGTTCCTAAGCATCCTGGAGAATATTAGGGTCCAACCTAACACTTTCATATTTGGTGACTTCAACTACCCCTCCATTAACTGGGAAAACTACTCATGTACTAATTCACTTGCCCAATTTTTCCTGGAATTCATCAGTTCCAATGCCTTGGACCAGCTCATTCTTACCCCCATTAGAGGAAGCAACATCCTTGACCTGGCCATTACTAACATGGGCGACCATTGCTCTACACCAATAGTCAACTCCTCCCTTGTTAGATCCGACCACAATCTAATCACCTTGGAAATCCATGTCTCTCCCACCTCTCCACCCCTCGCAAAGGTAACCACCATGAAAAACTTCTCCAAAGCTAATTCTGGGCTCCAAAAACAGAGGTGGCTTACTTCAGGGCACCCATGCAAATGGAGAATAGTTGCATGACCGCTGAATTATAACCAATGCACTGTACGAACACTTACACAAATGCATGGATCTCACCATACACAATAGAACCAAGATGCTCTCCTCCAAAAAAAGAAAGCCAGTCTGGTGGTCCCCTGCCATAAACAAACTCTACAACAGGAAGAGGAAATTGATGCAGAAAAAGGTGAAGTCCCAAGATTGGAAAAACTCCCTTATCAGCCTCAATAAAAAGTTGAGATCCTCCCTCATCAGATCCTATAAAGCTAGCTATGAAAACAGAATTGCAGCAAATAGTAAAGACAACCACAAGGCCTCCTATAGTTATGTAAAGAATCTCCATGCAATATCCAGATTTACTCTGAGCTACTGCACAATGGTACCTCCTATACCGAGCCAACAGATATTGCCAGTATACTGGCTGACAGATTCAGTGCCAGCTTTACCCCTCTCTCCCCCCAAAGAACCAATCACAGTACCAGTAGATTGCCATGAACCCAGTATTACTGCTGCACAGGTTAAAACAGCACTGTCCAAGGCTAAGAATACAGATTCTATGGGACCTAACAATATCCCTGGCTGTATTTTACATGAACTGCAGAGTGAACTGGCACCTCATCTGTGTGACCTGTTCAATCACAGCCACACCTCAGGCTTTGTTCCTTCCAAATGGTGCACTGCTACAGTCATCCCTCTCCACAAAGGAAGAGCGACTACAGACCCTGGGAACTATCACCCCATTACCCTGATGAGTCTGATATGCAAAGCTATGGAATGCATCTTCATAGACCTAGTAAACAAGGATGCATGGAATTTCCAAACTCTGGATCTCACACAGTTTGGTTTTCTGAAGGGTAGAACATGCCTACTCAACTTGGTCGTCTTTTTTGAGTCAGTCACCAGAGCTGTTGATGAAGGCAAGGTGGTTCATACAGCCTATCTTGATCTGGCCAAGGCCTTTGATACCATTCCTCACTCAGGAATCATAGAAAAACTCACTAAGCTAGGCATCAACCCCTATATCACTAGGTGGGTTGCAAACCGGCTCACAGATAGAACTCACAATGTGAAAGTAGCTGACTCCAAGTCAGATTGCCGACCAGTCACAAGTGGAGTCCCACAGGGTTCGGTCCTGGGTCCTCTCCTGTTTGGTATCTACTTCTCTGAAGTCCAGGCCAACATGAAGGGACTCTGACTGACAAAATTCACAGATGACTTCAAGTTGGGAGCTATTATTAACTCCCCAAGTGATGCTGACATCCTACAGAAAGGCCTCACTGAGACCAACGACTGGTGTCAAAACCATGGCCTTAAGCTCAATGCCAAAAAATGTGTCATCATCCTCTTTGGGGAAAAAAGCCAGTTCCCATGAATTACCACATCGATGGTAGTCCACTGAACACAGAAGGTGTTATAACTGTTCTGGAAACACAGGTTGACAGCAACCTCTCTTTTGACTACCACATTGCCACTGTGGTCAGAAAGTCCTTCTATGTGGCACATCTCATTACTAAGGGTTTTGCTTCCAGTAAGAAAGAGGTCATTGTCTCCCTCTACTCTTCTTTCATTAGACCAATCATCGAGTACAATGCCCCATTTAGCATGTACCTCACTAGACACCTGCAACAACTGGAGAGGCTCCAAAAATACCTCACAAAGAGGATCCTAGGCCTTAAACTCTTGTGCTATATGGTGAGACTCAAAAAAACTCCAACTATTCTCTGTCACATATCACCTACTTAGAGTCAATTGCTGCTTGACTTACAAAGCCATGTCTGACCCAGCTCTGTTAGAAATGTTACATCTAAAGAAATCCCAATCCCTGTGCACCACATGCTCCAGAGTTCTCAACCTCATTACCACAATCAACAGAACATGCTGGAGGAACAGGTTCATAACCCAGAGTCTGCCCAAGCTATGGAACAGACTTCCCATACATGTCAAACAGAGCACCTCACTGTCCCTCTTCAAGAGAAATTATCATGAGTTGATGACAAATAGAAAATTCACCCCGGGGATCACTCCAGTGGCTCTACTCGACAGAGGCACTGGTAAGTAAGGTCGAGTGGCACGATGCCAGGGTAATCCTATGGTCTAGGCTTGCAAAGGCTCCAGGGTCATTAGCCTAGTACACACCTATGAACCTATAAAACAGTGTTTTTTTATATTTCTAACATCAGTCTGATAGGTTTCCAACACATTAAGGTTATTAGGTCAATTTTCAGTAAGTTTGTCCTTGATCACATCTTGGGGATTCATATATTTCTACCTGGCTATCTGTTTAGCTATATTTCCATCTATTTATATTTCTTTCCTTCTTTTTTTTTCTTTCAATGTTACCATTTTCTTGACTAGTTCAGCCATTGGGTCAATTTTCTATTTTCACTGTGTCAGCCCAAGTACATTGTCTGGTTAAGTGGCTAGCTTAGAGTCAAACAGTATGCAAATGAAGATGGAAGGAATCAAACCCAGTTCTCTGGGCTATATAAATCAGCTCATTTACAGCTTCAAACTTTATTTCTTTGTGCTTTCTGTCCAGAAACAGAGCCACAGAGACAGGCACACGTAGAGACGCACACACGCACATGCATTATCTCTCTCTCTCTCTCTCTCTCTATATATATATATATAGATATATATATATATATATATATATATATATATATATATATATATAAACACACCTATATCTATACACACACACACACACACACACACACACACACACACACACACACACACACATAGATATAGACAGATAAATATGGAAGGTCCTACTTTTGACAAACAGAAATTTTGCTGACATCAGTTTAGTAGACACAATTTGATCAACTAAGCAAATGTTTGACACCTATCACAAAAAGTAGCAGATTGGATGATTCTTGGGGGTTAGAGGATTTGCCCCCCCCCCCGAGAATTGTGCCGTCTCAGAGTAAGAATATATAATTATCAGGGGATTTGGGTGCATAGCTAACCATATGAGGGGTGCAGGGAGACTTGTTCCCTCTAAAAATAATGTTTCCTTTTTAATTTTATTTTACACGTTTTTGCATGCACCAAGACAGATACTCAGTGCATGCTTAGCAGCATGTTGACATGCATAATGTTGATCAATTGGTATCGATATTATTCACAACTATATTAGTGCTGTCGATAAAGGTAAGTCCATGTAACAGATGTTGACAAAAGTAGCACCTGCCATACGTATACATATACATATATGAATATGCTACATGTTTGTTTCGTAGTGAAGCCTCACCTCTCTCCAACTTATTTCCCATCTGCAGGCAGGTGGTAAGAATGTATATTGTTATAAGAAATAAACTTACATCAAGTTCAAAATGAGATCCTGTGTTGCTGCTGGCAGAGTCAGTTTAACAGCAAAACATTAAGGGAGGGAAAAAAAAACAATTATATGTGGAAGCTGTAGGTGTAAGCTAAAATAGGAACTAAAAATATCACTGAGAGAACAGTTATTTGTAGAAGGTGTGTGTGAAGTAAAAATAAGAACTAGAAATACCAGTTGAAAGCAAGCAAGTAGCTAAAGCTATAACAAAAGCTTTGGGGCATGAGTTGTCACAGCAGGTAACAGTTCTGCCTGAACATATCCTGACAAGCTCAATCTATTTTCACTGAAAAAAAAGTTGTGCTAGGAGGGCAGGTGGCTAGCATGAAGTAAGACAGCAGATTAGCTGAATGTCTCCTCTTTGCCATAGACTAAAAATACCCTTTTTTAAGGCAGTTTGGAAATAGTCAAGCAATAACTAACAGAAATCTATAACTCCATGACATGCAATCAGGGAGAGCTGCTAGAACATTTCAAAAAGGAGTCAGATAGATTGCTAATGCTTTTTGATCGGGTCTCCCTCATGGTCTCAGGTGTTGAGGTCTTTATCTCATGCCCGCACATGAGTAAAGCAACTGGAAGCAGATATGGTGGACCTAAAATGCATGATAAAAGAATTGTCAGAGACCATAGCCCAAAATATGAGTCTCTTCTCAGCAGAAGGAAGATCTCTCTTTGACTGGCAAAAAAGGTGGAAGATGTAGAGAACAAATCACACTGCTGTAATGTTATAGTGAAAGGTATACCCAGGTGTTTCACTAACCACGATTTCAGGTCACTTGTGGACTTTTTAATGCTAAAGATGGTCTGTTTGCTGGACAGTAGTAATGCAGCTATAGAAAAGGTGCATCAAGATGGAATATGGTATTAGAACTGCCCAGAGCATGTAATAATAGCCTTTCAGTCCTCCAAAGGTGAGAGATTGCTTAATTTCTTTCAGTAGGATGAATGGTGCCATTAATTGGAGCAAGCGTATATTACATTTTATGGCAGACTACTCACTGAGATTATACAAGTTTCGCCAGACTGTGGTACCATTTAAAGGAGAGCTTAGCCTACTTGGATATCATGCAGCAGCAGGCTACCCAGCCATAGCTATAGCTGTAAAGTTGAGAAGTCAAAGCCTGCAGCATAACACAAAGGAAATGGAGGAGTTTGTGAAGGGAGACAAAGTACAATTAATTCTGGAGTTGTATGATGGGGAAAGATATTGGTCAGATAAGGAAATGGAGTGAGATTGGAATACAAGAAGAAAACATGTGAGGCAGCCATCTCCTACTAAATCTCCAGCAATTAGTTGACTCAAGTACTCCTTGAGCTTCAAAGAAACCATGTATAGTAAAGAGTATTGTCCTTGACCTATAATAGAAACATTTTCCGATCCACATTAACAATTAAGATCAATATTAACATTAGAACAAGTAGGGTAAACAGAACAGGAAAGCTTTAAAGGACACCCTTAGGTATCTCACATCTCAGTCTTGTCAGTCAAGCAGACTAAAGAAATAGTATGTAAGCGCAATGACAACGATGGGGTGAAAAAATTACCAAGGTCTTTGAGTTTTTCAGAAGCAGAATTTCCAAGCCCTGAGAATGAGAAATCATGCTCAGAGATCTTCTTCTTTTCTTCCTGTACCACGGGCAAACATTGTTGGAGTGGGCTAGGATTGCAGAGGCTTGACAGAAGGGTTGAAGATGGGTCAGCTCCCTTTATTTTAATTGAAGCTCACACCCAAAGAAATCATCTGATTTCTAATTCGAGGGGGGGGGGGTTACTTCATTGAGGAAGGAGACAATGCAGCTGTCTAATGCTCATGCTTATTTGGCTACAAATACAGCACAAATTGGCACTGTGCTTGAAAGGGATTTAATGTTGCTCTCCTGAAATGTAGATGGCATTTCCAGTCCCATTCAAAAAGCATAAGATTTTAAAAAGAATAAGAATGGAGGGTGCTCATACTTTTATTTGCAGGAAGCAAAATTCAAAGTTCAGTTTGAACATAAATAAAAAGCTGGACAATTCCCTACTATAGTGACTGAACACAATCTCTGGTGTGGAGGAGTGGTAAAAAGAGGAGTCATACTTTTATTACATGAATCCCTACAGGTAGTTACACAGCAAATTACATAGAGAGGCAAAGGAAGACAGTTAATCTGTGAAGGGACAGTGAACAAACATACGTGGATGAATGGTAATTTGTATGCATCAAATTCAGATGACCAGGATTTTTTTTATCAATTTTCTGAACTATTGGAGACTTGCAACTGACCCTTCTATATTTAGTGTGCTATAAGGTGATTTTAATCTTGTTTTGAATCAACAGCTAGATATATTTTTTTAGAAAAGGAGTACCAAAAGAAATGTTATGAAACTCTGAAATCATGGATGTCAGAGGAAGAGTGGAGAGACAGTTGGAGAAACTTTAACCAAAATGATTATTGCCTAACTTTCTCTGGGGTCTAAGTAAGCAAGGCAGTGAAACTTATTTTCTGTCACTTTATAAACATTATCGGTCCAAGGTGCATTCTCCAGCCATTCATGAAACAATCCTTCTGACCATGCTCCACTCACACTGTTAATAAAGCCTGCATCTCAAAAAACAAAGGTAGAAGCTGGATATAAGCATCTTTAGATGGACAAGTAAATGGGACAAAGCATTATTATGATATTTCATTTTAAATATAGTAAGCAGAAATGCCCAATAAGACACCCTGATTACAAATATTAGGTGGGAAGCCTGGAAGGCATCTATAAAGGGCAATATAATAGATATAGAGGGAATGCGGAGGAAACATTGATGTGAACTTTTACAGAGAAAGACACAAGTTGAAGGATATACAGGATAAAATCATAAGAGGGGGGGACAAGTGCAATGGATTAAAAGACAGGGAAACGGCTCTCCTAATAGAACTTACTTCATTAGAAATTTCAAAAGCTGAAGCAGAAGTAGGAGGAAATGTCATTTATGGTTGCTAAGACATGATGGGGGCACAAATTAATTGCTCATGTTTTCAAGGGCTTTAGTAAAATATCAAATATTTTAGGGGATTGTGTGGAAGGTGTAATGCTGGTTACAGATGATGAGGAGTTAGGGGATGTTTTTCATACTTACTGTATTAACTATTAAAAAGGGGAATTGAAGGTGGCAGTTCTGACTGGGAATATTCTGCAGCAAAAAAATGGAAGCTCTGAGAGTCAGGAAGGGAGAAGTTAAACCATCTTATTGCTTCCAAAAAAATGGTTCAAGCTAGTGCTTGTCTTAAGTCCCATAAAGCAATGGCAGTTAATGGCTTCTCAGTTCAACTCTGCGAGTGGGGAGGGGATCACATGGGTTGATTTTAGAGAAGGTGCTCAACAGTAAAGAGGTAGGCATGGTAAAACATTCAGACCACAATGAAGCAATTAACAGAGGGGATACCCACTGCAGAAGATTTTCACCCCTCCTTTGAATCAATTCGGAATGTAGGATTTTGCTAAAGTGCTTACCAGAAGATTGGAGAAAATAATTCCTTGGCTAATCCAAGCTGGTCAATATGGTTTTGTAAAAGAATGGAAAGTTATGGTAATTAGAGGGAAGTCACAACATTCATATACAAACATGGGCAAAGAGACAATAAGCTTGGGCTAGTTTTGTTTGACATATGGAAAGTGTTCAACACAGTGGTCAGGAATTTTCTTTTCCATATTTTGCAAGAAAGAGAAAGTAGACACCAATTCTTAGGGCAGATTAAAATACATTATGATTCTCCAACCTTTCAGATGTTAATTAATGAGGCACCTACACAATCAGAGACAATAAGCAAATGTACCAGGTAAGGGTGCCTGTTGTCCCCTTTTATCTTTATATTAATTATGGAGGAACTGGCAGATTTGACCAGTTGGATATTGAAGGGAGTTCTAAGCTCCTCCTTAATGTTTACAGATAATTACATATTACTAAGTACTAAGTTGCCCAAAGTTCTTCCTGGGATCTTAGATCAGTTTAAGTCATGTGAGCAAGCCTCAGGATTAGAATGTAATTCTACAAAAATGGTGGTACTCAACTGTGGAGAGATTAACTTTGAATTAGTGGAGGTCTCCATTAAATATGTGAGGAAAGATACATATTTGGGGCTAAGAATTAGAAAATCATTTACAGAGACACTAGAAATTAATTGTGTAATGCTTCAGACAAAAGTGGGGAGTCTTTTGTCAAAAGTGACATGTCTTCAAACCTGAACATGCAGGTTATGGTATTACCTCACATTCTATATTTTCTTAGGAGTATATTTAAATTCTGTGCCTGCCCCAGTTTAGTTGAACTTCAAACACACATTAAAAATGACATTTTAGGGGTGAAGGGAAGGAGAATTCTGGCATCCTTTGCCTACCTACCCCAATGTTATATGGGATAAGGAGTTCCTCACTTGGCTATTTATGCGTTAGCTTGCCAGTTAAATTATCTTATCTGGTGTGCAGGACAAGTGGATTTAAGTAATATTAGGAATGGCAGATTTTCATATCTTAGATATCTCCTAAGGATTGGTTGCTCAAAAATATCTTGAATGTATTGATTTATATGGATCAAATTGGGGTGAAGGCCCCATAACCCTGATATGGCACCACCCACCCATAAATTAGGAAAGTTATAACTAAAGCAATCAGGCTGAAATCATTTTCCAGAGGGATATGACACTTGTCACAGTTTTCAGCATTGACCACACTGTGGTCTGTGAGGACAAAAGGGGAAATAAACAGGTCCCATAGTTTGATGAGCAGGACTTGTTTACATATGATCAAATCAAACATTTGTCCATCAAATGATTTATGTCCAAAATGGAGTAGAAAATTCTTGGTTGGAATATCTGAAAGGGCAGACCTGATATATAAGACTTATAGTATTATATAGTGTTGGCCATCAAGCAAACTAGATGGAGAATACAAGAGGGAATGGAAATGACTGGAATATTTATAGTGAGCATAGAAGACTTCAGATAGTTTGAAGACCTAAGTTTTATGACCAACAGTTAAGAATCATTTCTAGGTGGTATCTTTTCCAAAGTAGGATATGGAATAGAGGATTGTCTTAGGACAATACATGTTGGAAATGTGGCCAGTATAATGCCCAATATGGGATGATCTCATTCAGAGACTGAGTGGGATGTTCAACCCCCCCCTGAATGAAAATTTTAGATTGTTGGCATTCCTGACAAGAACAACAATATGCCCAAGCCTGCTATTAAGATTTGTTGGATGCTGGCCAGCGTAGTGAAAATATTTTGTGCCAGACATTGGAGGACTAAAGGCAACCCCAGTGATTAGCCATTTTGAGGCTGCATTATGAAATAGTAAAGGTTACTTTATGTATCCCTTTAAATAGGCGAGTTTATCAATGGGGCTCCCTCCAGTTGACTAAAGTTTTTGGAAAAATATGGACTGAACATAAAAGCTTGAGTAGGGGTTATGGATGCAAGTATCTAAGGGTGCAGTTAAAATTATTTGGAAATCTGGAACTTTTTCTAATGTGTTTATTTCCTTCCTTGTTAACAGGATTCGTCTAGATCTGTGAAATGCTGTTGGATGGCATTTATTTGTAAATAGTGTACATGATTGAATAGATTTGGTTCTGATTTTAGTGCTGACACTATCAAAAGTGTTTTCTGTTATATGTTAACTTGCTGAATGTTAAAAGCTGTCTGATCATGCTTTCTTTTGATTAATAATTAAGTTACAAAAAAAAAAAAAAACTTGTTCTAGAGCCCAACATATATAGCTGGAAAGCCAACATGAAATAAAATTTTAAATAGGTTTCAAATAATGACATGGACAAAAATCTAAAGTGCTTTTTTTTTTATAATCATTTGTGAACTTTGATCAAAAGAAAACACATCTAAAAACTTGAATCTTGACACTATCAAATGTGTTTTATGTTGTATGTTAAGGTGTTGAAAGTTAACGGTTGTCTGTTTGCACTTTCCTTTAATAAATAAAATTAAGTAAAAAAAAAACTTGTTTTGTAGCCCTGCATCTGTTTCTGGTAACCCATCATGAAATAAATGAATTAAATAGCTTTCAGGTAATGAGCTGGACAAACATTTAAGGTACATTCTTTATAATCACCAATGAACTTTGATCAACAGAACACACATCTAAAAACTTCCTTGGTAATATCTTCATTTAAAGTAAAAAATCTAACAGAGATTATTGTAAATTTAAACAAAGACGTTATATCTACAAACACTAAAAAATGTGGGAACCTTTGCTTTTATATGGGCAGCTCAAGCCTACCTAACTCAATGGTCAGACAACCACAGAGAAAGGGGAAATCTCCTAAATCATATTACAGTCAACCTACTTAGATTTGATCGCTTTCATCATCAATACAATTTACCAGAAAAGTCGACATGTAATCACTGCATTAACCAGCTAAACTAATAGCATCCATAATGAAACACACACACACACACACACACACACACACACACACACACACACACACACACACACACACACACACGCACACACACAGGTAGGTAGAGAGATAGATAGACCAAAAGATGTATGGGTCCTCTATAATTTTCTGAAGATGCATTTGTTTGATAGAATAAAGGGTAGGTCATTTTGCTGAGCAGTGAGCACTAGAACCTTCAAACATCTGTATTGCTGAGTGTCTATTTCACTGAAAGAGATAAGTGTGGCTACAGTAGGGATGGTAGTGTGTTTGTGTGTGTGTGTGTGTGTGTGTGTGTGTGTGTGTGTGTGTGTGTGTGTGTGTGTGTGTGTGTGTGTGTGATCACACGTATGTGCATACGCATGACTATGTGGGCATGTGTGTGCGTTAGTGTGTATGTATGTGTGTGTGTGTGTGTGTGTGTGTGTGTGTGTTTGTGAGAGAAGTTGTATGTTTATATGTAGTGGGTGTGTTCAAGATATCTTGTGCAGTAATAGTATTATGGACAGGGTTTTTCTAAAGAAATAATTACTTGAATTATTTCAAGTAATCAGTGGATCAGTATCATGGGCAAGGTTAAGGTTAGAATTAGGGTTAATGTTAGACGACATTGCTGAGGTGGTGCCCTTCTGTCCACCTTCATCATGCCTGCCAAACCTAACCATAACCCTGACTCTGCTCCTAATCATAAAGTTACACCTAACCTTAGAACATTTCTGTAATGCTACTGCTATTCAGACAAATTAGAACCTTTTCTTACATTACAGAAGGAATTTGGTGTAATGATCTCAAAAGGACTTTGTTTTCCTTTTGTAATACTTTATAGTTTCACTGTTTAGGGTTCTTGGTAATATGAATTTTCAAAATAGTTTTGTCAATGTTTTGTACTTGAAATTCAGGCATTTCAATCATTAACTAGCCACAATAGTATAAGTGAAAAAAAGAGAAAAAGAGAGATGGGAGGGACTCATTTGTCTTATATATATATATATATATATATATATATATATTTATATAAGCCTGTAGTATGTGCCATTCAGTAAATAAGCCTGTGACAGTCAGAGTTAAAGGAAAACTTGCTTGCATTCTGACAGTGGGAAGAAGAGGAAGATGTTTTGTTTTATAGAAAACAGCAGTCTCCGTAATTTTCAAGACTCATTGTTAGTTGATCCTTCCTCAAATAAATCTTTCCATTGCAATAAATCGTGTAAGTTCATCCAGGTGTATTAAATGATCTGAGCATAATTTTCCATTAAAATACATACATGCATTATATAAAGACATATCTGCTTTGCATCACATGTATACTACTTCTCTCAGGCTCTGTGGAAATAGTCCCCTATACTGAATGCATCTTGTAAACGCATAACATAATCCAGAGATAAGATGACAAGTTTTTATCCTTGTCTGTCATATGCAGCATTGTAAGACACCGTAATTAGTGTGAACAATATTTTCTCAACAACTAAAGTCATAACTTGTGTTACATAGTAACATGGTATAACCTTGAAAGACAGACTCTATTACTACATTAATGTTTGGAAGGGATACTGCATCTCAATTAGCAGGCCGACAGAAACTTTTTTTCATGTCTCTTATGGGATTACTATTTTTAATTTGTTCAAGTTAAGTATTTCTTTAGAAATGAATTGTACTGCTAACATTGTACATGCAGTTAGTTTTAAAAGTACAGAAACATTAAATTATCTTCACAGATTATCAAATGGATCAATGGTCTTATGCTGAAATTGCATGAAACCTATCTGAAAAGTTTATGTAACCCTGGTCAAATGGACATAGTAACATACTGTTCATGGATGGGTAGAACAGTGGCTTTGTGGGTAAGTTTTCTGCATCACAGCTCCAATGTTCTTTCTTCAATTATGACCTCTAGTTAAGCATGAAGTTTTGCATGCCTTCCCATATCTGCAAGGATTTTGTCTTGGTATGCCATTTGTCTCCAATGTTCAAAAAGCATGCTAGTCAAATAGCTATACTCGGAAAGAAAAGCCCATTTATATTGTATTCATAATTGCTATTGTAGTCTAGGCTGTGGCTTAAAAGGAAATTGAAATAAATCATTCTATTTGTTTAGCTAAAGAAATTAAATTAACTATACACATTTTTGCAGCATTTTTTCCTTCTTGTGACTTTAGAGAATCAATGTAAAAATCCATAATCAATATACTTTATAGAATCCTTCCACACTGTTCTTTCTTATTTTCGACAATATACCTGACTGACAGTATCATTCTCTGCTGCACACCGAATTTGCTTTTATATAGTAGAAACTAAGATACGCAAGAACAGTAACATTTTAAATATTATATTCCACATAAATGGAAATGTATTATAATAGGACACAAATAACTGTTAAACTGTCACTGGAGAATAATAGATTTTTAACTGATTGTACAGCGAATTGGCTTGGGTCATTGCTTTTTATACATTGTCTGTCTTATTGCTATGACTTACAAACAGATAAACCCCTTCATTTTAGGACTTTTTTTCTCTTCTGTGTCCAGACACAGATTGCTACCCATGACAGTCAATATATTTTTCCTTCCACTAATGCAGTTTGCCTTTTGTTTCTTAGTCTCTCCCTTTTGCACCTTGTTCTTGCTTCACTCATGTCTCTGTTTGTATTGTACTCCATTATATTGGACATTTGTCTGCTACTTTGCTACTGTTCATGGCTGCTTCTCGTTTTGTTGTCCCCTACCTTCACTCTCTACATGCTATACCTTTCCATTCTTTTTTTTTTTTTTACACTGTTTGCTCTCTTCTAGAGGCTCTGCATTCCTCCTTCTGTTCCTTTTGTTGTAAAGCAGTGCATGCAAGAGCATGTGCAATTCATTCATAAAAAATGGATTTTGTTTGTCTTACATGCATATTATTTTAATATGGTTTCCTGTATTTTTTGCATAAATGTCACATTGCTTTCCTCAGTGAATTTATACTTTTCTAGTTATACATGCTTATTTTATTTTATAATTCATGCAACTGGGCCTGTTTTCTCCCTGATATTTTATATTAGCCTACAAGTGCTCACATGCTAGAAGTTCGCAACACACTTGATCTCCTGTCATTTACTATAAATGGCATCTGCCCTCACTCTCCCTAGCTCAATCCAAATTTATTATCTTGCCCTCTCACCACCAAATCCTACTGAACTGCAAAGCCCTTCCACCATAGTTCTAGCTGTAACCCTAAAACATTTACCTTGTCTCTAATCCTAACAATAGTGTCCCTCTCATGCTCTCTAAATATAAGTCCTGAAAAACTCTAAAGCTAAAACACCATATGGTCTCCCTAAAACTAAAGTCCCTAATTATGCCTTACCATAAATGTCCACTCCCTAACCCTAAACTCCCTCACTTCCTAAACTTAAGAATCTCTTCCTGATCTGAAATCATAAAATCACTGGCCATTACCTAACATTAAACTCCACCACCCCTTAACCCTAAAAATCCCCCTCACGAAACCAAAATCCCATTCCCAGTTCCTGCTTGAAACGCTAATCAATGATGTCAATCTTTCTCACTTCCTCTCTGTGGCTACCAAACTACATTTCTCAAACTTGTCAACCATGTATAGGTGAGAAGGGGCAGTTCTAGTCTATTCAGAAGGTACCATACCATGTCTAAACATGTAGTTGAGTTCTAGCATGAGAAGCAGCCCACATAAACTGCAAAACACCTTAGTATATGGCTGTGACATATTGGTCTTCAAGTCTGTAGGATTCTGTAGCTTGTATTAGACCCTTTTATCTTGTTTCCTATTTATCTACCTCAATCCCTCCCCTCCAGCCTATCATACAATTACTGTACAGAACCACTAGGTCTGTATGCCCTGGAAGGAATCATTTCAGTAGATGCCTAGACAGACCGACTGAAAGGGAAACAGCTTGATATATATATATATATATATATATATATATATATATATATATATTTAAAAAAATACTGTAAAATAAAATGTTTTAAACACATTTGGGCATGCCAAACACAATATATGTATTATCTGTATAATCCTGATTTCTAAAAAGTGAAGCTAGAACCCCTCAAATCCCTACTAAATAATAGCATTGTGGAATATTTGTGTTATGTATGTTTATTTCTGGTAAGTAAACATATATGACTGTTAAGTCCTTCCAGTTTGTTTTTGTACTGCATTCTCATTATATGTTCACCTAAGGAAAAGTTTGATAAAGATGTTTCTGAGACAAAACAGAATAAACACATTTTTTGAACTTAAATAGTTTAAGTGCATTTTTTGGTGCCTCCAAGTAGTTACTTTTTTACGCATGACAGGTTTCTGTTGAAAGATAAAAAGATATTGTTAACTTTATGCAGGTAAACTAACTTACTTTCTGAGTTCTGAATTATGACTGAAGAAGCTCTAGTTGATTCTTGAAGTGTCACCCTAACCCCATATGCAGAAATGGGTTTGTGAGTGGATGGATGGATGGATGGATGGATTCCATTTCTGGGGAAAAAAAACTCATTAATTTGCAAAGCTTGTTCTTTTTTATCTCTGTGCTCTAGGTCAGACTCACAGTATGCCATTCAAGTGAAAGAATGTATTTTGCTCTCTTCATAAACTGAAATAAATATGGTTTTACAGTCTAATCTAGTCATTTATAAGAACTGCATGTCATGACCTTGGATTTTACATACATCTGATAATGGAAAAATAGATCTAAATAGCTGCTGAGTCAAAATGGCCCCTATATCAGACAGTTATTTCAATATTCTGTTCCCAAAATTCAAAATAGCACTACCAGCTACATAAAAACTATAAAGGAGATGTAGAATCTATGAAATCTATGCAACTATTGTTTTGATATTATCATTAAATGGAAAGTTTGTCACTTCAAATAATAGCAGTAAAATGGTTTTGATTAAAAATAAAATCACTTCCAACATATTTAATGAAACAGGTTGATTTGGGTATGAATCATACACAATCAAAGAGTATGGATGTTTTTTAAATTCAAAAGAGAAAAAAAGGCATGGTTGAGTTCATTTAAGTTCAGATATTTCAAAGGATGTCATTTTGCCATTAATGCATAAAACTGACCAGAACATCATGCATAGGCTTCTGTATGAAATTACTACTCAATGAATATGTATTTTATGATGAGAGTGATGCCCTTGCATAAACACTGATGCTAATTTTAATTAATTTTCAGGTCACTATTTCTCAAAGGAAAGGAAAATACATGATTTTGCACAGAAATCAAGTATTTATTTTATTTTTCTTTTTTCTTTTCATTATGTGAATTTACAAGGGCAATCTCATTCTTTTAAAACACGATGGTTAAATTTGTCTGATGTATAAGGATGTGTTTTGAAAGAAAAAAATATTTAATCAAATGCCAATAAGAATACATTTACTTACACAAAGACTTCTTAAAATTAAATATATGCAGAGGAGATAGTTCACTTTAGAAGAACACAAAACAATAAGCTGTGAACCATCTATGCTTCCTGAACCAAAACAAAAGCACTGAAATGCACTGCATAGGCAAAGAGAAGAACAGTTGTAGTGGGACAAAAAGCACTAGGCTGCGCTGTGGAAGGACTAACCCTACATCAAGAAGCCTAACTAATGTGATGATGTCACAGTCATGTGGAACCATGCTTTTGGAATGTACAATCATACGTACTATATAGAGCAACTTAGCTGGATACATCAATGTTGGTATACACAGCAACAGGGCATACCTGTCCATCTGTGCATCATATAAATAGGGAGTAAAAAATGTAGACAGGAAATCAGGAAAGAAGTGATCGGGAAAATACTAAGGGAGAAAATAGATTGGTAATCATGATGCATGAAATGTGTGTGGAGGGGTTTCAGGGAAGAGATCATTTTGTAAGTGATACAAAAGGATGGAATGTGAGAATGGTAGTAAGAGATGACTGTGGAAGTAATAAAGTAAAAGGGTAGACAAACACAGTACACTGACATACAGGGGCAGTATATGCATAAAAATGTATGTATGACAGTGGGTGGACACATTCATATCTTGGCTGTGCAGATGTTGATGATGGATGGACATGGCGCAAGGAAAGAGGACTGCTATATACATGAAGGAAAACACTAATAGGGGGTGAGGGTTCTTGGCTTCACTTCATGCTAGGCTGGTTCAGAGCTCAACAAATCCAGGCATCACTCACCTGGGAGGCTGATGTCATCAACAGGTTGCTCCTCTAAAGGCCTGATGGGTAGGACCTGCAAGTCATGTGATGCTATCAATCAAAGCCAAAGAGACCCTACATTCCTGAGGCAAACATCTAACTGCAAGCACCTGTTCACAGCAACTAGCATCTGTTACTAAAGCTAAGGGACAGCATAAAACAGTTCATTTTTGGGAGAGGAGCCTTCGCCTCCTTCTTGAGGAATAGATTTAGACGGCAGCACTGAAACCTCCAAGTCTTACCCAGGAAGGCAGCAATTGCCTCCTTGCTGATATGCAGACCTGGGAGCCACTGATCATCAAGCATCAGAAACTGTGGAATGGCTGTCACAGACAAAGGTGACCATGACCATTGTCCTTCTCCTCCTCTTCCTCCATTACTGCACCAACAGAAGGAGAACAACATGGTGAAGATTATCATAGATATACGGTATATACACAGTTGCAATTACACAATGGACTGGCACAAGCATTATACACACCCTGCTGCTAGTAGATGTTCTCCCACCTTCTGAACCACCTAACCATGTTTATGTTGATCCTCCATAACTGTAAAATAAAGCATATGCTCTTAAGTATACATTACAACAGTTTAAGATAGTAAAAAGCAGTGATCCAAACATTTTTTGCAGTACATTTTCTGCTCTTAATTCAGAATATTTTTCTCCCACTTGATAAGTAAGTGAGGGTGATACCATTTCAGGTAACTGTACCTGAGGAAACATTGCTATCCACAAAGGATGATGTCAGTGGTGGTCTGTACCATTCAACTGGCTCATGCTAGCCATACACTTTATGAAAGGCCTGTTGTATTGCCCAAGCGGGTGCTCCCTGAAGTTCCTATGCAGCAATAACAGGACAGTTCTGTTCTCCTTGGAAAACCAGATGGAGTCCTGCATTTCCCACTGCCTGAAGTAACTATGGCTACTCAGTATCTTAAGGAAAATGATACTGCAATGCACATAGTTGCACGTATGCAAATCACAAGTTACAAGTCACTCAACATAGTACTGTGCCATGGTTCTACCACTCGGCAGTAGCATAACATGACATCAATACAACATGGCTTCAGTGCTCCAATGCAGTCAGCAGGCATGCACTTGTTATAGGCATAAACATATAGGACACATGCTTCATGTTCACTGTGAACTCCACATCACATCTCTTCACTCTTCCAACAGTACGCACAGCATTCAAACTCACTCTTTGATATATGCAGATATGCTACCCTGTCCCCTAGACTTCAATATCAATGTAAAACTCTGGTCACACCTATCTTTCCAGTGTTCAGTGATAAATACTACATCTGTCTACCTTTGCATACAAAATTATGCACAATTTCCAACTCTTACAAGTAAACAAAATGAAAAATAAATCTCCCTATTGATTAACATATTAAAATGAAGGAACATTGTATTTCCAAAGACCACCAGTCATTCAGACCATAGAAGACATTTTTTTATATTCCCACTAAATGCAATCATTTGCTTCCAGACATTTACAAACTGCCAGATTATACCCCATTCAGGCAAAAACTATTAAAATTCCTGACATCCACAAGTGCAACTATTGCATATACAACATCTAATACCAGAGTCTAAGTTTATCAGCTTAGACACACACAAAATCCAATAATATAGTCCTGTAAGTATACTAAAACTGCAATATCAGTTACCGGATATAAGTGTGTAATTATGTATAGAAACTAACTTACAGCACTTCTGACAATTTATAGTTTACCCATTTAACATCAACAATAGTCATGCCATAATGGGCTACTGTATGCCAGTTTTTATTGTGTCTAATATACTAACTCACTACAATAAAATGCTTCAGATTGGTAAAGTGAACCAGAACTTGAAAGACTAATACAAATTGGCACTATATATAAGATGTGCAGATAATGCTGCCATATCTCTCAACATATTGTAAACTTGTAGCAGTACAGAAACTGTAGCACTAATCATGTCACTTTATATTGAGCACACTACCCAGCTCTTTTTCTTTTAAACATTATTATTAAATTATCACTTAAGAAATAGAGTACATACATCAATACAAAAATGAAACAAATCACATTAACTTTTTTTCAGTTACATACATTATACATTAAGTCTCATCTTCAGCAACATCTCTTACAACTGTACAACTTGAAAATAGAGGAACTTGCATGCACTGCTTGTATACATGGATATTCTCTAAGTTAAACAAAGGAGTACTGTCTTGTAATGTAACTCAACGACAGCAGTGACAAATGCTGCAGTGTGTAACAAGAAACCTATGACAATGGCTTGGCAATATATTACTTGCTTGCAGTGGGTCTGAAGTCAACCCAAGATCAGAGGAAACAATGAAAAGGACATGCTTGTTGGGTACCAGAACATGTGTTGATGCATGGCTACAGTACATAAATGGAGAGGGGATCTGTGCACTGCAATAACTACAGGTCATGACCCACGTTGACACCTATCCACACATAGTCTGCCACCCTCTGTTATGGGTGTTCAACAGTCATGCGTAATGGAATAACTACAGGTGATGACCCATGTTGACACCTATCCACACATAGTCTGCCACCCTCTGTTATGGGTGTTCAACAGTCATGAGTAATGGAATAACTACAGGTCATGACCCACGTTGACACCTATCCACACATAGTCTGCCACCCTCTGTTATGGGTGTTGAACAGTCATGAGTAATGGAATAACTAAGGGCATGACCCACGTTGACACCTATCCACACATAGTCTGCCACCCTCTGTTATGGGTGTTCAACAGTCATGAGTAATGGAATAACTACAGGTCATGACTCACATTGACACCTATCCACACATAGTCTGCCACCCTCTGTTATGGGTGTTGAACAGTCATGAGTAATGGAATAACTACAGGTGATGACCCACGTTGACACCTATCCACACATAGTCTGCCTCCCTCTGTTATGGGTGTTCAACAGTCATGAGTAATGGAATAACTACAGGTGATGACCCACATTGACACCTATCCACACATAGTCTGCCACCGTCTGTTATGGGTGTTCAACAGTCATGAGTAATGGTGCTTCTCTGGCACAAAACCAGTTATGCCTCATTCGTATGCACATGCATGAACTTAGTGTTATACCCTTCCTTTTCTATGGTCATGAGCAATGACCAGGTGATGGGTAATTGCACTTATTGGAATCTAAACAGTGGTGTCCTATAGGGGTGCGTGTGCATGGTTCTGTAGTTCTATATCTTCTCTGCTATGAACCTCATTGAGACTCCAATTCCTCAAGCTAACAAAGTGCACCCTGCCAGGGAAAACATCAAGCAACTCCACCTACCACTGGATGATGTTACCTCTGACTGCCCAGCACTGCACCAAGTGCATGTCTGCTATGTTCGGCTTCCAAGACACTACTGTGTATTATAGCATTAGTCACCAGTCATTCTCCCTACAAATCTGTATAATGATCACATGAGTGTCCAGCTCACAGCCAACAGCGTGGGTATGGTAATACATGATGCACAGCATAACCAGTCCATGCATTTCTCAAAACAGCATGTGTTTGACACTGCATGCATCATTTCATTATGCATTGTCTCTGCCATGGCCTATAAGCTGTGAACAAGGCACTGTCTGTTTGCCAGTGTTGCAATGTAATGTGCCTGCCTGTCTCTGCCTTGTCAGTCACTGCTTATCCATGTTCCACTCTGAAGCTCCACCCTTCCCTTATGTCCCTGTTATAAATTATATAAACTTCTTATAGGTATAAAATGTCCTTCCATTATGTCTTCCTGTTGTTTCAGTTTTTTGATAATACCATGTTGTGCAACATGATTGCAACACTCAACAAAATCTTGTTGTATATATTTGGAATGGATTGCAGTGCCCCTCCTGAAATGTCTACATATCAGAATAATCTCTTCTTTTGTCAAAATATGTCTTCCATCATATATCTGGTTCCACAGTGGCTTTACTATGTGATGTTTCTTGCATGGGGTGGGGATTGCATTTCTGGGTCATCAAAAAGGGCTCCAGGGCATATCTGGCATCACCTATAACACACAATATACTACACAGTATATGTGGTATTTTCTCTGCTTGAATAGTACCTGTGAGTATACACCTATTTTCCTAATATGAGACTGCACTGCTCAACCAGATGACTCTTTGGGAAGTCCCTTCAGTTGAACCTCTGGTATAGGTTGCCAAATGTGTGAATCATGTGCACAACCCAAGTGGGTAAGGATATATTTATATATAATGCCATATGTCAGTTAAAGATGTGGAAGCCCTTCCTGTTGATGCATTGCAGGTCCTCTGAACCAGGTAGACCTTAAGTCCATCATGTGTGAAATCTGTGTCTCCCAAGACTTCAAAGAAAATGGCGGTCATCACTGCTGTACATTGTATTGACTCTCTCATCCACTCTCCTGGGAAATCAGATATGCTTATCTATATGTTGTAGTATTACACCTATTTTAAGGTTTATGATTCATGAGGCAGATGTGCGAGCTATAACTAACATGTTTCCCTGAGGTTCCTAAAAGATCCCTGTAGCAAAGAAGGCTAAGGTTACGCATACCTCTGTATCTACAGGAACAAACAAGCCATGGATTCTTCTTGAGCCTGACAACGTTTGTCTAGTCAATTTACAGTATCTCTTTCAACTTGGAAACACTCCACTATCTGTTGAGCTGTGTAGAAGTCATATCTCATATGTCATGTGCTATATATAGCTCTTGTGGTGGTCATATATCATATGTCATATGCTGAATATACCTCCTCTGATTATCATATGTCATATGTCATGTGCTGTATATACCTCCTCTGGTGCTGCCATGGGCAGCACTGCGATCACTGACTCTGCTAGCTGTTCTCTCCAAATGCTTTTCTACTACTATGGATGATACCTCTGGGATTACCATTTTTGTTGTATACCATCGCTCATGGCACTTATTTATTTATTCTTTACTGCTATGCTCCACACTGTTTTATACTTTTCTGAATCAGTCTCCCATTTTGGTTCATTCATTTAAATAATATTTGTGGCTCAAAAGCATGAGTGCCCTCATGTTCTTGTCATTTTGACTCAATATCATGCATTGCATGTCACTTTCTTTGCCAAAGTGAGGTCACTTTGTCTGCATCTTTGAATTAGTCACACCATGAGAATGTCCACTATACATTCTTCTTTGCTGATTCCTGTTCACTATTTCCCTATTGATCCCAGCCTCACACACATATGCATACTTGTTTGTTTCCTTTTTACATTTGTGTGTCTGCGCGCGTGCGTGTGTGTGTGTGTGTGTGTGTGTGTGTGTGTGTGTGTGTGTGTGTGCATGCATGCGTGCATGTGTGTGTGTGTGTGTGTGTGTGTGTGTGTGTGTGTGTGTGTGTGTGCGTGTGTGTGTGTGTGTCAGTGACAGAATATTGGCAGATGCCAGCCTTATTGCTGTATTTGCTATTCTATGTGAAACTGGCATAATGTTATCAGATGAACTTAGTGTGCTAAACAAATGATTTAAAAATTCCGTTTGGTATTTAGAAAGTAGTATAGCACCATCATGCAGCATTGTATAGTACAGAAAATTCAATTAGGTATGCATGAGTGCCAATGAAGTGCCAGTATAGTGCTTTCATACCAGGGACACAGTTGTATAATCAAACTCTGCATCCGTAATAATGGCACCAATTCAAGTCACCTATGAGAATGCATCCAGGTACTTGACACCATATACATTCATATGTCATTGAAGCACCCCATAGCTTTGACGTAGGCAGAGAAGGCAGCTCATACAAGGACACCGCTGCAACATGCCATATCATTTCATCATATAAATGGGGAGAGATATAGTTCAAACAGATGGACACACAGAAGGACAATGATATGCAACGTTAAGAGTAAGAGGATAGATGGGTAAAATTTACATTTTGGGTACAGATGTCCATTTTTCATTTTATTAGAAAGAGTAGAAGGCAAGGTAGCAATGAGAAAGTGGTAGAAGGAAGGGGTATAATGAAAGAAGTAAAGGCAGGCAAACAAACATATAAATCAGACAAAGATTGACAAGAGAAGTAGTGACAGATAAAGGAGGCAAGAGTAGAGGCCAAGGAATTATACAACTGATTGTGGGGATGATTGGTATACAAACATGGGATAGAAAGTGACACATAGGGATGAGGAACACAATGCCTAGAAATAAGAAGAGTCGAGGATAATCTGTCTGTTAAATCCTGAAGTCACACCACCCCAAAAAAACTATTACCTTTGCATCTGACATCATGAGGAAATGGTGTTTATGCTGGCCTGATGGACAGTGCAAGCTGGCTATGTGGTTTAGTCAGCTGCAGAAGGAGATGATCCAAGGTGCCAATGTGGGCATTCTGTCTCGGGTCCATTTTTGTCCTTACTAGCTGCAGGACTTCCACACAGATAACCCAGGAAAACATTTCTTTCCACACCACTCTGTGATATGGAGCCATCATAGTCCTCCTGAGAGGTGGCCAAAGAGGACTCAAGGGAGTCTTATAGGTCACCAATGTCCCTGGATGACAGATGTGCATATACTTTTATTTATTTATTATTATTTCAACTTTAGTTTACCAAATTAGTCCCACTAAGCTAGTGGCCTCTATTCAGAGCAGACCAAAGATGGTATTCATACTGATTAGGGGAAATTTGGCCAGGGCATTGGGAAACTTCCATTACTTTTTTACTTGGAAATGGTACAAGCAGTTCTCTCCCATTCCTAGCAATTTGACAGCTGTGAGAAGTTTGTGCAATGGTGGATAGAATCTTGAGTGTAGCTGTTTAGGAAAAAGTGATTTTGGTGACTCCTGTGGAGACAAAGAATGTTGGGATCAAAGATGACTGTATTGCTGATGTGGAATGTACAAGTGGGCAGCGTTTAGATGCTTTGTGTAATGAACCATTAAATCAGGAGGTGCTCATCATGGAAATTTGTACAGGAGGACTGGATGATGTGATGCATGATTAGATGTTGGAACAGTTGGATCCAATTGAAAGTTCAGCATAATCTTGGGCAGATATTGCAGAGAGAAGTCTTCAGATTTGTGTCAGGTATAGACAAAAATTGTAATTCCATGGAATTCTTTTCTTATCTGGGACAGAAATTTTTGGTACAAAATAATTTGTATTTGCAATTCAGATAGAATGAAAAAGAAGAACGTGATGTTAAAATGTTTTTGTTAAATGTTTGAGAAAGTGACAAAATTATAAGCAAACAACAGCAACAAAAAGATGATATGAATTTGTGAAACTGAGTTTAAGAAGTGGAGGTGATTTTAAAAGCTCAAAATAATTCTGTTGTTCATGTTTCTGGTGTGAGCTATAGAAAGTTAAGGCACATGTAGTATGCATTATGTGAATTTTATTACTGAGTTAAGCAGCTGACAGATGGAAAGGATATGGGATAATAAGATAGTTTGGAATTAAGACAAGATGTATGTATTAGGATGTGATTTAGAAGTTATGAGAAATGACTAGTATAATATGCAGCAGAGTGTAAAGATTACAGTTTTTTGTCATATACACATTATATTTTTATAATTACTAAGAATAAAATGTGGTTGAAGAAAGCTTGTATGTAAGTAAGTAGGTTATTGAAGGAAATAGTTTGGCATTAAATAAAGAAAAGGTAAAGGATTAGGTATTGCTAAGATATAAGAAATGTATTTTTTTTCTAGAAGTTAGATTAAATTGTTAAAAGTTAGGTTTGGAAAAGTAGAAATGACTACGAAAGAATGGGATGAAGTAATAAGGCAATTAAAACAGATAAGTTTGATTTTGAAAACTTTTAAAATGTCTTTAGGAAAAAAATGCCTCTGTTTAATTCTGTGATGTTAGGTAAATTGGATTACTTGAATGTGTAGGATATTGTTAGAAAAAAAAACAGAAAAAGATTTTGCATATTTTTAGTGTAATATGAGGTTCTAGATTGTATCTAGTTAAAAGAGGAATTTTAAAATTAATTTGGAATGGAGGAATTAAGCTTAACACATCTAATTGTTTTTTGTACATCTTTGCATTTATTTTAGTTATTAAATGAAAGGTTATCCAAGAAAAGTGGGATAGTAGAATAATATATAATATAAAATATCACCAAGCCATTGGAAAAATGATGGGAAAAAAAAAACATTTGATTAATGAGGAATTTAACAGTTATCAAGACAGAATTTTTTTATGGAAACGGAATTTAAATGGTATTGCAGAGAACAGATGCAAGTGGTATGAGTCTATTGTTACGGCATGGCATAAAGTTAATGCTTGGCAAGATTTAATGAAAAAATAATAATACAAGCTATTCAGGGAAGGTTGGAATGATTTAAAAGATGTGTTAAGTCTGTCAAGATTTTTTTATGGTGGTTAACCATTAATAAACTTCCTGTTAAGGTAAGTATGGGGTATAAACCAGATTTGGAAATGGTGTGTTACTGAAATCAAATTAAGATGGCAAGTTATGTTTTTTTTTTTTTTTTTTGGAAAGTGAGTAAGTTTAAAAAATAGAAGTTTGTGTGTAAAGAAAGAATGAAAGAAAATATAAGCTAGACTGAAGATATGAATATGGATATGATATTGTATGGCTGATATATAAAGAAATTAGAAAAATAAAAAAAAGTATTGATTGGAAATGTTTATGATCATATGGATTGTTTGGAATGCAATGAATAGAGCCATTGTTTAACAAAAGATAGGTTGTGAAAATGTGAGTGGAAGTCATTATTATATTACTGAGCTATTTTGTAATTATATAAATATGTGTATGCAAATATTTATTTGACAATACATTCATCTGTGTAATAAAGGACCGTTACTTGTTTTGTAAGCACCATGGGATATTTTACATTCAAATGAACTACTACAAACCTAGGAATATGGTACTTCAGTTTAATGTCTCATCAGAAGGATTGGACACTCATGATCATACTCATAAGCACAGTATCCACTTTTTTCTGCACTGTAGTGTCAGTACTGGAAAACAAACGATCTGATGTGGGAATAGAACTGAAAAACTTCTGCACCAGTGGTAGGTGTGCTACCTTTTGAGCTGCTAAGACTGCCTTCTTTACTCATTCTGGCAGTCATCTTCAACCCAGCTCCTGCATCCAACCATCCTTCATATATGTGGGTCCTCACACCTTTGCCAGTGAGTGTTACCAGTAATTCCTCCACCACCATCATGAGATAATTCTCTGTTGACTGGACACCTCCTTTGGTCAACCTGGTTTTGACAAATTCCTATGTCTTCATCTTGGCATTAATTAACATATCAATGATACTATAATAAGCCTGTATAATTTGGATGCATACTTGGTGTCATTGTCATGTTGAAAGGTTAAATTTCTCTTCATCTTCGGCTTTCTAGCAAACCCCTGAAGGTTTGGGGCCAAAAGTGACTGGTATTTGGAACTGTTCATAATTCCCTCCACCTTGACTAAAGCCCCAGTTCCAGCTGAAGAAAAGCAACCTCAAAGCATGATACTGCCACCACCATGCTTCACCTTGGGGATGGTGTTCTTTTGGTGATGCAAAGTGTTGTTTTTGCACCAAACCTTCCTTTTGGAATTGTGGCCAAAAAGTTCAACATTGGTCTCATCAGACCATAACACATATTCCCACATGCTTTTGGAAGACTTGATGTATTGTTTTGCAAATTTTAGCCAGGCCTGGATGCTCTTCTGTGTAAGAAAAGGCTTCCATCTGGCATCCCTACCCATAGGCCAGTTATACGGAGAATACGGGAGATTGTTGTCACTTGTAGTACACAACCAGTACTTGCCAAAACTTCCTCCAGCTCCTTCAGTGTTGCTGTAGGTATCTTGGCAGCCTCTGTGTTCAGTATTCATCTTGTCTTTTCATCAATTTTTGAAAGACATCCAGTTCTTTGTAACGTCACTGTTGTCCCATATTTTCTCCACTTTTTGATGATTGTCTTCACTGTGTTCCATGGTATATCAAAAGCTGTGGAAATTTCTTTGTACCCTTCTCTGACTGCTACCTTTCAGCAATGAGATCCCTTTGATGCTTTGTAAGCTCTCTGCGAACCATGGCTTTTGCTGCAGCAGGCAAATGAGTAAATGTCAGGAAAACCCTGAACTTTATTTGAGGTTAATCAGAATCTCTTTAATTGATGTCAGGTGTGTACCCAAGAAGACTGAATGCTGTAATTAAATCAAAAGGTGCTTCAACAAAGTATTAGTTTAAGGGTGTGCACACTTATGCAATCAGCTTATTGTACATTTTTTTTATAACAGACTTGTTTGTTTTTCAATTGAATTGTACAGGTTATAGGTCACATTAAAGGTGGGAAACGTTTTGAAATGTTTTATTGTGGTCTCATTTTTTTATATCACAATAACCTGGCATTTTACCAGCAGGGGTATATCCACTATATATATATATATATATATATATATATATATATATATATATATATATATATATATATCTGTATATATATATATATATATATATATATATATATATATATATATATATATATATATATATACATAAGGATTATATTAAGGATTATATTTGCAGATAGGCTTATCAAAGTATGAATAGAACTTCAGTGTGATTTCTATTTAGAATGTCTTTTTAAGTAATGATTTCTGTGGTTTGTGAAAGTATACAAATTACATATAGCTCAATATGTTGATTCTTTAAATGTGCTAGATTGTATTCTTCCTTCTGACTAAGCACAATTTTAAGACAAGTAATAGCGGTGTTTCTCCATCACCATTCTGGCAGTAGCCCATAAAAGTTTTTGTATGTATTATGTCCAGGTCTGTTCTATGGATATGAAAAGAAATCTGTCAAATCAAGAAAAAAGTGAATACAGGCCAAGCTAAATGAATAAACAAAGACGGGCACTGAAAACATCAGTAACTATGGGAAAAGCGAATATAATGGGAGGTTTCACTCCTCCTTTAAACCAAGTAATATTATATAATCAACTACTCAGTCTAAACCAGTTACACAAGTTGGAAAATCCCTGGCATGAAGTGAAATAAAAAACATTAATTGAACATCAAATATCTCTGCTAATATATAAGCCATAAACCAGCTTTGCATGGTTATAACAGGAAACAAGAAAAAAATGTTCTCTGCTCTATGGTTTCTGACAAAGGAGAAGCTAAAGTAACTATATATTCCTACCAGGAACATGCAAGAAGTAAATATAAAACTACAAAGAAGTGCAAATGAATGCAACTAGTTTAACTGGTGTTTAACTGGTGTAAAAATCTGTACATATGTTATTAATATGATAGTATATATATATTTTTTTCTTTTTTTTTAATAGAAAAAATACAAGAATAAATTTCTGTTACGTATTCAACAGGCTCTTTATTTATCCTAGTTAAACCTATGTCTAGGTGATGAAAAGGAAAATAAACTTTTTTTTAGGTGAGTGTTTTCAAGATAATGCCAATTATGGCCTGCCTTGCAATGAAAAAGAAAAAAATATTTGTGCTCGCATAGGTATTGATGACATCTTGGAAATGTGCCAAAGCTACCCACATGTGCTTCATGGACGCTGCAATGGCATGTGTCTGGCTGCCCCAGAATGTCATTTTTGAGGTACTACAGAAGTGTAGGATTCTAGGACTTTTTTTTCGTGTCATTCTTTCCGGTTTCATCAAGGGACAATTTCACCTACATTCTCAGCATTAAGGGGAATAAGAAGTATGGCTTTGATAACAGTGTCTCATTTCTTCCCATCTTTTTCTTATTTTAATGAACATGATATTAACAAACAATGACTGGAAAATATCCAGTCTGTCTGTATGAATGTTGAATCATTGTCCTTTGCAATTGACACTGTCCTTTTGACTTTAAGTGACTATATTTTAACAGTACTGCAAGGCTGTAAACTTTGACAATACTACAATGCTTTCTATGCTGAGTTTGACACACTGGAAAGAAAACAAAATACTTCCTTTTCAGAGAATGGGATCCAGAACTGGAGAAGATATGAATTGCTAATAAGAGATAAAAGGACATCAAGTACACCGAGTGGACCATTTGTGGGATCTTTCTCATAACTGATGGTAGAGGTAATATGGAAAAGAATCACTGGATTGGGGAAGAAGTGAAAGTACTGCAATTATTATATTGCATTATGATAGTGAAGCAAGATCCCAGAATGAAGCTTCAGTTTTATTACCAGTCAATGTCCCCAACCTTGTAGATGCTTGACCTTTAAGTAGGACAATGATGAAATTGTGAATAAATGCATCATTCCTTTGATAAATGCATAATTCCTTTGATAAATGCATCATTCCTTTGCAGGAGTGCTGGTATCATGCTCTGTGACACAGACAGGAACTTGCCAGTCAGGAAAGGTCTCAAAGTAGGATCTCTGCTCCTCTGGGTTGAGTGGTGACAGCAGAAGTGGTAGTGTGTACAGCTAAAAAGAATACCCTCCCCCAGTTAGTGTCCAAGGCATGCTGAGTGAGGAGAGAGTCTAGGGAAAAAACAGGGCATCCTGCAGAGATTGTAAATGTGAACTTTCAGAAAATGCCTGAGGATCTCATTAGGTGAACTGTGAATTGAAACAGTTGAGCTGTTCTGTTCTTCTTTCTTCAACACTGTGTGTGTGTGTGTGTGTGTGTGTGTGTGTGTGTGTGTGTGTGTGTGTGTGTGTGTGTGTGTGTGTGTGTGTGTGTGTGTGTGTGTGTGTGTGCATGCGTGTGTGTGTATGTATTTAGAAGTACAGCGATACTGCCATTTGGTTAAGTGTAATAACTTACCTCAAGGCAATGATTTTATTTATTTTATTTATTTTCAGTTTGGTTACCGGGGAAGTCCACTGGGCCAAGAAGTGCCCATTTTCAGTGGAGGCTCGGGGAGAAAAGCTCCACGAACAGTATAATATAATATAGGTTACAAAAATGCAAATAAAGGTTGCAAAGTAATGAAAAACAATAAACCATTTTGATCTGCATAAGGCCATTAAAAACACTATCACATGGCCTATTGTTTCCCATCAGTGCCTTTTCTGTTAGGACACATAGAATTTGTAATGCCTAATACAGATCTGATATGAAATAATTAAGAAACAAATCACAAAAACACCACTTCATTGTCTTTGTCCACTTGAGATCAAGTCAGAAATAGACTTGCCCATTTTTTGTGGATCTGTGAGCAAATGTTATGGATGGGCTGTACCTCCATATGTTCCAAATATTGCAAATGTGCTCTGAAGTGAAGCCATTTGTAGTGAATAGGCAGACTCAATAAAACATGAGATCAGTGTTCAGCACACCTTTCATATAATACATTTAGTAATGTAGATTCCTAGAGATATGCATGCATGTTGCAGACATTTATGTGAGTTTTGAAATCCTAATAATACAACGTTTTCTTTGCACACAGGACATAACAAAATGTAGTTCTTAATGGTATCAGGTTTAGTGTGAATGTTTTTAACATTTTTATCATGGCAGGCAAGCATGGTTTATCTCTTATAAAATATGTATGTATATATATATATATATATATATATATATATATATATATATATATATATATAAAAAATATGTGTATATATATATATATATATATATATATGTATATATATATCTGTGTATTTTTATCACATAGTTTTTCACAATCAGAATTCGGCAAAGTAAATAGATACAGGAGGGTTTTCTGTGCAAACATCAGAAATTATAATGATGTATCATTGCATATCAGAAAGACATCAAGATGTGATATGGCAAACACAACTTTCTTTTTGGAACATCTGAACTGGAATATGGGGGGCATAGATTAGATACCACTGCCCACACATCCAACTGTTATAAAATAATATGGAGTTATTGTTAAATTGAACCAGAAACAGCTATTTATACATGTTTCTGTATTACAATCTGCCCAAACAAAACTCTGAATGCAGCCTATCCTGCATAATTGCTTTACACTGATTGCATGGTTTAATGCCACTGTATAATCCTGTTCATGGGCATGCAAGAGAGAAACTAAAGCAACTTACTCCTGTCTGGTGGCCAGTACAGATAATTGGAGATTGTGTAACCAAGAACATCATGACATCATATTTAATATTAAAAACATGGGTGGACATATGGCTTCTATGCATTTATATGTGGTCTGACTTTTGCAACACTTTCTTGATGGTAGGACTGAAAATCTATTGAACATGAGCAGACTTTATTTACATTTTCATCCGTTGATATATAGTGATTCAAGACATCTGTATGATGTTGTTCTGATGTGAATTACTAGATAACATTACTGATAATTTCAGTTAAATACTATAGTTATCTATTAAACAGACCATAACCTAACTTATTCTTTCAAGAATATTAATGGTTCAGTCATCTGCTCTTCAACCAGACCACACCTACAGAGGCTGTTACTCTTTTCATATCCATGTGTTACTATTTCCTCATAGCCAAATCACCGCAACATTCAGCAGCCCAAAACAATGATCACGGGAGAAAAAAACATTCCTTTCCTTTAACTGTCCAAAGATCAGATATCAGTCTTCTCATATCTAAACATTGTAAAGTTTCTCCTTATTTTACTAAGATACGATAACTAGTCTTGTTTTGCCGTAATTGCCATTGGCACATGCCAAACACATTTTTGGGAACATGTGCATTTGTACATGCACCTGAATTATATCAGCTTTACCTTCTGACTTTATATGACTTAAACCTTCCACTCAAGGTTGTTAAGCATACTTTGCCAGTGTTGTATTACTCAATCTAAATTAATGAGGCAGGATTACACAGAAACTAACTATGTAATGATATTATACAAACAAAAGAAATCATTGGTGCATAATACGAAGCTGGCATAGCATAGAATTCAAAAACGTACATGTTTCTGAACAATAATGTGTAGCAGATGGAGGACATTGATGTGTATAAAAACTTAAATTTTCTAGCATAATTTGAAAGGTTACAGTCATTATCATCAAATGAAGCTTGGCTTCCAGTGGGAATTACATCTGAATACATTGTGTAATTGAACACTGTTGGCAGCTATTAGCAGTTCTTTCTTTGAATAGATGTAAATGTCATTTTGACATCAAAGTAATTACTTTCTTTATCAGTGGATGATCTAAGTAAGAGCAGGAATGTGAATACAGTTTAAACTTTTATCAGTCTTCTAGGCAGAGCAGGAGTTTATTGAACCAACATTTGACATAAAATATCAAGTAATATCAACTGAATGTAAATGTACAGCATGCTGCTTGCATACTGTTAAAAAATAGTGTATATTTTTACAATTCCAGCAATTATTAAAGACACAGTAAAATGTGTTAATCTCAGAATAACTTTTTAACATTTAGTGACTGCTTAATCTAAGCATTATACAAAAATGCGTCTTCTGACTGTTCCATACAGCATCTTACTCAATCAATCAGTTAGCCTTGAAAGTGTGTTCTTTCTGTCTGGGTAATGAAATTTTTCACCAGCTAAAATACAAGAAAAAGCTGTTATGTGCTTAGAAAGTAGATAGTCATAAGTAAAGAATGAATGGTATCATCCCAGACCTTGGGAAACAGTGGATGTTTCCAATGAGGGAATAATTGAAAGCATCACAACAAATAATTCCTTATGCCACAAAACAGCAGAAACAGCACATTGTAAGACAATTGTCAATTGTTTCATTCCACCATTCTATATTACACGGAGGTATTGCATCAAGAAATCATTAGAGGAGTGTATTCCCATGTGCAAAATTCTAAACTGAAGTCAAAAGCTTGCCCAAGATCATAGGAATTTTGGAGCTACACTAGGGAAAGCAATGACAAAGAGCATGAGATGCCTAGCAATATATGCCTTTAAAAAGACATACTTAAAAGTTTGTGCCTCCCATTTCAAGCACATAGTAGTACTCATCCCTCAGTTCAAGCAGGGCTGTACATGATAATACTGTTGTAAATTTGTACCCACCCATCAAATCATCAGGACTGCTCTTAGAGATAGTTAAAATAGTACTGTGTTTGACCAGAAGCAGTAAATTATTCAATGCTCTAGAATTATTTTGAGTTAGGAAGCCACATCTAAAGTGGCTCTTAGTTATTTCCTGTAGCAGATTTATGTCCATAGTGCGGATGTTTGTAGAGCAATTGGGTTTGCAAAGAAACAGGTCAACCGGATAGAAAGTCAAGACACAGGTCACGCTGGCAAAGATTGAATACTACTGAGTATAAAAAGACTTGTGCTAATTTGTTGAGATGGCTGAAAATTTTAAGGTCTTTAATTTTCTTGGTAAGGCATCTTTGGGGTGTTTCTAGTTGAGCAACATGCTTTGATTTATACATACCAAGGCTGATATGGCATGCAGTGATGGATTGGATATAGGAAGAGTACAGTGGCAAGATGACTTCTTTGGATGTTGAACATATTCCCTTGGATATTAACTGAGCCAGACAGAAAGATGTTCTGACTACAGTAGATGAATTATAATCGAGTGAGAGATAATTGTTCACTTAAGTACCCGTGTCTCATATTACCCTGTCTGAAGAGGAGTACTGTTCATAACATGAGGTGAGTACAGCTTTTTGTTGACAAATGCCACTATGCTGCTTTTTTTGCATTTAAATTGAGACCTTTTCCAGCATAGAAAGTACATATGTATTCCAGACCTGGAGTTGGAGTTGTTTAGTATCTGAAGAAGAGAAGATAGTGGTGCCCAGCATGTAGTCATCAGCAAACTTGTTCATGCACACTTTATGGAATACTAGACTGAATGTCTGAAAAATAAATGCCAAACAGTACAGGGCCCAGTTCTGATCCAACTAGTTATAATTTTCTGTTTGGAGAGTTTACCAGCAATATTCACAACATAAGATTTGTAGGTAGACTGTTTGCAATCCAGTGGATAACATAGATGTTTACATAACGTTTTTCTATTTATTTTTAAATGCTAGTATAGTGATAGTGTCAAAAGTGTTGGCTAGATCAAGATAAGCACTGCACTGTCTGACCACTGCCCATGGCCTCTGTAACCTTTTTAATGAAGTGTACTATATTCCAGACACAGGACCTGCCCTTCATAAAAGCTAAACTGATTGTGGTCTATCTATATCCAGTAAGCTGTCCAATTTATGCATAAATAAGTTATGCTGTGATACATTCCATGGCCTTACATATAATGATGGTGATTCGAATCAGCCTGCAATTGCAAGGATTTGTAGAACGACCACCCTTGTGTGTATGTGTGTGGGAGAGGGTTACAGTGGATGATCTCCAAGCAGACATTAAGCACAAATTGCCTGGGAAAAATTAATTTGTACAGTTTCAGTTGAGGTCCAGGTAGTGCAGACTTGACCATAATGAGAATACACCTGGTATACTGTCTTATCTCATGGAAGTATTATTTTTAATTTTTGATGGGAAATGGACACCTGTTCACAGGTGATTAAAGGGGAAAACTAAATGTTAAGTGATACTGAGGCAACAACTTGTCTAAGTGGGGTAAAGATAGCACTGCATGTGCTTGCCAATATATTCACTATTTCCATGGTATTTAAATATTTGATATCATTCTAGATGAGCCCAGTGCATTGTTGTAAAATACTGCTCAACCTCTTGACATAACTGAATAAATGTTTGTATTTTATTTTGCTATGTGTAGTACCTTAATCTTCTACTCTGCTTTATGTTTTCTAATGTTATTCTTATATTCCTAGCTGGCGTGTTTAAGTGTGGCCCAGAAATTCAGGGATGGGATTTCTTACAGCTCATATTAAACAATTTTCTATCAATGATTTTGAAGCATATTGCACTGAAAACTGAATTTTTGAAGCATATAGTACTGAAAACTGAAATATTTCCCATATCTGTTAAAACATTCACTATGTAAAACAAAGTTGTGTTTAAAATGACTGAAAGGATTAAAACATGTTCATTTTGAAATGATATAAGTGATTAATCCCAGGCCTCCCAACTGTCTTGTTTTGGAGGAATGTTCATATTTTCAGGCCTGATTAACCCCTGTACATGATGTACCTATTTTTGGAGGCATGGCCTACTTTTCGGGCTTGATTTACTCATTGAGAACATTTTCTGAATCTCTCTTTTAAATAACCTTGTATGGTAGAATTTTGCAGTACAGCTCAGTAAAACCAACTGATTTTAAACTTCTTTGATAACATTATTGTATCTTACCCTCATTTTTGTTATTCTCATTTTTTTAAACATGCATTTCCAAGTGGTAACCCATATTCATGCTGGAAGCTGGAAGAATTATGACTTATTTAGTATTCAAATGTCATGCAAGGTAATGTCCAGATTTTTAGCTGAATATATCTACTTTTCAAGGGCGGTGCACCTATACTCTAGTTTATGACAGTTGAGAGGTGTCATTAAACTTCCTAGAGTGAGGTGGCAAATTACCATTTACAGATATTCATGTGACAACTGTTGGAATTGTAAGTAAAATATACTATTTGCTCATTGCTGAGCCATCAGAAATATTCAGTGTAGAAGGTTATTATCCTTCTACACAGAATAAAACATTAGGGACAATAATGCTATGTTTATTCATCTTAAAATAGAAACAGTTATGAAAGTGAGTCTTTTCATAATGAAAATCATAATTACCTTCATTTTTTTGGCCCTTGCCATAACCATATCCATAGACACCTATTTCTATGGGGGAAGAGGCAGTGACCTCACTGGCATTCAATAGTGTAGGGGAAAACTCAACCAAGTATAGGACATATGCATACTATGTATATATATATATATATATATATATATATATATATATATATCTATATATATATATATATATATATATATATATATATATATATATATACATATACACACACATATATGTATATATATATATATATATATATATATATATATATATATATATATATATATATATATATATATATATATATATATATATATATATATATATCCATGTATATATATATATATATATATATATATATATATATATATATATATATATATATATATATATATATATATACACACACATATGGGTCTACCTGATAACACCGACATGCCAAAACACCGACAACGAAATAACCGACACTACAAAACCGAAAGTTCAAAAACACGAAACTTCACATACCCGACAAACCACAATCCCGACAATCAACAAAACAAATAACTTTCCCGAAAAACACACACACAACACAAGCACACCAAAAACCTTACAAACCTACACTAAACCTTACATACACCGCTATACATGCACTAACCTTAACCCAAACCCTAACCCTAAGGTCCGTCACTATTGCACACTTACCTTACCCGCACCCTAACCCTAATTCACTTAATCTGCCCCTAACCGTTAAGTCTGTCACTATCGTATGCTTACCTTAGCTGCACCCTAACCCTAACTCGCTTAATCCGCCCCTAACCCTTAAGTCCGTCACTATCGCACACTTACCTTACCAACACCCTAACCCTAACTCACTTAACCCGCCCCTAAACCTAATGTCCGTCACTATCACACACTTACCTCACCCGCACCCTAACCTAACGTCTGTCACTATCACACACTTACCTTACCCACACCCTAACCCTAACGTCTGTCCCTATTGCACACTTACCTTAACATGTCGGTGTTCTCATGTCGGGATTCTCAACTGTCGGTCTTCTCTGTTGTCGATCTTCTGGTGTCGGTTATCTTGTTGTCGTTCTTCTCAGCTTTCGGCATAATCAGGTAGACCTATATATATATATATATATATATATATATATATATATATATATACACGTGTGTGTGTGTGTGTGTGTGTGTGTGTGTGTGTGTGTGTGTGTTTGTACATATATATATATATATATATATATATATATATATATATATATATATATATATATATATATATATATATATATATATATATATATATATATATATATAAATATAGTTTACTATTGTTGTTTCAAATGGCAAAACATTTGCTGTTTGAAATAACAAAACCTAAAACCAAAGCCAAACATTCTGAGCGTTCGCAATGTTGCCCCAAATATTTGACACATTTGACTTGACATTGTCACTGAAAATGTGACGTGATAGCCATATAGGAGCTGAGATAAATCAAACTCCTATACGATATATCAAGTTTCTGCAGGGGGAGCAAGCCCCCATGCACCCCCTTGTGGGGGTCTGTGCCCTCCACACCCCCTGCTACTAATATATTCCAACTCTGAGATAAGACTACAGTGGGGATATGGATGAATTTCCAATCCCCACTGTAGCACAATCTTGGACATATAGTCGAACACACTTATGCGAATGCATTACTGCATTTGCATAAGTGTGTTCTACTATACAATACACTTGTCATTTTGTGAATGACATTCTGATTTTCAGCAACATTACTGCTGACAGACTGTCCACATAAATGATAGTAAACCTATATATAATATATATATATATATATATATATATATATATATATATATATATATATATATATATATATATATATATATATAAATATGCATGTATGTATGTATATATATATATATATATATATATATATATATATATATATATACAGTTGATATAAAAAGTGTACACACACATGTTAAAATGGCAAGTTTTTGTGAAATAAAAAAATGAGACCACACTAAATCATTTCAAAACTTTTCCTACCTTTATTGTGCCCTATAACCTGTACAATTCAAAGGAAAAACACAAACAAGTCTGTTAGGGGGAAAAATATAAAAAATAAAAAATGTACAAAGGCTGGTTGCATAAATGTTCACACCCTTAAACTTGAAGCACCTTTTGATTTAATTACAACATTCAGTCTTCTTGGGTAAACACCTGCCATCAATTAAAGAGACTCTTATTAACCCCAAATAAAGTTCAGCTATCCTAGCAGAATTCTCCTGACATTTACACAGTTGTCTGCTACTGCAAAAGCCACGGTTCACAGAGAGCTTACAAAACATCAAAGGGATCTCATTGTTCAAAGGTATCAGTCAGGAGAAGGATACAAAACAATTTCCACAGTATTGGATATACCATGGAACACAGTGAAGATGGGCATCAAAAAGTGAAGAAAATATGGGGCAACATTGATGTTGCAAAGAACTGGACATCCCTCCAATATCGATGAAAAGACAAGACAAAAACTGGTCAGGGAGGCTGCCAAGAGACCTACAGCTACACTAAAGTAGCTGCAGGAATTTCTGGCAAGTACTGGTTGTGTACTACATGTGATGAAAGCAAACTTGGAAACACACAGACCATAAAGAACTAATAACTTCAAAAATAGAAAAATGGTCTGGACACGCTCAAAAAAGCTATAAGTAGTTTATTCCTCAATAAAATACAAGCGCTTTCACCCTGCCGTAATGCTGGTCTTTTTCAAGACTTGAAAAAGCCCAGCATTACAGCAGGGTGAAAGCGCTTGTATTTTATTGTGGAATAAACTACTTATAGATTTTTTGGCATGTCCAGACCATTTTTCTATTTTTGTGTACTACATGTGACAACAATCTCCCGTATTCTCCATATGTCTGGACTATGGGGTAGGGTTGCAAGACAGAAGTCTTTTCTTACACAGAAAAACATACAGGCCTGGCTAAAATTTGAAAAACAATACATTAAGTCTCCCAAAAGTATGTGGGAAAATGTGTTATGGTCTGATGAGACCAAGGGTGAACTTTTTGGCCATAATTCCAAAAGGTACGTTTGGCACAAAAACAACACCGCATCACCAAAAGAACACCATCCACACAGAGAAGCATGGTGGTGGTAGTATCATGTTTTGCGGTTGCTTTTCTTCAGCTGGAACTAGGGCTTTAGTCAAGGTGGCGGGAATTATGAACAGTTCCAAATACTAGTTACTTTTGGTACAAAACCTTCAGGTGTCTGCTAGAAAACGAAGATGAAGAAGAATTTCACCTTTCAACACAGCAATGACCACAAGCATACATCCAAATCAGCCAAAGAATGGCTTCACCAAAAAATAAATTAAAGTTTTGGAATGGCTCAGTGGGGTGACCTGAAGAGGGCTGTGCACAAGAGATGCCCTCGCAAACTGACCGATTTGGAGCACTTTTGCAAGGAAGAGTGGGCAAATATTACAAAGTCAAGATGTGCTGTGCTGATAGACTCTTACCTAAGAAGACTGAATGCTGTAATTAAATCAAAAGGTCCTTCGACAAAATATTAGTTTAAGAGTATGCACACTTATCCAACCACCTTATTGTACATTTTTTATTTTTTATATATTTTTTTCTAACAGATTTGTTTTTTTTTCAATTGAATTGTACAGGTTATAGGTCACATTAAAGGTGGTAAAAGTTTTGTAATGATTTATTGCGATCTCATTTTTTATATCACAAAAACCTGGCATTTTAACAGGGGTGTGTACATTTTTTATATCCACTGTATATGTGGTGTGTGTGTGTGTATGGATCTACTAGTAATAGTTAAGCCATGGAAAAGTCAATGAGCTTAATGTTGACCCATTTACATTGACAAATCTTGTTGACCCACTAAAATGCATTCTCTAAGGCTTATCCTCAGGACATGCAAAATAAAAGTAAAATGCCTTTTTGCGGGGGGGGGGGTGCTCCCCGCACACTCTCCGCTGATTATATAAATTCACTCAGCGACTGCATGGGATTACATTAAACAAACGACTGTATTTATACATTTAGAAACACAGGCTAAATATTACTTCAAGGAAAAGTTGACTGTAGAACTTGTTTTTTGAGTTATAATGCAAAATGTGAAAGTAAAAGATCATATTTATTCATTACTGACATATTACTACCAGGAAAGTCTGACTGAGTAGAAGCCCATTTTCAGTGGAGACCAAAAGGAAAACAGCTCCAAAATATTACAAAACATTATAAGAATAACATTTTGCAGTCTTCAATAATAATACAAAAAACAACTACAGTTTAAAAATTATACTAAGTTAGACATAAAATGAAAACATTGTTTAAGAATAGATACAAGTTATATGACAATGATTTAATAATTAGAGAAATGTTTGCCACTTATAGAGAATTTAAAGGTAACTCAGTGTAATGCAAACAGGAATTGCAATATGAAGTGAGAGAAAAACAGGCTTATGTTATATTTAAAGATAGAAAGCCAGGGGAAAGACATTGACAGAAATAAGGAAGTGAGTGAAGAAGGAAGAGTGAGGAGTTGTATGGTATGAATAGGTATTTGTTCACATTTAGGGATATATTATCTTGGTATTGAGTAGACTGCGGTGGTGGTGCTGTGGTAGCGTTGTCACCTCACAGTAAGACATTATCCTGTTCGATTCTCAGCTAAAGCGTCTTCTGTGTTGAGACATGCGTGAGTGGGAATATCTTTGTTGAAGGTTGAACATCAGGGCTGGCAACTCGGTACGTAAAAATCTGCTGCCAATCATTAGCGGACCGGAGTTTTGCTGTGGTGACCCCTGACCGGGAAAAAATGAAAGATACAACAATTGAGTAAAAACAGTGCCAGCTTTGGGCTGGGAAGTCTTTCAGAATGGTTTTGAAGGATGGGAGGGAGAGTATCTGATGGATAAAGATAAGGAGTTCCAGAACTAACCGACATGGTATGAGTACAGACAATGATCAGCAGATTTGATAGGTTTTTGGACAGACAGGAGCTTTTTTGTCACTGGAGCATATGGAATGAATCAGAACATCACTGTGCTTAGTGTTATTTAGTGCTGGACAAACCAGTGAATACTGGATAATTTTATAGGTGGTAAGAAGATGTGTGAACATATACTGAGTTTAAAAATGTTGATGAAAGAAATGCATTAACAATGTTTTATAAAGTTTATAAGGAAAAAGAAAAGTTTGTTTTCAGGTGTTAGAGGTTATAGTTAACACAGAGTGTTGTACTGATGTTAAATCACAACTACTACTTGCAGAAAGGCTGTACACAGAAGCATAGCTAGGGTGCATAAAGGGGACAATCACACTAGACACAAGGTATTGGGGGACATGACCAGCAGATGCTAATTGTGCAAGTAATGGCTTTCATTTCCAATCTGAAACTTCTGAATGCCAGTATGGAAATGAATTCTGATATTGCATCTAGAACAAAGCAGTTAAGAAAGGAATTTAACACTTGGTTTGCTGTTTCCTGTATGGTATATGTTGCTAAAAATGTAGCAAGTGGCTTGCTATGTTTTTTAAAAGTAGAAGACACTTTTTTTCTCAATTTAGGGTTGAGGTGCCCAGATTCGCCAGCACTGTTTAAAAAAGAGCAGTAGAGAGCCACAACAGAAAAAATACTTGTTTTTCATTTGCTTTCAGGAGTGCTAGATAGGGCATGGATGATTTTATTTTTCTGCTCCTCAACTTGGGGGTGAGCAGCTCCAGATCATGTAGTGGCACTGAGTACTAGCTGAGCAGCACCAGATCATGTAGTGGCACTGAGTACTAGCTGAGCAGCACCAGATCATGTAGTGGCACTGAGTACTAACTGAGCAGCACCAGATCATAAGTACTAGCTGAGCAGCACCAGATCATGTAGTGGCACTGAGTACTAACTGAGCAGCACCAGATCATATAGTGGCACTGAGTACTAGCTGAGCAGCACCAGATCATGTAGTGGCACTGAGTACTAGCTGAGCAGCACCAGATCATGTGGTGGCGCTGAGTACTAGCTGAGCAGCACCAGATCATGTAGTGGCACTAAGTACTAACTGAGCAGCACCAGATCATATAGTGGCACTGAGTACTAGCTAAGCAGCACCAGATCATGAAGTGGCACTGAGTATGAGCTGAGCAGCATCAGATCATATAGTGGCACTGAGTACTAGCTGAGCAGCACCAGATCATGTAGTGACACTGAGTACTAGCTGAGCAGCACCAGATCATGTAGTGGCACTGAGTACTAGCTGAGCAGCACCAGATCATGTAGTGGCACTGAGTACTAGCTGAGCAGCACCAGATAATGTAGTGGCACTGAGTACTAGCTGATCAGCACCAGATCATATAGTGGCACTGAGTACTAGCTGATCAGCACCAGATCATGAAGTGGCACTGGGTACTAGCTTATCAGCACCAGATCATGAAGTGGCACTGAGTATGAGCTGAGCAGTATCAGATCATGTTGTAGCACTGGCTACTAGCTGAGGAGTACCAGATCATGTAGTGGCACTGGCTACTAAATGAGCAACACCAGATCATGTAGTGGCACTGGGTATGAGCTGAGCAGCATCAGATCATGTTGTGATACTAGCTACTAGCTGAGGAGTACCAGATCATATAGTGGCACTGGCTACAAACTGAGCAACACCAGATCATGTAGTGGCACTGGGTATTATTTGAATAGCAACAGATCATGTAATGGCACTGGGTACTAGCTGAGCAGCACTAGATTATAGAGCGGCACTGGGTACTAGCTGAGCCAGCTATGTCTGCGTGTTGCTGCCTGTACACTCTTTGGTTTAAATTTGTATTAAATCTAGTTTGATCATAAAGTACAATTTAAAATCTGACTGAATGTTTTTCAATTTTAAAGAAGTTTTTTTTTTTAAGTATTTAAACAATGAATGAAACCATTGCTCTTTCTTTTATTGATCTCTTTACTAATTGATTGCTAGTCATTTCATTTGTTGTTTCATGTGATTTTAGGGGGAAGCATTAAAAGGCTGTGCTATGTGCAATTTATTCATTTGACTCTTTTGAGGAATGTTTATTTTAAAAACTTTTACTCAGTAAAGCATTATTTTAGTTTAGTGGCATTATCCTTAGTTACAATAATATATCAATCTATATATATATCTATATATGTATATCTATAGCTGTATATATATCTGTATCTATATATTTCTATTTCTATACATTATATATATATATATATATATATATATATATATATATATTTGTTACATACATATGTACATACATGCAAATATTTAAAGTACAGGCATTATTGCCCTTATAGCCTGCCACTATCCCAAAACAGTTGTTCCTATAATAAGTTAAGTTTGATAATCTGTTCCATGCATCAGCTGCTCTCTCAGAGAATGAATTGTTATACTTCTCATTACTGTAGAACCTTCTGTATAGGTTATCTGATAATTCTCTACTACTGTTTGATAACCCCAAACATTCCCAGAGCTAGTTGTCTCTAAATGCCCTATATACCTGAACAAGATCTCCTCTTAAATACAATTTCATATATTTTAATCTTTCATAATAACTTAAACTTTCACATCAGTGGTTGACTTTGGTATATTTCTGCCATGCTCTGTCCATTTTATTCATGCTTGTTTTCTTATATGGTTTACGTATTGTTGTTCCATACTCATGTTTGGTTCTAATATAATTAACAAACAATGACTTCATTGTTTCTGATCTCCTAGACTTTAGAAATCTTTTTATACATCCTATAGTTCTATAACTATAATTATACAACGACCCCCCCATTAATATTCCAAAATGTGCACACTGATTGGTCAGCATGCACGTTGTAAATCAGAGTTATAGTAATGGAAAAAGATCCGGTCGCCCGGAATTTTTCCATTAGTATAACTCTTTTTTTACAGCAACGGAGAACGCAGGATCTCCGTTGCTTTTTACACACTGTCTTGCTATGTTAAACGAGTTTAACATAGCAAGACAGCTTTAAAAAATGTAACGGAGATCTTCCTATCTCCGTTGCTTTTTTGAAAGCTGTCTCGCTATGTTAAACTCCTTTAACATAGTGAGACACTTTGTAAAAAGCAACGGAGATCTTGCTTTCTCCATTGCTTTTTTCAAAACTGTCTCACTATGTTAAATGGGTTTAACATAGCGAGACAGCTTTAACATACCAGGACAGTTTGTAAAATTGCAACAGAGATTTTGCTTTCTCCATTGCTTCCGCCCACAGCTCTGATGTACTGCGTAAGCATACACATGCGCAGTACATCAGAACTGCCGCAGAATACCAGACATCTGCGGAAGGAGGCATTATACAATGCCATTATTTAAGAAAAGTAATTTTGTTTTCTTAAATAATATCATTGTATAATAGCAATAATCCACTTTTGGGTGTGGGTAATGCTAGATTTAGCCAAGGTTGTCTTTGTTTGGCCACTCGGGCTTCGCCCTCGTGTACAAACTACACCAACCATGGGTAAATCCAGCATTACCCACACCCAGGCGTGGGTTATTGCTATATTAACCAATTGGTTGATATGATTAGAAAAACTGAAATATAGATCTACCCATATATCCAGGTCTTAAATAAAGCTACAATTTCAAACAGTACTGTATTAAATATTCACCTTTTAATTTATGTCTCCCAAATCACATAAGCTTAGGTTTTGATGTATTTATCAGCATATTATTCTCCTGTGCCTAAATGGTGAATTTAGTAAAGTTCTTTTGCAGACATGCCTTATTTGTAACACATGTAATCAGTTTACCCAATTTCAAGTCATCTACATACAGACTGTAAGCACTTCTAATGAAAAAGCAAGGTCTGAATGATGCAATATAAACACGTGTGGGCCTAAACTAAAGCCCTGTAGGATACCCTGACTGTAACCAAGAATTTCACCTGCCTGATCATTATATGATTGTTGTCATGTCCTATCCATCTTATCAAGGGTGCATCAAAACCTAGTTGTTCTAATTTATTGATCAGTGTTCTGTGCATTACCCTATCGAATGCTGAACTTAAATCTATATAAATTACATCACAGCACAATTTTTCATCCATAGCTCTTATTATGTTATTCTAGATCATTGTATTACAGCTGGAAATAGATATATTTTCAACATATGCATGCTGATATATATGGTATTAAGCACCAACCTTTCCAATCCTGACAATAACTTATTTAATATTACCTTCTCCATTGTTTTTCCATAACATGAAAGTAGTTGTAAGAGTCTGTATGTCCCTGGGTTTGTCCTCTTCCCCTTTCCCTTAAAGACAGGTTTAATAAGTGCATGTTTCCAATCTTGTGGAAATCTCCCCATATTTATATGACCTAGTAAATAATTTATATAATATTACTGTAAGTTCTTGCTGAAGTGTTCTCAGGTTTCTATCTTCTCCCTGCCTATGTTTTGTTTGGATCCAGTCTGCGTAGTTTTGGTACCTGAGGTTACCTAGATGTCACCTCCTTTGTGAAGCCAAACTGTTTTCCATAAGATTTTGTAAATATATCTACAGTCTGTTGTGGCTAAGGATACATTTCAGAATCTACACATAGTTTATCAATTTGTATATCTTTACTCCTTCCACATCTTATGTATCTATAAAATGGTTTCCTATTATGCTCGATATCTTTATATAAATGTTCTTCATAACTGTCTTGATCATGTCGCACACCATGCTTAATTTGATTGCCCAGCTTATTTCAGTTTTCAAAATTGTAGTTCAACCTTTTTTCCCTTTCTTATATTTTTTTGTCTCTCACCTTAATCAGTTATCTTGTTCTTATGGAAATATATCCCCCTGACATTGTATGCCTAGATCTAGATGTTAAACATGTTTTTTTTTTTGTTATTTTGCACTTAAACAATTTCTCTTTCAAAATCTTCACATTCATTCCGCAGTTTTTCGATCAAACACATCACTCATATTACTTTTACATAGTGACTGTTTTGCTTCCATATAGTCTATAATTAATCTTCTGTGTGTTGCTTTTGATTTCAGTTGGGTAGAAACATCTAGCTACAAATGAACCTTTATCACCCCATGATCACTGAATACCAGTGGTGGTAAAACTTGACATAAAGTAACAGTAATTTATTTAGGAACACAAACAATGAACAGGATGTTTTGTTCCCTTATAGGTTTTTTAACAATCAACTGTTGTTCCTGAACATGAGTTGTGAGTTACTTTTCTTACTAATGCTGTTGATTCAATATTATTCCAGTCTGTTTCTGGTAAATTTAAGTCCCCAGCCACTATTATTCTTCCCTCTTGTGTTTCATGCAAAAAATGTACGAATTCCTCTAGGTCACCAGCACTTAACTTTGGTGATCTGTACACTCTAGCAATTGTTATATGTTCCAGGATTGTCTTTGTTGTAAGAGTTGCACAATCTATAGTATTGGTGTTATCTCTGAATATGTAATAATCACTGGTCTTATAACTATCTTTAATCCCTACCATTTTTTTGTTAGAAAGTCTGTTACAGTAAAAACATTTTTACCATGACAGAACTGGTTTCCTGTCATTGTTCTTTAAACATGTTTCACAAACAATAACATGAATCTTGTGGGAAAGTAGCAAAGGCTCCAATAAAACAAACAAAAAAAAAAAGCTTTGTTATTAATGCTCCTAACATTAACAACCATCAGAGATGCATCAAATGTTGCTGTCTGTGAATTGTTACATTTTTGAACTGTTAATTTTTCAACCTGCAGTGTGTTTGCCAAGCAAAATATTTGCTGGAAAAATTATTTTCCCTGATCTTGACAAATCCACACCATACTGACTAGACAGACAAAGATAAAGATAGGTACAGATTGTGTGTGTGTGTGTGTGTGTGTGTGTGTGTGTGTGTGTGTGTGTGTGTGTGTGTGTGTGTGTATATATATATATATATATATATATATATATTATGTGTATGTATATATATGTGTGTGTATGTATATATATATATATATATATTATGTGTATGTATATATATGTGTGTGTATGTATATATATATATATATATATATATATATATATATATATATATATATATATATATATATACACACACACACATATACATTGGTCAAAAGGGAAGCCTGAAAAAGAGGTGCTATAGCTGAGGAGTGGCACAAGTTGTAAGAAGTGGATGATGGACTTTCTTCTGAAATAAGCTGTAGTGCTCAAAACTGGTAAAAAGTAAATCAAATGACAGATCTTTTTAATGTTTCCTTGGAGTGTTTATTTTATTGTATTTATTTTCTTTTAATTTATGGGAAAGTCCAACTAGGTAAAGACCCTTTCAGTGAAGGTCATAGTAGAGAAGCTCCACATTACCTATAATTGTACAGGCAGTTAGCATGAACTAAAAAAAATGCCCCCCGGCACATTCTTGACCAATTCTGAGAAGGGGAAGTTAAGTAAACAGCTATTACAGTTATTGCTCTCAGTACAAGAATAGGGTGCTTTAAATACCTCAGGTAGATATAATTTACCCTTAATAACACTGGCTTTAAAATGTGCATCACCAGGGGGTGGAAACAACCTGACCCCCCCCCCCACACACACACACACACACTCTCTTTCTGTATGAATTGCTTGGACAGAGAATATTAAACAAATGCAGAAAATCACATTAGATGTGAAAATTACAGGTAATCTAAATCAGAAATGGGTCATCTGGAATAGTTGACGAGTCACTTATATAAATGCTTAAGGGACAAGGCTAGAAAAGGATAGAGAGCTATCATTTGTGCTGATTAGGTATCGACATGCTTTGTTTTTTTTCTATAAGACACTGGTAGAGGTTTCAGAATAATATTTGATTATTAACCACAATGGTAAATAATATATTTGCCCCCCCCCCATTGTTAAATAAGATGCTTTTGAAAATAAAGTTTGCACTTTGTGAAAAAAAAAATACCAATAAATTCATACATGTATATGGGGCAAATATATATAACATATATATATATATATATATATATATATATATATATATATATATATACCCCATGTTTCACTAATCTTCTGTGCAGGAATAAGTTATTCCTGCACGGAAATGACCGTTTAAGGGTAATATGGCAGCATGCCATGCATAGTAATGAAGGCACGCTGCCTCTTCTCCTAAACAGACACAGAGCGTGGATGAGTGCAGGGGTGTGTCTGAGAGCAGAGCTTTCACAATTCACATGCACCTGCACTCAGGAAGTGGCGTTTGGCAATTACAATGAGCGAGAATGCTCAGAGGAGGTTGCATACCTCCCAACTGTACAAATCTTCGCAGAATGTCCAGATTTGTCGCCCATACAGTTGGCCTGTACCCCATTTGTCCTGGCAAATCACTGGGATGATATCAGAATTTAATCAGTAAATAATGGCATGCATTTCAGTTTCAGACTTCATATCCATCAGAAAACATATATTAAAACAAATCCTGTTACACTAGCAACTTTCCCAGGTTTATAAGAGCAATATTTAAAATACGTCTGTAGTTGGACCTCATGTTGTCAAGCTTTGTCCAGATAATTTGCATGAAGTGCTTGAGAGGTATGGGGGGTTGATAGGACGTCTGCCAAATGTGCAGATGCATGCAGGAATTCACAGCAATAAGTGTAATCTGTCCCTTCTTAGAGAAAGTAACAGTAGAGAATTTTGTTTTTATCAAACAGATTAAACGTAGGTGTGCGGGTTTTCCCATTGCTTAGCTATGCACACTGTAGCTTAAATAGCACAAGAAGATAAATAGCAAGATAGATTCAGTTGAAGTAGTACTGCAATGGTGTAGTGATCAGAGTGTTCGCTTTCTGAGCTATCATTACCGGTTCAATCCTCACTGTAGGAAATTCCATTTTCCATGTGAAAGCAATTTATGAACATTTTTTTTTGCTGTATAACATACTAAATAACATATATTTGTGAACTGAAGTACTGCATTAAATGCAGATGTATAGTGTAATTGTAATAATGTGGTAAAATCCACAGATAAACATTAGTGCCCCATACAGTATACGTACACATGAATCAGGGATATTAATGAATTTATAATGTGTAATGAATGATATATCCATAGAGTGTCCAAATCTACCACTTTCCCAATAACCATGCATTTCTGTCTAAATTAGTGCAGGGGTAAGCGGGAGTAAGCACTTTTAAGCAGTAGTAAGCGGGTTTATGCCTGTTTGCTTGGGGGTAAGCAATGCGCACACAGGTTAAGCGATTAAGAAGCCGAGTATAAGAAACTGTAACCTGAAGTTAGCATTGCTTACCATGGTGCAAACCCATGCAAACCCGCTTACAACTGCTTAAAAGTGCCTTAATCACTCTGTATCCAATGACCCTTGTTCTTCCCAGCAACAAAATAAACAGCCTTTCCAATTCTCGGACCCAGGATCCTGCACATCATAGCCAAAGTGATTTACCACTAAGCCATGTCAGATATACATAGCGCTGATGTTTTCACAAACATATCATCCAGTACAGTCATTCAATAGAAAAGGAAATATATTTATATATGTAGATGCATGTATTTGTTAACTGGGCTAGTCCAACTGGATACATGTTGATTTTCAGTAGAGGCCCGGGGAGAAAAGCTCCAAGACATATCAAGTGAGATAATTTTATGTTACATAAAATAGACATAGACGAATATATGTACACATTTCCTAAAATTATTTACAATATATTGAGATACATATTTATATAGACCAGAAGCTAATACAGTTTTCCATTGCTGCATAGATGCTTTCATGTTACAGTACAGGACATTTATTTAGTGGTGAGAGTAGAGTTAGAAAAAGATGTTCATAGCAGTAGTAATAATTGATTAGTCAGGGTTGCAACAAGGGCATAGCCAATGTATTTTCAGGAACATTTTCAGTTTTTGTTTAAAGAGTGGTAAGTAAGGAAGGGATGTAAGTTCACTAGGTAGAATGTTCCATTTTTTCCCAGTAGCATTTGAGAACAGACAGTCTCCTGCCATGTTTTTAGACTTACTAATTTTAATTTGGAGTTTATTTGATGAACACAAGGCATTAGGATTTCTATAAGGGGTTATAAGGTCTAAGAGCATTGGAGTATTGTTAGGTTGGTTAAGGATCTTATGAGCAATAGTAAGTTGGTTGAGTTGAAGCAGATTCTGTAGTTCAAGCCACCCAAGGTGCTTGAGATTATGACAGTGATGGGTTCTAAAGGGTTTACCAGTAGCAAATCTAGCAATGTTGTAATAGGAGGTAGCTAGTTTGAGAAGATTATTTTTGGATAGGCTGGTATATATTGGTGAGGCATAGAGAAGAGTAGAGTAGAGATTAGACAGGAGTGGGCAATGGTAGTTCTTGCTATTGGTGTTAGGAAGGGTTTGAGTCTGTACAGGGAGCTCATTTTTCTGTTAACTGATTTTATAATGTTATTAATATGGGTATCAAAGTTAAGGTTGTTATCTATTGTGATCCCTAGGAGTTTGGTGGCAGAGTCTGGTGACATGATGGTGCCATTATTAGAGATGACTAAGAAGTCTATAGGTGTTGACCTGCGAGTAGAAGTAAAGAGGAGGAGCTTTGTTTTTTTGGGATTCAAATGGAGGCAGCGCTTCATGAACCATGTCTCAATTATGTTAAAAAACTTCTGGGTTTGGGATTGAAGTTCAGCTGCAGATTTAGCTATAGAGATTAAAGTAGAATCATCTGCATATTGTATACAAGTTGCATTGGGAATAGCTAAGTGGAGATCATTAATAAAAATAGAGAATAAGAGGGGACCTAGAATGGAGCCCTGGGGTACACCCAGTGTAACTGGCAGGTGAGATGATAGATTATTCTCCTAAAGTACAGCCTGTTGTCTGTTGCTTAGGTAGGAAGTGAACCATTTCACTGATAGAGAATCTAGGGAAAGTGATTTGAGTAGATATATAAGCAATGTGTGATTTACCATATCAAAGGCCTTAGAAAGATCAATAAATATAGCTGAAGAGAGTATATTGTTATTACGGCATTTATTAATGGTGTCAGTAAAGGATAGAAGGGCAGTAGTGGTACTATGGCATGGCCTAAAGCCATGTTGGGTTTTAGCTAGTATGTTATGTTGAATGAGATGGCCTATTAGCTGATGATGGATGCATGTTTCCATTATTTTTGCTAAGGGGGATAGAAGGGCTATGGGCCGATAGTTTGAATAGTCTTTGGAATTCCTACCTTTGTGTAGGGGAATGATGTGTGAAATTTTCCAGATGGCAGCGATGGATCCTTCCTTAATATTTCTATTTATCAGGATGGATATAGGATAAGCTACTTCTTTAGCTGCTTTTTGCAGATATTCAGCTGGAATCTGGTCTGCTGAAGGGGTACAAGGCTTAAGTTTAGCTAGGAGTTTAAAAATGAAATTAGTAGAGAGTGGTTGTAGTATGAAGGTAGGAAGTGTGCTAGTCATAGCGGTAGGGAGGCTAGAAGTGTCAGGGGTTAGCTTACTGGCTAGGGATTGAATGGCTTCTGTGAAGAAGGAGTTAAGGTCATTTGCAGTTTGGAGGGGAGTCTCATGATTAGCTCCTATAGGGGTTGGTGTAGTAGAATGTCCTGGGTATAGGAGTTTGTTGATATTAACCTGAATTTTTGTGGGTTATTTTAGTGTGTTTGCTGCATTTTAAAGTAAACGTTTTTTTTTGTCTAGGAGTATAGATGTTTTACTTGCATTTCTAAGTTGTCTAAATGTTTGTTGATCAGATGTACTTTTAGTAGTTCACCACCTAGTCCAGGCTTTATTTTGAAGTACAATTTTTTTTCCTAGTTTCTTTAGAGAGCCATGGGGCTGGTTTTGACCTGATTCTTATTTTATATTTGGGAGCATGCTGGTCTAAGATGGTTAGGAATTTAGAGTTAAAGTATTGGACAGCTTCTTCCAATGGGAGAGTTTTTAAATATGTCCAATCACAGGCAATAAGTTCACTCTGGAATAGATTTTGGTTAAAATGTTTATTGGAACATATAGTCCTGCTTGATGTTCTGTGTGAGAGGTCTAATTTTTGCCTGATTATATAGGTTAAGGAGTGGTCACTTACATTGTTAGGGAAAATACCTACTTTGTAGGTTTGGTTGTGGTTATTAATAAGTATCCAGTCTAAGATACTCTCTTTTTGGTTTGGTTTGTTAATTCTAGTAGGGGAGGTGATGGTCTGAGAGAAGCCATGAAGGTTAATATGTGAAGTGGGATGCTCAGTAATGATGCACTTCCAGTCAATATTAACATCACCAAGTATTATAGTTTCCTGTGGGAAGGTTGCTGAGACCCAGCTAGGAATATCTTCCAAGGAGTTTATGTTATTTCCAGGAGGTAGATAGATACATATTATATTTATGGATTTACTAGAATTTAGTTGAATCTTTGAAATAAGGACTTCAGCATTATTGTCTATAGGGGGATTATAGGGTGTGGTTGTAACTTGTAGCCCATCCTTGTAAAGGATTGCTACTCCCCCTCCTTTTCTGTTTTTACGGTCTTGCCTCAATATATTATAGCCTGGTGGGATAATTTCATTATCTTGAGTTTGTGGCTTTAGCCAAGTCTCTGTGAGGCATAGAATGTCAGAAGAGTATATATCTAAGAGAGAATGGAAAAGTAGAATTTTATTGTTGACACTTTGGATATTGAGTTGTGCTATCAGGAGTGAGTTGAATTTATTTGCACTAAGTGTGATAGAGGGATTTGAGGTCAGAAGATCAGTAGGTAGGACATTGGCTTGACCTGGGTTAGGATGGATGTCACCATTTTGTGAAGATAGCTTTCTTAAAATGTGCAATTTGTAATGTAAATTACTTAATAGAAACTGAGCTTTCTTGGTTGAGGGATTATAGTTGTGGGACAGCTTGTGGAACTCTGCAAGTAAGTAAGTGGGTCTGGATATTATATTTATGTTATTGTGGGAGGTAGTGAATGTTTATGTGGATGTTTGCTTAGTAGGATAATGGAACTGGAGGTTAGATAGGTGTTCAAAGGAGGTTAAGTAATAGGCAGAGGTTATGACAGATACAAGTAAGGTAATGAGTAGTACTATATTTAGTGTTGATATAGTTGTGATAGGCATGGTGGATACAGTTGGTTCATGGGTGCTACCTAGTGGTAGTTAGGAAAGGCCTAAGGAGATATAACACTAAGTAGTGAGAGCTATGTTAGAGTTAAGTAAAGAGAAGGGGTGTGGTGTAATTTACTCAGGATTGTAGGTCTATCTGATTTGTTAGATGGAGAGGGGGGTGTGTCCAAGAAGTATAAGTCTAGGACCCCAGGAGGTGGGTGAGAATTGGGGGTAGGGTAGGGAGCGGAGTGAGCCCACAGGGCGAATGGAGCGGGATAGAGCAAGACTAACTAAAAAGCCAATTAGTAAATCAGTGCATACAGGGACAGTTCATTAGCAGGTAAGCTTTAATTTAGCTTGCCAAAATCAAATAGTGGTATGTGGGAGAACGAAAATAGTCACTTTGTTAAGACTAAACATCTGCTCACGTAATGCTCAGGGGTTTATGCTAGATTTGTACAGCAGAAAAGGTGGGCTGTTACCCAGTTAGATATTTTGTAAGCCGTTTCTAAAATGTTAGCTGAGAGCCAGTGACCATGTTCGGTATTCTACTGCAGGTAACAACAATTAAAATAGCCGAATAAGGCTTATGAGAAAGATATTAAAGACAAATAAAAATGGAGGGAGGTTAATTGTTTCAGGGTTTGTCCGTGGGTGTGCTGGCATTATTCATACTCAAGTAATAATTCCCTAAATTTGAACAGCAAAAAAGTTGAATAACCCCTGCAGGTTGGCACCTACACTGAGAGGCTTTAGAGGGCCCGTCCATTTGTCCAGGGAATTATGGAAGTGGACTGGATAGTTCCAAGTTGGATAGGTTTTCAGATGAGGAGGACAGCCTGTGTATCAGCGCTTTATGACCAAGCTGTAAAAGAAAAACAGAGGAGGACAATGAATTACAACTACATGAAAAGGGTTTAAAGAGGAGAGAAAGCTGGATGGTCAAGCAGGGAAGAGGTGCTTGTTATAGGTAGAGACTAGGGGAGAAAAGTAAAGAACAGCTGGAGAAGAGAGCAGACTAGGCCAGGAGAAGTAAAAGCTGTTGGAAAGGAAAAAAAGAAAACAGGAGAGGCAGAGAGTGCAGTTATAACAGTTGATAAAATGTCGCAGGCATGTGAACAACACTTATAAACAACGTAATTCCTGCATACACAGAAGTATCATATACCCAATCAACTAGCTTGCAGATAAACACAGGATATCTGAATTACTCTTCTAACAACCTATTATATTAAGCATATAAAACAGTGCTACAGTGTTCTTTAATTCATGTAGATCAAAAATGGTTTAAAACAGTTTAGGTTATCTGTTATTCAGCAGTGAAACTACACATAACATATATATATATATATATATATATATATATATACATATATATATATATATATACACATAGATATATATGTCTACATATATATGTCTATATATATATATATATATATATATATATATATATATGTGTGTGTGTGTGTGTGTGTGTGTGTGTATAGCAATATATATATATATATATATATATATATATATATATATATATATATATATATATATATATATTTATATATAACAGAACACAAAAAATACATATATGACAAAAGGCACCATTAATGGGGGTGAGGAAGCCCAATCTAAGTACCTCTTGTAATTATTGATATTATCCCCTCCCCCACAGCCAAAACAGATCTGCCTTCCAACACAATACCAACCCTTGCAAGTCCCATACCCAGGACCCTACACAACATAGCCACAAGAAGTTAACAGTAATCCATCCCACCTGTACGATGCCAGGATGGTATCAATAAAATATCACGCAGTACAGTCTGGCTACCATATGGAATGTAAAATGTGGAAGCAATAAACATTCCAATGATACATATACACACACACATATATATATTTTTATATATATATATATATATATATATATGTGTGTGTGTGTGTGTGTGTGTATATACACATACACACACATATACATATATTACTACATATAGATATGTAAAGGAAGATACATATTTAGAGGGTGCACAGCATATTAAACAGCCAGTATTCCTACAGTTGCCACCTTTTCAAATAGACAGTATATGATTCTCTCATACAAAAGACAATTATTTCATGAAACATATACTCACAGAGAAGTCAAAGGATATGACACCACACACAGGTTTGCATACAGAAGAAATGTTTATTTGTGTATTATTACAGTTGCATATGCCATGTCATATAGATGTTAGGTGTTTCAAATACATACTAACTGAGTAATGCAACTCTCAAGCTAATAATTTCATACAGTAATACGAAAACATAACATATGTTGCTGTCCAGCCAAGGCCTTCAAGTAGTACAACAGTAAAGAAACACTGGGTCAGAAGATAACAATCAGTTAATATTAAGTAATGCAGATGTAGTTCAGCAGCCTCCAATTACACTCTGTACTCAACCTCTAGGGGGAAAAGAATTAAGTTGTCTCAATGAAGATGTATCTGTTACATAACAATGCTTAACTTAAAAGAGCACTATCATACTGACAAACAGAACAGCCTGTATGACAGCAGTAGGCCTACAATGTTCCCAAGGTGTAATGTGTGAAAATGTACAGCCATATACCTTAAGGTGTCTTACTACTGAAATCCCTCAAATGTTGTAACAGCCTACTTTATATATGGTGCATACCCCTCCCCCATAGACTGACTTACAGGGGCATATAACAGTGTTACATGCACTGATCTCTGGACTGCATAAGGGCACACACATTTTGTCCAGCTGTAGCCCACATTTATATGGACCCTACCCCACAATATGTGTGGAGACCACAACAACACTGGAATGACGGCAGGCATGGCAGCATGACATAATCATAGGTCA
>NC_056735.1:1938409454-1938421954 GCF_019279795.1 Protopterus annectens | reverse complement strand
CGGACATTGTTACAGAAGTTACAGAATCCACATCTGGACATTCCTTTCCTTTTATAAAAACTATGCTGTTGAATATCCCTTTGTAATAGTTCCTTCAAATTTTTAGATCGTTTAAAAATAAATCTGGGTTCGTCTCCCAATTTTCCTGCTAATGATGGGTTTGAGGATATCAACCTCCAATTCTTACGGATGATGTCCAGAATTGCTTCTGAATTAGTACTAAAAATAGTGACGAAGCTCAAAGATAAATCTGTGTTTGATTCTCTGCGGTCAACATTGCTACCTATTAGACCACTTGTAGGCACCTCATCTGTGAAACTACTAACTACACTGGAGGAGACCTTTTGTTTAGTCAATAAAGGGGTGTAGAAGCCTCTAGTTCTTTTAAGAGTAACTTCCTCAATAAGTTCACAAACCATTTTCTCAGGATAGCCACGGTTAGTGAACATTTCCTTCAGAAATGAACATTCCTTAACAAAATCCACAATGGTGCTGCACATTCTTCCTGCCCTCACCAGCTGTCCCTTCACTATAGATCTTTTCTGTTTGTGAGGGTGAAAGCTGGTGAAGTGCAGGAAAGAATTGCATGTGGCTTTCTAAAGGCGGTGGACCTGAAGCACTGATGACAAATATCCTTCGTAAGTTTGACATCTAAATAATCCAGCTCGGTGGTAGAAAATTTAAAAGTGAACTTCAGGAACTCAGTGGAATTACTGATATTATCCACCAAGTTTTTCGCTTCCAAGTCAGACCCCCTGAACAGGAGGAACATATCGTCAAGGTAGCGGGTGTAGAAGGTAACAGGGGCCATAATACCAGGGAGATCAGCCAAGATGTTTGCTTCCCAGTACCCCATTACATAGTTTGCCACCCCTGCTCCACATGGGGAGCCCATCGCCACCCCCCGTTTCTGTAAATAGAAGTCACCGTCAAATAGGAAGTAGTTACTGGTTAGTACTATTTCAAGTAATTCCATAACCAGTTCGACCTCCAATCTGGGCCCCAAAATTTTGTAACATTGACCCTGTCCATTCAACCGCCTCTAAGTGCGGTATGCACGTATAGAGGTCAATGACATCAATAGTTAACAAGTTGTCATCTTCATTGAATGGCAGTTTGTTTATGTTGTCCAAAAATGTCCATGAGTCCTTACACACACTTGGAATGTACTTAACGTGTTGTCCAAGATGTGTGTGATTAGTTGGAACATGGGTAAGTAATAGAGGATCTACTGTCAATTAAAGCTCTCATAGGGGGGTCAGTAACACTTTTATGGATTTTAGGGATCCCAAACATAACGGGGATCTTAGAAGACATGATGTCAATATAATTATATGTCTTGATATCAATTTTCCCCGTTAAGAAAAGGTCCCTAAAGTATCCCCTGATCCTTTGTGTGGTACCGTTAACTTCATTTCTTGAAGCTTTTGTGTAGGCATCACTATCAAGGAGGGAAGTCATTTTCTCATTATAGGTGACATTATGAAAAATCACCAAGCCCCCTCCCTTGTCCGGTTTTAACACCCGTATAGGTAACTGACTAAGTTCATCCAGTAATAAGCGTTGTTCTTTAGAAATATTGGGAGTTGTAGTCCTATTATATTCATTATATTTGTTACCCAAAAATCTAACACTAACTGCAACATTGCCCCAGTTCTTAAATTAAAAAGTTATTTTAGGTAAAACCTACTGTTTTTATATAGGTTTCTCTGACTTTAGGTCTGACCCGTATATCAGGCAACACACATTGGATGACTTGGCAGTCTTGTGTGTTTTCAGCATCTTGCACTAACACATTGGGTCTAGCTAGTTGACTTGACCGTCTACTATTCAGGGCTTGCTTAACCTAACAGTCAGGTTTATAACCTAGTCTTAGTGGTCTTAGTAGGAAGACACAATGGATTCTCACGTGCTGAATCTTTTAGGTCGCACGTGTTTTCCTGAGCAAAGGATACTTCTCCTTTCCTTTTCTTTCCCCTCCCCTTCTTTTTCTTTTTTCCTTAGTCCTGCATGGTTACAGCACAAACAGAATGTTTAATAAACTAAGCCTGAGCAAATATGAGCAGTATTTATCCCTTATACACACCTCATATAAGGCAAATTTGTTTTTAATGTTTTAAGTTAGTATCAGAGTATATTTTTCTAGATAGATCTACTTACATATTTTGTATAGTAGTTTATTGTAAATAGTAATGACATCTGTTTTGTCATCCATATTATTGTTAAGTCGCTGAGATCTTTTTTCATATAATTGAATCCATTTCTTATTTTTGTGTGCCACTTTTAAAAATGATTCTAAATGTGGGATGCCTTTAACTTTTTAGCACTGTGTATGTGTTTTTAAATACAACTGTTCGGTAACAGGAAACAGGAATATGTCATTTCCTGATGTAGTATTTTTAAAGTGAGTGTTTTTTGTCTAACTTGTTTCTCTGAAGAAGCTGCAGTGGTCTGTGGCGAAAACGCTCTTTTGGTTTGTTCAAAATAAAAGCGTTAAGAAGCTTTTTGACTCGGAGGCGTTTCTGTCTGCAAACAAGGTTCCTCATTGTGTACTTTTTGGTCTGATTTTCTACAACCACCCTGTACCAATGAAAACAGGTGTGGCTACTGACATGACATCTCTTACGCAATTATGTAGGTCCTTCTGGTATACCTCTGGGGCAGCAGCCTGTAGCTGGTGAGTATGGAGTAATTGTTAATTATGTGCTTAATCATGTGTTTAACATATGCCTATTTAAAGATTTTAACATTGTACGTTCCTGTTTTGTCTGAGGAAGGAAGGATACAAAGCCTTCCGCAAGTGCTTGGTAAATAAATTGAGTTCTAACATTAATTTCCTCACTGGTTTGACTCGTGATACGCTTGATTGGAATATATCCTAATTTTTGGATTGCGATACTTTGTGAAGGCCTTTTCTTCAATTTTTGTGTTTTAAAGAGTATGGTGTTCAGGCTTGCCAGTACACCGGTAATGTTATGGCCATGGTATATTCCATGGACACATTTAACACACCTACCCATAATGCATGCAGTACATGTTCATGTATTGTTGCTGTTAACTGCACTGCATCACAGTGGTCACCATGATGGTGTATCTGAAGGGTATGTAAGACTACTACAATATAACTAACATCCTGTCATTGCAAGATGTGTACACTGAGATGAACATAATGGTGGGACAAATGGCCATGTAGTAGGGACATGTCTGAAACTTCACCCATATGCAGTGCTACAACAGTGTATATACCGCTATTACAATGGCAACTGTTACAGATCTACACTATGGCATATCACAATATTGCAGTCCACAACCCTTAGAAACTGCAATGTGGTCCTAACATGAGCAATCACTGTGTAATATGGAATCCTATGTTAGGACAGCAAATATGGGGAATACATAACTTCACAAACACTGGAAGCATATGTGTGCATAGTCTTCAGATAACATTTTGTGGAAGCAGCTTTTGCGGTACCGACAGCATGCATTCTTCATGAGTATGGACCTTCCAGCAAGTACAGGTCCCCAATGTCAAATTAATAAATGGTCTGCTGTCCAAGATGTTTGGCCATCAAATGTGCCCACTTAATTGCAACAGAGACAGCCGTGGCTTGCACACATCTTACATGTCATGGCGTGGATCCCATACCCAACAGGTAGCACCCAGGAGTTTGACATGTAGCCATACCTCACCATTGCATGTACCATGGCAAACAGTGCAGACAGACATGTATGTGGCGAGGATGTATGGGACAGGATTAATGTAGAAAATAAACAGATGGCCATCCAAGACAGATGACAACACATGTTGCAAACTTGTCATGCAGGCTGCTTAGTAACATGCCACAACACTGAGGGAGTTGCAGGAATGTCTAACAAGTACTGGCTGTGCAGTAACCATGTCAGCAATTGCCTGAACTCTGCATAAGTGTGGCCCATGGGTTAGGGTAATCAGATGGGACAGCTATACCACAGAAAACATCAGCCAGGCCTCTCTACAGGTAGCATATGCATAACAGCAAATGTCTCCAAAAGGCATCTGTTGCAATGTGTACTGGTGTACCAAGACCACGTTGGAAACCTACAGACAGTATCAATTAAGATACATGTGCTACACAACCAACATCTCACCCCATCTCAGGCCCACTATCCCCATCTGTACCTTGCCGGTGCCAGTGTACACCTGTATGTTTGCCATTCATTAGCAGGGATTAGGCTGGTATGTATGGTGTTCAGTGTTTGGGACACTGCAAAATGACACACATGTGTAGGCCATAGTTGTCAAGCATCTGCAAAAAGGCTGAGGGTGGTGAGGGGGTGTCATCATGAGACAACAGTGCACTGAAGCAGAGATACAAAGGACACTATGGATGGCTGTATCTGCACACAGTCAAGGTCTGGAACTTTGGCAAACATAACTCTGACACCACAACAATAGTGACGGCACTGTGTGACCTCCAAGGGATGTGCACATGAGTTGGCTTTGCAATCATGCAGTGTTGGGGAACATTTGTAGGGCAGACTGACCAAATACTGGCAAATATAGATGGCCCATGCTAGTATACCACTGCCAGGAATAGTGACTGCAGTAGTACACATAACAGTATGTGCAACAAACCATCATGATAAGGCCGTGCACACATATGCACCCACAAATTGTATGCATCTCAATCAGCATCTGCACAGCTAACACATTTGTTTGACATTGTATTTGATTGCACAGGTCATATGTCACAGATCAGGTTTGTGTAATGTTAACATATGCAGTAATGTAGTCCCATGGCATATCAAGGAAGGGGTCTATATTACATTGTTAAACTCATAGGAGTTCGAACGATGTAATATCAAACCATGAAGTTGGAAACCCAAGAATTACGAAAACACAGAACAGCGATTTTTTTCCAAGGGAAAAACATTGCTGTTCTAGTACAAAAAAAGTCCCACTTACACTTTAAACTTAAACTAATGTGGGGGGCTTTGCCCCCACACCCCCTCACACCCCCCACTCAAATATACCAACTCCAAGATCGCACCACAGAGGAGGAAATAGCAAAGCCCCAAAAAAGGCCCATTGATTTTTTTCCCTGGGGAAAAAAATGGTGTGCCGTGGCTTCGCTATTTTCATATTTCGACCATTTGGGTTTGATATTACATCATTCAGACTCCTGTGAGTTTGACATTGTAATATAGACCCCAAGGAAGAGGGCGTCAAATCAATAAGGGTATGTACACTCCCCATAGCCACTGTAAGGTTTGACGGTTGTCAGTGTAATTGTCTTTTATTGGCCATACATGCACAACTGATGATGAGATCTGTAAATCAGACATCAGGCATTCACAAATGACATCTGTCCACATATCATCCCAGGTATGTGTCGGACAAACACATAGAGGTTGTGAGCAGCATAGCAAACATAACTGACACACATATTTACATTCAGCAATGGTGTGTACACATGTGAGGTATGGTGCACAGGTCATACTAGGGTGCAGAACAGGTGCACAACAATACTGTGTACATGTGTGGAGTGTGTTCCAGGGGAAGGTGCATCACCTACTAACACAACCCATGCATCACAGAGATGTATAATGTTGCTAGCAGGGATTGACTATAGCTGCACTGCATGCTGAGTGCCATATGTCATGCATGTTGACAGATGGGTAATGGGAGGTCTCTGTGTAATATCTTTGTGCGACCTTACCTGTAAGTGTATGTGTGCATGTGTATGTATGTGTGTGTGTGTGTGTGTGTGTGTGTGTGTGTGTGTGTGTGTGTGAGGTTAATTTGTCTGTAAGTGCAATATGGTGGAGTGGAGGGGGGGGTTGATATATGTAGATTTCCGTGTGTGTATGTGTGTGTGTGTTTGTGTGTGTGTCCATGTATGCACATGTGTGAGTGTGGGGTTGTTCATACCTCTCAACTTCCCTTTGAAATCATGCAGTACATGGACATGGACAGACGCATGAGACACCAGGAATACTTTTCTGCCGTGTAATCTCAGGACAGTTGATAGTATAATAATGTTTGTAGCATGAAACATGCACTGGGAGGGAAAACTAGACACCAGGGATACTGTTTTATTTGCAATCAGCAGTAAGGTGAAAGAATACCCACACATGCAGCACTACAGATGCATTGTGGAATTACTAGACAACACCAGAGTGTGTTTCCAAATATTACTGTAGTCCACATAAAAAGTTAATAGAGCAACAGATATTGCATTTACTGAACAACAGTTACATATGACACTCCAGTGCATGACATTATTGAGTGACTGTAGCAGCCCATAACATATGGGGGCCATGCTCAAAATGTTTGGACAAACTCAGGGTGAACATTTTATGACATCAGGGACTCTTTGAAAAAATGACTCCAATCAAGTCAAAGATGTAATGGAGTAACAGATCATGTTTTGTGATCACTTTTCTAGGCAATTAGAAGAATGATACATTAATGATTGGTATTATTGACTGTAATTATTCAAGACTGATGCAGGATGGGTAATGTAAGAGTCTGTAAACTCAAGGACAGATAAGTAGTATGGTGGAATGTCAGGGTGTGTGTGTGTGTGTGTGTGTGTGTGTGTGTGTGTGTGTGTGTGTGTGTGTGTGTGTGTGTGTGTGTGTGTATGTGTGTACTGTTAAGCAATGATGTACAGGTTTTAAAGTGCATTTCTTGTTTTCCCCTCAGAGGTGGAGAGGTGGGTCACGGTCCCTCCTGCATGCAATCTGATGTTGGTGTCCATACAGACACTGAAAATGATGATAGGTGTGTTGAGGCACAGGTGAGGTTGTCAGGGGCTGAAGGTGTACCATCATTTGACATCCCGCTGTTATCCACCCCATTCCTGCACACCGTCACAATGTCTATACATACCCCATCACCAGTGGCCATAGCAGAGCGACAGTTGGAGGTTGGTGGCATGGGACAGGACAGACTGGTATCTATGGCATGTGTGTCTGCACACAGCAGCCATAGCCGGATGTCCGGCAGGGTACCACATAGGCAGACGTACAGGGGTGCTCATTGGAGGGCTGCTGGTCATCGTGCCCCCGGCAGAAGTGCCACATCTGGTACCACAAGACACATGCTCCAGACTGTCATGGAGGCATAGGCAGGTATGGAACGGTAAACCAGACAGGGTCTCATGCTGCAGAGAGCTACTCATTCATCTGTTACTGACAACATCCGTGATCTTGCAGGTGCCCTCCATTATTTTTCACAGATCATGGATAGACAGTTGGGTGAGATGGTGGGACTCCTTGACCGTTGAATGTCTGTGCTTGAGCATGTGGTGGAAGTGGTGCGACAGCCACGTGGACATAGGCCAGCAACACCAACAGCTGGAGGTCAATGTGGATGTGCAACAACACTAAGCCGCTCATGTAGAGGTAGTACTAGCTCCAGCACTGCAGGGGGGTGCTGTCCACACCACACCATACCAGGCCACGTGCATGTGGCCCTGACCAGTCCCAGGTGGGACCTGGATCCAGCGGACATATGTCATCATCGGGTAGAGTACCATATTGTGGCTATTACCTGGTCATGCTCATGAAACACCTGGCAGGCACAGTTCTCGTGTCCATGGCCAGAGACGGTGAACTGCACACCCTGCCAGGTATGGTCTACAGCTGTCCAACAAACACCTGTATAGGGCAGTCACTGTGCATGCATACTCACACACAATACAAATACAGCTAGGGCAACCCCATACCTACAAACACCACATCACCACAGACATATCAATAATTAAACCACCTCACTCACATACATTGTGTCAAATGTATGGCTCAGTCTAGGTCTCTGGAAAACCAACAACACACCCTGTGCATATGATGATACCTGTGCCACATCCCTGTCATCCATAACATCAATGCAGGGACAGGCTTATATGGTTCTAAAGCACAAAGTGACTGTATTACAGTCTACCAATGTCATGCTGTGTAATATGTTGTCAGCGTTAAAGTTTAATCCTTACATGTCAGGAAGTGTAGCTGTCCGGCCATGATGCATTATAGCTGTTATTAACACTGAGTGATTGTGGACTCCATTATGTAATCCGTTTGTGTTGTAGGTGTCCATGTCTCAGCAGGTGCATGGTCTGCTGTTGTATACCACAAGGGGTATGGCACTGTGGTGACACCTTGGCTGTGCCATATCGTGGGTACATGTGAACACATGTCACAGGTCTGTATAACAGTAACTGCAGGTGCCACATGGCTAATAGGTCTGGGGGTGGTGTATACAGGTGAGTGCATGGTGGCTGCTGTCAGCAGCCCTTCTACAGTGGGCAGTGGTAAGTGTACTATGTGGTACATACCACATGTTTATGTATAACATATATCATATAACACACACAGAGGCTTTGGTGTTGATGCAATACACAGAGAATACTGTACACATGGACGTATGTACCTGTGTAAGGAACACATTGTAGCCTATGTAATTTTACCAAGCCAGAATAAGCACAACAACACATTGGGAAATAAGCAGTCCGCTAGTTTAATGTCATTGACGATGGTACTGGCAGGGTATATGTCCCCTTCCCCAATGTAGTGCAATCCTCAACTCAGTAAACATAGGTGTTCTGGTGTGGGTGGCACAGCCCTACCCTTTGGAGGGGGAGAAGTGCTGTAGAACCACAGATAGTGTGATAGACGACTACTTAACCTGTTAACATGAACTGTACAGTATTACGGCGATCTAAGTGGGGTACACTCAACAGTAACTGCAATGATGGTGGCTGTGTCCACAACGGCCACCCCCAGCTATATACACCAATCCCAGTAGCGCTGTACACCTATACAGTTGGGAAGAGGGCATTTACACGTCTACCATTAGTTGTGATGGAATGTATGTCCACGGGATGATACCTGTGAAATTTTAGCATATGTCAGGCAGTTCTCAGACAGATGTCCTCCTGCGACATGTATATTCTGCAAACTGAAGAATATTCCTTCAAATACACACACACTCTTACTTGGCAACACTGGGACTAGACCCCTACCTAGGTATGCAGTGCTACTGATGTGTGTGGCCTTAATTGCACACACCACACAGCTTTTAGGATGAGATGTATTCCAGGTTACATGTTATGTGAAGAACATCCCCAGGCCTGTACAGTATGGTAATAGAGGATGTACTGGTTGTTTATGGACAATACATAATGTTGCATACTGGCATATACACATTGACAAACACATAACAGCCAGACACACATCTGAGAGACCTGGACTTATCAGTGCTAACAACCTTTTCAGTGTGTTCATTGTGTTACAGATAAGTTGCACACAGCACATGCAAAACTGGGCTGGATAGTGTTATCAGTTACCTGTATGGTTGATGGTGACAGTGGTCCCCACACAGTGGAACATGGGACATGTACCAGGGGTACCATGGTGTAAAGACAGTATAGCCAGCACCCACACCCCACAGTGGATATTGTATGCACTGAAACCCATGATAGCACTCTGACATATCTGCCATCACACATTGACCAGGACTGCAATACAACCCCTTGTCTATCCCAAGAGTGCTACTACAGGGATATGCATCTAATGCACATGCCACAGGCAAAGTAGGGCGATGCATTGTCATGCCTCTCCTACAGTCATCAACATCACTATCCCTAATATTGTGTGGCAAAGCATATCGTATTAGGAGAATTTGGCCTCAGAATGCTGTACCCTACAAATATACACACATGCACACATACACACACATGCCATAACTCAGTGGGTATCCCATGCCTATCAACCCATTTGTACAACAGTGTTGTGCTGGTACTGCAAGTGCAGGTAACCCTTAGGGAGGAGTGTGTACCAAGGTACATGTAATGTCCAGTACAGCAGCAGCCAAATCTAACAATGGCAATGGGGGGGTGTGGTGGGTGTGAAGGGTCTCAGGGTATTCTCAACTACAGGTCTACAAACACACATACACTGATATTCTCAGTAATGCACACGTACACATTTGTCAGTACTGGGGTCCATTGGTGCAGGTGTTCATAGGTGTATACCAGGCTATTGTCCATGGAGAGATGGGAAGTGTAGGGGATGTGTGTTCAGTGGTATCATTCCACCTGCCATGTGCCAGCAGGCTATCTATCAACAGATACCACAGGGGTGGTCCTCAGGGTGAGAGTTATAACCATCAGCCAATAATCTGGTTGCCTCTTGCAGAGGGCCAGTGAGGTGCTCCAGTTGACATGTATGCAACATGTATTACAAAACGTGGTCAGTGTATGTCTTGGAGACCTGTGCTGAAGCATGTTCTGTCGACTGTGGTAGTATAGTTGAGGTATCCATGGGATGTGGTGCGTATAGGGTGTGGATTTTTATCTTTTCCATTCATAGCACAGCTGGGCAGACATGTCAGTGTCAGTCAAGCATAGAATTCCTGTAAATAGCCAAGATGGATACCTGACATTTCCACATCTGTACAGAGGACAGACAGACATCAGCTAGCCAACTAACTATGCATTAGGATGAATGTGTTGACAGATAGACTTCTGACACTGATAGGTATGCCATTACTACATGACAGCAGCCCTCACTGAAATGTGCTATACACACTGTAGTCTACAGTTATTTTCCACATGTCAGATCATTATCCAGTAAGAAATATTTAATGAGACACAGCTCACACACCATGAACATGACAGTGAGGACTCAGAGTCCATCTTTGCATGCAGGGGTGTCTGGTTCCAGTATTACAATCTGCAATCTACTCTTACTTGGGAAAGCACTGTCAACAGTAGTAATGTAATGATACACTACATGCCAGTGTGACTGCATATAACCTGGGATACTACCATGTATGTAACACATTCACATGGAAAAGAGTGTTGTAAAAGTCAAATATACTCAGGTGTCCCAGACAGAAGACTCAGACCCCATGTTACTGTAAAGACAGCACATAGATGCATGTTATGTACATGGCATTAAATACACATATTAATGATCTCATTACCCTGCTATTTTATCAGACCGGAATGTGAGCAGTGGTTACCAGGGCTGAGCCATGCTTTACAGGTTTTAGCATTGCTGCAATATAAATGCTAAGCACATTTGCACACTGGTAAGCAAAGCCTACATAGTGTGAGCACCTGTACATTTAACCATACGTTATCAGTGCTTACTGTCACACAAACCCATGCAAACCCACTCAAAACTGCCTTATCCACTCTGTATCCAACAGCCCTTGTTCTGCCCAGCAACAAAATGCAGCTCTTGCACCCATGACCCTGTACACTATAGTCACAGCTGTTAACCACTAAGCCATCACAGCTGGGAAGACAGTTGTTGTTTTTCTAATATATCTTTCAGTACGCAACCTGAATAGTATTGAACAACTGCTATGACATCTATAATGATGAAGTACTTGTTAGTGATAATACTGTTGAATCACGTCTATTGTTATATCTAAATATACACATATCAGATAAATATGGTGTGATACAGCTGGTAAAGTATACACAACAGTAATGTTTAAACATAACAAGGATATGAATATATATATATATATATATATATATATATATATATATATATATATGTATGTATATATTCACTTTATAACCTCGAAATGCTGAAATATCGAATTTCAGTATCTCGAGACTATAAAACTGAATCCACAAAACACCGACAAACAAAAACCGCGAAACCACATAACCGAAAACACCGCACACTACACTAAACATACAACACAACACCCACATCACAACATAAACAAAAAAAAACACACATACACAACTCACACACACATAAGCAGGAGAGCAAGCCCCCCTGCACCCCTATGTGGGGGGCTGCATCCCCCACACACCCCCCTACTTATATATACTAACTCCCAGATCGCACAAACACAAAACAAAAGCTCACTCACACACGCACATTCTCCAATCCCTCACACACACTCTAACTCCCACTCAAAACCCTTACAAAACACTCACTTACCTGACATAACACCTACATCCACACACGGCACCGCACACCAACAAAACACAAACCCGGACATTACGTAGCGCAACTTCATATTATAGCTTTGAGATACTGAAATTCGACATTTCAGTATTTCGATGTTATAAAGTGAACCCATATATATATATATATATATATATATATATATATATATATATATATATATATATATATATATATATATATATATATATCTCCATATGTAGATATATGTACATGTGCATACACATATATAGTCATATATATGTATTTATAAACACCAGTATATTGCATTGTAAATATGGCCATATATAGATCTCTCTGTATATATACATATATGTATGTATATATGTATGTATCCATATGCATGTATATTCTATATATATATATATATATATATATATATATATATATATATATATATATATATATTTTATATATATATATATATATATATATATATATGTATATATATATATATAGATAGATATTTATGTCTATATATATATCTATATATCTATAAATATATGTATGTATATATATAT
>NC_056735.1:1938166954-1938404454 GCF_019279795.1 Protopterus annectens | reverse complement strand
GTATTCCTTTGCTTAACACCATACCTGCCCATCACTTCCTCATCCCTTCTGTTCCCTTCACCAACATGCCCATTGAAATCTGCTCCAATTACCAGTCTCACACCCTTTTGTACAGTCCTCTCCACTTCATCTAACTCATTCCAAAAATTTTCTTTCTCATCCATCGCACACCCAACTTGTGGACCATATGCACTAACAACATATATATATATATATATATATATATATATATATATATATATATTTACATATATATATATATATATATATATATATATATATATATATATATATATATATATATATATTCATGGAGTGGAGTCATACCTCAGCACCAAACATGTTAGTGCTAGGGGATGTCATGCAAGTAGTATTGCAGGTGTAAATGTAGACTGTTGCTACTGTAACAGGGTTGTCTTAACAGAATTGTGTGTGGGAGGTCACATCTGATTTTGACATGTTCTCTATCAGTTACTGACAGACATCCTAAGATAATCATACTACAGTGCCTCAGATATCACAGTAATGGTCCTGTGGAATACAGCAGAGATATGACCAATAAATGCGAACAGTCTGACACACTTGGTCAGTCCAGAGGTATAAACAGAACCCTTTAGTACAAGACGTGTGGACCAAGCCTGAGAATGTGGATGTTAACAGCCATGTAAATTAGTATATCATGTACGTACTGGAATACATATGCTTACACAGTTTATGCATTCACACACTCCTGTCTGTCCTGACACAAAATAACCGGTGGAGCAGAGGCCACAATCCCACATACTGCCCACTAGTTAGTGGCATACATCTGTACAGCATCCCACTGCTTTGTCAGAATACACAATAGTCATGGTGGCCCAACAGTAGTACATCTGACATATATCTGGACATAAAATCACACTGGGTAAGTACACTGAGCTGCCAGTCATGTCACAAAGCACTCTGCAAACTACAGGTAGACTTCCACAGCACTGGCCTACATTTCTTATGGGGGAATACACATGTACCTGCAAATATAGCAGGCTTTACAGGTATGTAACAGCATGGAGTAACAGACACCTGTGTAAAAGCGCATACCCACAACCAGTCTGAACACTGGAGCAACCTGCAACATCAGATAGAACAGGACCAAAAATAATGACATCTACCACAGTTTGTACACAGGAAAAGGTACATATTTGCAATGCACACACTGTCGACAATCACCATAAGTACACAGACCTCACTACTGTACACACTGCGACAGAATGTCCAGGTTTTGTCTTCAAATATAACTCCTACTATACATAACATGTCTAGCAGTCTGATATCTCACTGGCTTGTTTAAATAATGGTGTACTGAGCATATGCACCTCTTACTGCATGACATATGTAAAAAGGTTGACAGAGTTGTGGCTGGTGGCACAATCACAGGGCCAATATTGACATGTTGTTGTGATAACCTCATACATTTACTGGTGTAACAGGGTTTGTTATGACATATGTGTTATGAGGGATATGAAGTCAGTAACTCTCATGGCTGTCACCATGTACTGACTGCAATCCTCAGACTATGCTACTGCATTTCTAAAGATAGGTGGTCTGTGAGTAACTCAACACACATAAGACTCCAAACACTGGCCAGTCTGCAAATTGCCCTACAGGTGGGATTTTCCTCAACCAAATAACACTGTCATGATAAGTATTAAATCATGTAGACCAGCCATATCCACACAAACCCTGTTAAACCAACATTACTTCAAATGCAGAAGAGCAAATCTTACATTATGTAGTCATGTCTGGAACATCTCCCTTCTGTTTGTTGGCCTGTGTTTCCGCAGTGTATGTTATAAGAGGTATATCCCACTACCCTCTGTGATGCTGTTTGCCAAACACCGACATTAAGTCCTGCTCACAGTGAATGAAAAGGGCCAACACCCACATAATGTTCCTAGCTTTAGGAGTGTGTTTCCATTCAATTAGCTATGGGAATGCTACCACAGCTGTTCCACATGCAATCAGCTAGTGGGGGACTGCAGTTCGTGCACAGGCCATCAGCTGATTATGGGCATCACTTACAAAACACAAGCTGCTGCCTAAGCAAAGCAGGCGTACTTCTCCACATCCACCAGAGAGGGAGTGAGAGAGACAGACAGAGACAAAGTAAGACAGGGAGTGGGTAGGAGAGTAAAAGCTAAGCATGTTGGTGTCACACACTTACCAGTACAGGGTTTCAGTCCCCTGCCTGACTATGTATTGCTATTACATTTCTATGCAGTTAATGCATGTGCCACAGAGCTTACATGTTGGAGAGCTGTCCAAAGGTATATTTGACGGTGAGTGACATCAGCAGCAGTGATATAGGAGGGATAAGGTAGGTGTAGTACATGTGCCTGTCCACAAGAACAGGTGTCAAGGATGACACAGCCACACTCTCTCAGTGACTCACACACATTACCACAGCTGGCAGGGTCAGAATTAGAAGTCCTAACCAGGGACATCGGGAGGCCTACACACTGTACTGATTTCAGTACAACTTATTTAGAAGAAGGGGTAGCTTTTTTAATTAAAAAAATTACATATTTTTCTTTTAAAAAAAAAGCATTGGCTCCTTTAAGCATGGCTACATACCATACCAGCCAGTCAGAATTGAGCTCACATCATGTCCGCAGGAAATGTGCATAGCTTGAATGTATTGCCACAGAAAATGTGCATAGCTTGAATGTATTGTTGCATGGAATAATCATTGTTGGTTGCAGTGAGTGGAAGGGTAAGGCAATAACAAATGGATTATCATTGTGGTGAACAGATTATCAGGTAAGGGGTTCATTGTAATGAGTAGAAGGGCAAAGCAATCACAAATGGTGTGTGTGTGTAAATGCCCCCCATATAATACACCTGCTGGCCATAGGTGTTCAGGCTCAAACCCTGTATTTTTGCTTCAGGGTAAGAGAGCCTAAAGTCCCTAACCACCACCATTTCTGAACTTTCTTCAGATTTCTTTTTCTAACAGTTGTGAGCTATGGTGAGAAGTGAGAACTGAAGTTGTATTTCCCCCATTATTGTTTTTCTTGTTTGTCCAGGTTTTTTGTGCTAAGGTGTGAAGTGAGAACTGAATTTGTATTCCCTCATTATTGCCTTTGTTTGTCCAGGTTTTTTTTGTGCCAAGAGGTTGAGAGCTATCTAATAGCCATTAAGTTTCAGTCTTCCTATTTTTCAAACTGCTGATTTAGCATAGTGGTATGTTGCACTGACTGTAGTGTATATGGTTCTACGTTCAAGACATGCATGGTGGTGATACAGCATTTTATTCTAGCAACTTTCCAAAATTATACAAGCAATGTTTAAAATGTGTCTCTGGTTTTGGGGCTTTTGCCCCCCCCCCCAAAAAAAAAATGTTGGCTTTTTCCAGATTTCTTATGCTGCAAAGTTTAGAGATAAAGCTGAGTGTCGAGTACATTTTACAAGGAGCTGAGAGCTGCAGGAGAACTAAAGTTTAGTGCTACTTAGGCTGAGTCAGCTTGTACTGTTAATAGCACAACAGGTACTGAACTTGATTTTGAGGCAGAAGGCTGTGGGTTCTTCTCCCACAGTAAATAGATGCATTGCTGACACTGTAATGTGTTGTAAAGGGGTGTGGATGCTGTAGTCCTTTTTGGCGAAGATATCTAGTAGTAACTATGAACCTGTTATCAGTTTGCCATCCATTCCCTATTGCAATATTACTGGCGTATCATTTTTTTTTAATGCAACATAGGCAATTTATTCCTCAAGGGCATTTGTAGATGAAACCATGAAATATAAAGTTGTTTGCTAGCAGCAGCCTCTTCATTAGTTACAGATTTCTTTAATGTGGAATTATGTAGATGACTTTTACTAGTTCAGAGATTGTGCATATTTACTGATACTGGTGGACTGTAGAAGTTTGAGTAGACTTTTATGATGTAAATGTTCTGAATTGGGCTGTTTTGTCATTATTGGTGCATGCATTTTGTTTCATTGTTTACTGGAAAAATGTTCAAAACAATAAATTTAAAACACTCTCTAACAACTATACTGTATTGTACAAGGAATATAATTTAATACAATCAGGAAGGTGTATCAAAGAGCACATGTATGTTTCATGTGCAAGGGGCCTATGATTTGAAAACAGCCCAGAGTTAATCTTTATCTGCCATTGGCAAAATGTATTTTCTTTGAATGTAGGTTTCAATGCTATTTCAATGACTGAAAAGGGCAGAGAAGTTTTAATGCTAAATCTAGTTTCATTGTGAGACTGCATTGCTTTGTTTAGCAGATAGTTATTGGTGTTTGTGCTGTAAAATGCAAAATAAAACATTTCTGGCAAATCATTTAGGAATTAAGTCACTAAATAATGACCGACGTTAAGTTTCAGACGTCATAATCTTCAGAAAAATGCATGCTAAAGCAAGACCTGTTATTCTATCAACTGTCTTAAGTTTATACAAGATCAATTTTTAGTACTGTTTGTATGTTCCCCCAATATATCTGGCCTTGTCTAGATTTCCTGCATTAAGAGGTTGAGTGGTATGTGCAAATAAATCACTTTATAGAATTAGGAATATCCAAATCTGTCAACTGTCCCCAATTTTGGCTAAAAATGTTGCTCTCGCCCTAATAATCCCTCCGCAAAATAGCAATTTTGGAAGAAAACGTGGAGGGTTTACAATTATAAATAACTGTAATGATCAGAGTAATACATTACTTTTATTTCAGAAATGCATGTAAATTCTCTAATTTTGTCAGCTGCTCAAGTTAACAGTGCTCTTATTAAAATGGTGTCCCTTCTTTGACAGGTTCCCAGCTGTATTGTCTGGCAATTTTATATTTTTGCATCACATTTTTGGTCCGTTTTTCATAAAATTGTGGTTTTCTGGCAAAGTAGTGGCAAATCATTAAAGACTGAAGTTAGAAAATAATGGCAGACATTTGAGTTTCAGATTTCATATCTTTCAGAAAATTCGTACTAATGCAAGACCTACTACTATTCTATTATCTTTCTAAGTTTATAAGAGCAATATTTAAAAAAATGTCCTTATTTTTGGGCCTTTGCCTCAGTTTTATTTATGGGTTTGTTGCTCTAAGAGGTTGAGAGGTATTTGTGTGTGTGTGTGTGTGTGTGTGTGTGTGTGTGTGTGTGTGTGTGTGTGTGTGTGTGTGTGTGTGTGTGTGTGTGTGTGTGTGTGAGGTAGGTAGGTAGCATACCTCTCAACTGTCCAAATTTTGCAGAATGTCGAGATTTTTGCCCCATATTTTTTGTCTGTTCCTCATACATTTTGTGATTTTCTAGAAAATCATTGAAGGCTGAAGTTGTTAAAAATAATGACAGACATTTGAGTTTCAGACTTCATGCCCTTTAGAAAAATTCATACTAGCACAAATCCTGTTATTTTAGCAACTTTCTAAGTTCACGAGAGCATTATTTAATATCTGTCCCTGTTTATTTTAGGCTTTGTCCATATTTCTTGCACTAGTTAGGGGTTGCAGGTGGTTAGTAATTTACTCAAGCTCAAAACCTGTACCTTAGTTACAAAAAACAAAAGCATGAATCCTCTACCCTAACTACCATGCTGCATTTTTCAAAGAACTGACTTTGAGGTTCATTTTCAATTCAACAAACCTAGTTTGAGTGAATCTATATTATATTACTGAAGAGGCATTACAGTGAATGCCTCTTTATCGACACTAAAAGAGCAAACTGTGAATTACGAGAATGGCCGTCGCTTGGCTGGGGAGTGGCGTAGCAGTTTGAGAGCTGTGAGTACAAATTTGAAAATCCTAGCTACACCCCTGCTCCTAACCAACTAGTTTGCTACATTACAGTATTATGCAGGTATTACATGCACCTCAGAAGTTATTAGGCTGCTATATGGGCAAAGGGTTTGTAAGGAAACTGACATCAGACAGCATGCTTCAATAGGGCAATGGGAGGTGTAGTGAGTGTGAATGGCAACAAAATCATTATTATCCACACACACACACAGACACAGGTTTGTCAGTACTGACATGCATAGGTTCATTGCTTCACAGGTGTATACTGGTTGACTGTGCAAGAAGGCTGTACAAGGCTAGGCAAAGGGTATACCTTGGCATCAGGCCACATGACAATGGTCTTCAGTGTGGCTCAGGGGTGTAGTCTCTGGATTGGCCCACACAGTTGAGTATTGTACTCACCATCTACTCATCTGGATTACTATTGTGGGTGGCCAGTGCTATGCAATGCTTCCCATGTATGTGTTCTATATTCCATAACATGGACGTTGTCTGGAATGTGTAGATGTCTCATATGCATGTTCTGTGACATGTGGAAGTGTACCTGGGGTGTCTGGGGCATGTTGTGTGAACAGATTGTTATCATCTGATATGGCATTTCTGATCTCATGTGGTGAGAACTGGCAATGGAAACCAGGTTGACCCTGCATCTACACTGACAGCATGATGCAGGTATTCACTGATGTCAGTGGCATCTGTCCATACAGGACATGTGTATAAGGCATGGTATTTCCTTTGTGGGTTACATTTGCTGACTCTACAGTTGTTGTAGGAGTCCAGTGGTGAATATAGCAAAGGACCACTATATGCAATGATTTGCCTATTGTAGGAATTGGACAGGATGCCATGTCCTCTGTAGTCCACTGCAATCACACCATGCTTACTATCTGTGAGCAATATGCAGGGAACTACCAACATAGTGGTTGTTGCCTTGCCAAGTGTGTTTGTGTATGAGACATGGGTGAAAAGTGTTCTCTGGGTTATGCAAGGGTTGTCTATATTGTTCCCCAATCCATAATGTCACATGTAGAGGTATGGATTGTCTACACCAGCCTCTCTGCTGTTTGACGTCTGTTTCCCTTGTAAGATGGACATTGTGACATATAACAGGCCCACCATATAAGAAATTTGCAAAACCTGCTCCACAATGAGCTCTTTTATTACACAATCACAGCTACCTCCACACAGCATACTGATGACAGTCACACACACACAGTTGCCCTGTCTTGGATTAGAACTCCTACCTAACTAGTACATTACACTGTAGCTTGACACAGTTATAGCACATGCCACACAGTTTACAGGACTACTCTTTCACCAAAGGTGTATTTCAAACCTGAAACATCAAGTGGCACAGTGGTTAAGGTGTTTGCTTTTCAACCACAAGGTGCAAGGTTTGATTCTTACCACAGGACAGATATTTTTGGACTGTTCAGTGGTGCAGTGGTAGTGTTGTCACCTCACAGCAAGAGGTTCTCTTGTTCAATTCTCAGCTTGGGTTCCTTATGTGTGGAGTCTGCATGTCCTCCCTGTGTTCTTGTGGGTTTCCTCCCACAAAACAAAGACATGCATCTGGAGTATTTCTCCCCAGGCCTCCACTGAAAATTGGCTTTGTTCCAAGTCGGACTTTCCCAGTTAACAAATGGTAAATACATAAATAAATAAATAAATAAATAAATAAATAAAAGTGAATGACATCAGCAGGTTTGCCAAAGTAGGTCAATAGAAATTGTAGTGACTGTTAATGACCTCAAAAGCATTGATTCCCTACACAGACAAACAAACACACAGAGAGTTTCACAGTTGCCATGTCCGGGATTAGAACTCCTACCTAACTAGTACATCACACTATAGCATTACACCATTACAGCATGCACCACAGTTCTTACTGGGATACTCCTTCCCCAAAGGTGTATTTCAAAGTGAATGACATCAGCAGGCTTGCCAAAATAGGGCAATGGAAATTGTACTGACTGTGAATAGCCTCAAAAGCATTGACTCCTACACAGACAAACAAACATACACACAGAGTTTCATAGTTGCCATGTCCGGAATTAGAACTTCTACCTAACTAGTACATCACACTCCAACATTAAACAGTTATAACACATGCCACAGAGCTTACTGGGCTACTCTTTCCCCAAAGGTTTATTTCAAAGTGACTGACATCAGCAGGCTTCCCAAAATAGGGCAATGGAAAGTGATTTGACTATAAATGGCCTCAAAAGCATTGACCCCTACACAAACAAGCATTGACCCCTACACAAACAAACACACACACAAACACACACACACACAGACACACACACACACACACACACACACACACACACACACACACACACACACACACACACACACACACACAGAGTTTCACAGTTGCCATGTCTGGGATTAGCATTCCTACCAAACTAGTACATGACACTACAGCATTACGCAGTTATAGCACACACCATGGAGTTTACTGGGTTACTCCTTCCCCAAAGGTGTATTTCAAAGTGAATGATATTAGCAGGCTTGCCAAAGTTGGGCAATAGGAAGTTCATAGGTTCATAGTTTGGTACTAGGCTATTGGCCCTAGTGCCTATACAAGCCCAGCCATAACAATTCCCTGGCTATTTCTTCCCACAATATTTTTTTCCCTGGACCCCTGTCTAGCAGGGCGACTGACATGATCCCTGGGGTGAATTTCCTATCTCCCATCCAATCGTTAAGGTTCCTTTTGAAAAGGGCCAAAGAGGCACTCTGCTTGACATGTATGGGCAGTCTATTCCACAGTCTGGAGAGTCTCTGGGTCAGGAACCCATCTTTCCAGCATGTTTTGTTGATTGTGATGACAAGGTTTTGATCCCTGGAGTGTGTGGCTCTGATTGATTGGGATTTTTTAAGTGTAGCATGTCCAACAGCTCAGGGTTTGACATATTCTTGTATATTAAGCAGAGATCACCTCTGAGTAGATGATATGTGACAGAGTATAGCTGGATGACTTTTAGATGGTCAGCATAGGGCATCTGCTTTAGGCCTGTGATTCTTTTAGTGAGGTATTTCTGCAGCCTTTCTAGTTGTTGCATATGCCTTGATAGGTAAATACCAAATGGAGCATTGTATTCTATACTGGGTCTACTGAGAGTTGACTACAGTGGGACAATGACCTCCTTTTTTTGAATTAAAAGCCCTTAGTGATGAGGTATGCCACATAGGTGGATTTCCTGACTGTTGAGTCGATGTGGTTATCAAAGGTGAGACCACTGTCCACCTGTGTCCCTAAGTCTCTTATCACATTTTTGGTGTTTATTGTACTGCCACCTATGTGGTAATTCACGGGTACATGTTTCTTCCCATAGGGGATAACTAAAGATTTTGTGGCATTGAGCTTGAGCCCATGGCTCTGGCACCAAGCATCTGTTTCTGTAAAGCCCTTTTGTAGAATATCCACATAATTTGGGGATTCAATAATTGCTCACAGTTTGCAGTCATCTGTGACCTTTGTTAGCCAGAGTCCCATAGTGTTGGCCTGTACGTCAGAGCAGTAGATGCCAAACAAGAGCAGTCCCAGGACTGAACCCTGAGGTACTCCAATTGTCACTTGTCTGGAGCTGGATTTTGAGTTGGCTTCTTTTACAGTGTTGTTCTGTCAGTAAGCCAGTTGGCAACTCATTGAGTGATGTAGGGATTAATGCCCAGCTTAGTAAGTTTATCTATGATTCCAGACTGGGGGATGGTGTCAAAGGCCTTGGCAAGGTCCGGATAGGCTGTGTGAACTGCCTTACCCTCATTCACAGCTCTGGAGACTGATTCAAAGATGTCAATCAGGTTCAGGAGACAAGATCAGCCCTTCATGAACCCAACCTGGGTGAGGTCCAGTGTTTGAAGGGTGCCAATATCTTTGTTTAAAAGTTCCATGATAATACATTACATGGCCTTGCAGATCAGGCTCATCAGACTTATTGGGCAGTAGTTCCCAGGATCCAAGTTGGATCCCCCTTGTGGAGTGGGATAACTGTAGCTGTGAGCCACTCAGTGGGAATGAAGCCTGGGGTGAGATTATGATTTAAAATAGCACTTAGGTGAGGTGCCAGTTCATTTTTTAGTTCATGTAGTACACAGCCCAGGATGTTGTCTGGTCCCATGGATGCATTATTCTTAGCCTTGTAGAGTGTGGTTTTTACCTGTGTGTCTGTTATTACCAGAATCCTGCAATCTTTCGGTATTGAGATGGGCCCTTTAGGGGGTGAGAGGGGGGGTGCAGTTGGAACTGAATCAATCTGACAGGATATTGGCAATATCCTTGGGATCAGTATGTTTAATGCCATTCTGTTGTAGCTCAGAGCAGATATGAGCATTGCCATTTAGATTCATGACATAGCTATAGTACGGCTTGCAGTTGTCTTTGGAATATTTGTCTATATTATTTTTGTAACTAGCTTTGGAGGATTTTATGAGGGATCTCAGCTTCTTACTGAGGCTGGTAAGGAAGTTTCTTGCATCCTGGGATTTTTCTCTTTTCTGCAAAAGTTTCTTCCTTTTGTTGTAAAGTTTGTTTATGGCAGGGGACCACCAGATTGGCTTCCTTTTCTTGGAGGAGAGCATCTTTGCTCTATTTGGGATAGCATGATTCATGCAGGAGTGGATGTACTTGCACGGTGCCTTAGTGTAGGATTCAGCAGTTGAACTTTCACTTCCCTTCTGCATGGGTGTCATGAAGTTTGTCACTTCTGACTTGTGTAGCATGAAGTTGGCTTTGGAGAAGTTTTTTATGGAGATTTCCTTACTGGGGGGGGGGATGTGGAAGTCAAGGGTGATTAGATTATGGTCAGACCTGACCACCGAGGGGGTGACCATAGGTGTGGAGCATTGATTTCCCATGTTGATAATGAACAGGTCTAGGATACTGGAGCCCCTGGTGGGACTATAGGTTAGTTGATCCAGGGCATTGGGAATTATGAATTCCAAGTACCACTGGGCAAAGGTGCTGGTACATAAATAGTTTTCTCAGTTAATGGCAGGATAATTGAAATCACCCAGTATTAGAGTGTTTGGTTGCATTTTAATATTTTCCAGTATGTTTAGAAAGGTGTAGTGAGAATATTGGCACATGGTGGGGGATCTGTAGCAAGCTATATAATTTGGATTGCAGTCTTAGCTAGTGTTAGTTGCACCTGGAGAATTTCAGATGCATTCTGTTGGGCAACTAGCCTGGTGGTGTGAATAACCTTGGAGAATATGGACACTCCTCCACTTTTAGTGTTTTGGTGCTGGTTTGGTGGCCAGCAGGTGTGGTAAGAGTTTTAGCCTGGTATTTCAGGGGTGCTCTCTTGGACCAGGTGTCTGTTACTGCACAGATATCGATGCTCTCCATTTTTAGGAGTGCCTAGTGACTGTGAATGGACACAAAGCATTGATCCCTACACACACACACACACACACACACACACACACACACACACACACACACACACACACACACACACTCAGTCTCACAGTTACCATGGCTGGGAATAGAACTCCTACCTAACTAGTACATCACACTACAGCATTACGCAGTTACAGCACACACCACTGAGTTTCTAGGTTTACTTATTCACCAAAGGTGTATTTCAAGATGAATGACATCAGCAGGCTTGCCAAAGTAGGGCAATGGGGAGAGTAGTGACTGTGAATGGCCACAAAAGCATTGATCCCTACACACACACACAACCAACCACACACACACACACACACACACACACACACACACACACACACACACACACACACACACACACACACACACACACACACACACACACACAGTCTCACGTCTGGATTTAGAACTCCTGCCTAGCTAATACATCACTCTATACATTACGTAGTTATAGCACATGCCATGGAGCTTATAGGCCTACTCCTTCCCCAAAGGTATATTTCAAGGTGAATGGCATCAGCAGGCTTGCCAAAGTAGGGCAAGCCTGCTGATGCCATTCACCTTGAAATATACCTTTGGGGAAGAAGTCAACAGGCTTGCCAAAATAGGGCAATGGGGAATGCAGTGTGTGTGAATGAGCAATAAACCATTCATCTGGAAGCACACACAGGTTTACATTTAACAGGTACGTGTATACAACTGCTAGATGAATAATGACTTATACAGTCATGATACACAGTTATCACAAGCACCACAGACACTATAGTGCTGAGGGATACCAGAGGCAAATGTCTACAGTGATTGACATCTGCACATCATGTGGTTTTAGCCAATTGGATGTGTGCTGGATGGAACAGGCCTCATGATGGGAGGCTCTTTGACACTGTCTGTCACTCTCTTCCACACATCTATGTATGTGTAATGTGGCCTATTATACTGTGCTGTCCTTGGATATATGTGCGTATTCCTATCTGATGTGTGTGCATAATATGACTGGTGTACAATGTGGAGTTTGTGCACAAACATCTGTGACTGTCAGATATGTATAGTCCACTGTGTTTGACAGACATGGGCTTCATTTCTCTAAGTGTGGGAGCACGCCCAGTATGACCTTCTGTACTAAATGCGTGAATCCATTCCAGGTAGGTTGTACTCCAGTGCAGGCTTTTGTGTTCGACACCTACAGCTAGCAGCCTGTTTCTGCAGGATATCTGTAGATCGGTTGACAATATGGGGGCACAATGGGCAAAGGATAGTGGGTTACTGTAGGTAATTGTGTCTGCTGCTTCTGTTACATGGTTTTGGTGTTAGCAGAGATATTCAGACATATGTACTGTTTTACACTGTGATGTTTTATGTCATCAACTACTGTCAGGTATACATATTTGTTTGCAGTAATTTCCTGGGGAACACAGGGTGAATGAAGCTGTGTCCAGTATTGTGGTCTGCAGCCTACATATTCTTGCACAATCATGCCATTCTGGAGGGCAAGCCGCACACACTTGCTAAAAAGGTTTGTGTAAATGGTTCAGCACCTTGTGCAGTGGTGGCTGAGGATCCCATGCTTGTACATCCATCGACGTGACAGTATGGCCATATCCTGCTGTGGCCATACCTCACAGCTATACAGATTCACACAGGTTACCCAGAGGCAGGGCTCATATTTCTGGTCATTACCCCTAAACACTGTGGTTTACAAGCAGGTTTATAGCCACACATTCCTTTGTTTGCAGGCAGGGTTAGTATGAACACAGCTGAGTTTCTGTCTTCACACACTCCATGGTGTCCATGCTTCTTCCCCCTTCTGTTATTCTAGCCTCTTCTGAATCTTATGCAAACATTATCTGATAAGTTCCCTATAGTTATTACTTCATCCAGCAGTATTTAGGTGTTGGTTCACAGTTCATGCAGTAGGACATGGTGGACATGCTACTGGGATTTGTCGACATGGCCTTGCATTTTGGTTCTGTGGACTGTGTTATGTTGTTATTTGGGAGTCCATGAGATAACATACATTGGCAGCACGGGTGAGACACTGGCCTCTGAGAGAGGACTGTAGGGCATTTGGTAGTGATGCAGGCCATCTGTAGTGAGCCATTGCATTGGTTCACTCCTACAGTCTCAGGCTGCAAGTCACTATATTCCCCTGGGATGACAGGGTAGGTATGCAAAGTGTTAATGTCAATAGTTTCTGTCCTTATTGATACAGTAGTGTGGTTGCTGCCAGGGTGCTGCTTAGAGCTAGGGACACACCTGCATGGGACACCTCTTCAGCATGCTGCATTCTGTGGCTATTCCCATATAGAGGTGGGGGTCATATTGTACTCATTCCCAGAAGCAGGGATAAGACCTGTGAGGCACCTATGGCTGATGGTGGGGTGAGCTAGGTGCATGTGTGCTATGGAAGCTACTTGCAGCTGACTCACAGATATACGTGGGGCATTTCACTTATGCTGACTTGTGCAGGGACATCAGCAGTTTCTCAGTACTTCATACCTGTCACTTTTGTAGTCTGCCAGTGTTTAGCCAGACGACATCAGTCTTCCATACTACAAACCCAAGTAATGTGCTGCTAACCTGTATGTACAATTCCAAAGGTGTGTCCATTTGACAGTAACATTTTACACACTCTGTGTCTAGGGTACTTCCACCTGTGTACTGTTTGTATGTCTGGTCCCACATTCATGCCATGTCCATCTTTTAGATGGTAACAGATATTACATCCGAACAATTAGTATGGCTTACTGCTGGAATGTCTCTTGCTGGGATGCATTGTGTTTGCCACTGCAGTTGTGAGAACTTGGCCCTGTCATTGGCAGTACTGGCCATTGACCACCAGGACACAAACCACTATGCCTACATGCTGACCACTCTCACACAATATACAACACACACCAACCTAACACACACAGCCCCGCATGTTGTACACGTGCTACAATCTATTTTGCGAATTTGGCCAGCTCAGGTAATCTGTGCTCCACTGTTATTATACCTACACATACATGTTACTACATTTCTACATAGGATTGTGAGGGGGACACACCTGACAACTGTACACATTTGCTATGACAGTACTGGTATTTCAGGTACTCCATTTCATTCTGTATTCTGACCTATCATGCAGACTGGAGGCATATAAGTGTACTACAGTTTTCAGGTTTTATTGACCTACATTTCAGTTTCAGACTTCTTACCCTTCGGAACTAACATCCCACTGCCTGACTTGTTGTAGTCTGTCTGAGTAGGTCTGGAGGGGGGCTGTTCTCCATAGCCATCAATCAGAGGCCTTAGCACAGCCTTTCTTTGTATTTGTCTATGCCTGTCCTGCTGGCTGAGACTGATGTGGGGTATGTGAGCCACTCTGACTTGCTTGTGTGTGTCCTATAGACACATTTGGCCCACCACATGTCCTGCAGTGGGCTTTATCACCTTGTCTAGTACTGGCTGCTATGTTGACACCAGTATTTGTTACAGATTTCATGCTGCTGATATAGGTGTCTACTATTGGCTGGGATTCCATTCATCCACCCGATTCCCTTGCATGCTCACATCCATACCATAGATACAAGCAGCAGAGCATACTACTGCATTCAGCAATTGATAGGGAGAGTGACTTACCTTGTGGCTGTGCCAGTAGTGAGGATGGTGCTGGAGGGCTGACTATGTTGGATGCAGATAGTACCCTCGCTATACATGGTAAAGCACAAGTAGTGTCATGTTTGGCATCCATTTTACTGTATGTGCGAGTCAGAGAGAGGTGTCATTCCCTGGGTTCCTACCATGTCAGTGTATGTGTTATGCGTAGTCTCTTTGCCAAGGCCTGGGCATACTGGGCACACCTCCTTCTGCCTACTGGGGCAGGCTCAGGTTGTTCCTCCTCCAAGTCTCTCTGTGCCTATGCAGGCCTTGGCAATGGTGGGAGGCTGTGTGGCCCTGCCCCATTCTGTTCCTGCTACAGCTGTTTCCACAGGATCACATTGTGTAGCATGGCACATACGAGGAACATGTGGGTACATGTAGCTGGTGAGTACTACAAGGCTTCACAGGATATGTCCAGGCATGGGAACCATGACTTGAGTATCCCAAACACCTGCTCTATTATGATTCTGGTCTGTGCGTGTGCCTCATTATGGAGTTCTTGTTCGGGTGTGTGTGCATTTCTGATGGGTGTCATCAGCCACGGCTCCAGTGTGTAACCAGCATCCCTGACTAGGTGGCCTGTGGGAGTCGTGATAACTTCCACGGCTGTCAGCACACATATTCATTATAATGCCCTGGGCATCACACATGACCTGGCAGTTGATGGTGGGGAAGCTCTTGCGGTTTATTTATTTATTTAATTTTATTTATTTTACATTTGTTGACCGGGCTAGTCTAACTGGATATATGTCCTTTTTCAGTAGAGGCCTGGGGAGAAAAGCTCCAGGTTATTATATATAGAACATACATAGTTCATAATAACAGGCTGTATAAGGTTATGGTAAACTAAGAAACAATAAGAATGAGTAGCAATTATGAAAAACAAAATAATCAAAATTTTTTTTTTTTTTTTTTTTTTTTTTTTTTGTAAAGTAAAATATTATGAAGGTGACGAAATATAAAAGAAAGGATAAAGAGAGATAGCTGTGAAGTAAAGATAGGACAGATATCAAAGATAGAACAGGATGAGTAGAGGAGTCCATAGTTTTCTAACAGCTTTAAAAGTTGTTTTAAGAAGGAGTGGTGAGAGAAAAATACCTAAGAAGAGAGGAGAGAAAGTTAAGATGAGTGAGTGCTGTACATGGGGTAAGTTCAATGTCTTAATGTATAGTTGTGGAACTTAGAAAAACAAGCTATTGCAGAGTTGGGTAGAGAAGGGGAGAGGGAAGGTGAGATAGGAGATAGATGAGCAGGCTAGTCTGGGTTTCTACAGGGGTAGAGCCAATTATTACTGAGGTACTTGGGTAGAGAAGGGGAGAGAAAAAGAGAGATAGGAGACAGATGAGCAGGCTAGTCTGGGTTTATACATGGGCAGAGCCATTTATGATTAAGGTACAGTTTGATATTTTTCTTGAAGAGAGGAGGAGAAGTCAGGGATGTAATATCAGCGGGTAGAGTGTTCCAGTGTTTCCCAACAGAGTTGGAGAATAAGCAATCTCCAGCAGAGTTATTGGGTATAGTCCTTTTTATGAGTAGTTTATTAGAGGAGCGTATATGTTTCAGGTTGTAGTACGGGGTAATGAGGCTAGTGAGTATAGGAGTTTTGGTAGGTTGGTACAGGGTTTTGTGAGTTATAATAAGTTGTTGTAGTTTGATCTGATTAGGAAGTTCAAGCAGCCAAGTTGTTTTAGGTTAGTGCAGTGATGGGTCCTAAAAGGAGATCCGGTTGCAAATCTAGCTATGTTGTTGTAGGATGTAGCTAGTATATTTAGGTTTTTTTTTTGACAGGTTGGTGTAGATGGGACATGCATAGAGTAGAGTAGAGATTAGATGGGTCTTGGCTAGGGTGATTCTTGTAGCTGGGGTAAGAAATGGTTTTATTCTATATAGGGTTCCTATTTTTAAGGCATTAGCAGGCAATCCTATGCAAATGAGGGGAATGATACTGAATCACAGATTTCCCCTCATGGCTAGCCTGCACTCAACTGTGTAGACTCTACCCCACTTGCCAGGTGGTGCTTTGATGTGCATGTGCGTGCAGTTTATCACACCCACTATCTCAGGGTATTCTGCTATTTGGTGGAAGAGATGCATATTGCTGGTCAGTGCCTCACGGGTGTTGAGGAAATATATTTGCTCAACGACATGTGCTGACATGGCATCTAGTAACTGGTGGAGTACCCTGGATGCTGCTGCCTGTGAGATCCCCATGATATCCCCAGTTGGCCTTTGGAAGGTACCTGTGGCTAGTATTCATAAGCCTACACATACCTTGGTATCCACTGTGATGGGTTCCCCTCTGTTAGTTCTGTGTGTGAGGCATGGCTGGCACAGTTCAACAATTTGCTGTAGGAGGTCCCTGTCCACCCTATAGCGCTCCACTATCTCCAGCTCATGTAGCCCCTGGTAGGTTACCCTGGGTCTGTACACTCTTCTCCTTCTCCTCATTGTGGATTGATCATCAGCATTCTCATCCTCACCATCCTCAACCTCTTCCACATGTTGATTTATGACAGTGAATGCAGCCACTATCATTTTGTTGCTTTTGTTAGGTAAAATTTCTCCATCTGTGTACACCGGTGGTGTAGAGTTTGTGGGAAAAACAGAGTGAAAGGTGTCTGCATAGTTTATAGTAATGTGCTGGGCTGCTGCCTGTATAATTGGCTGATTCTGATACATTTTACCTGCCAGCTATGCTAGTTCTCCTTGATTACCTTCCTACTGCTGCTTTCCCTTCCCATTGCCTTCATGTTTAAGCCCAGGAACACGCCGCACAAACCCAGTGCTCAGATGTGAATGGAGCTGCTATTTCCTGGTTTACTATTTTTTTTTTTATTTAAACTCCTATGCGCAGAGAGCACACCTGTTCAGGCAATGCAAAGAGTGCTGGGCAGCTTCAGACACACCCCCTTCCTTAGCTCTGCTAAGCTAAGGGCAAACATGAGCCACAGAGCTGCAGTAAGCTTACAACATGCCTGACACACTCCTCTATGATGTTAGCTAACTCTTAGCCTTGCACAATGGTTTTCCTGCACCTACACAGTTGAGTGCAGGCTAGCCATGAGGGGAAATCTGTGATTCAGTATCATTCCCCTCATTTGCATAGGATTGCCTGCTAATGCCTAGTTACAAGTCCCACACTGAGCCTTCTCCCTTAGCAACCACTATTCACTGGCCTTGTCTTCTGCCTGCCATTGACTATAATGGCAAAATTCTGATTTTGCAGAGAAAGATTTTTCAGGGATTTTCTTTTATTTTCCGGCCGATCCCATTTGCGCGCCACTTCCCTATGCTTAAATGGCTGAAATCGGCCAAAAAAAAATAAAAGTTATTATTTTTTTTTTTTGCAACTGTTTTCCATGCCATTGGCCATACAGTTGGCCATTGGCATGCTTTACACATTACAGACACCCTTTATTTGGAGCTGTCATGGTTCCATTTTGTAGTTCATAGGTTCATAGGTTCATAGGTTGGTACTAGGCTATCAGCCCTAGGGCCTATACAAGCCTAGACATAACAATTCCCTGGCTATTTCTTCCCACATTATTTACTTTCCTGGACCCCTGTCTAGCAGGGCGACTGACATGATCCCTGGGGTGTATTTGCTTTCTCCCATCCAATCGTCAAGGTTCCTCTTGAAGAGGTCCAAATGGGCACTCTGCTTGACATGTATGGGCAATCTATTCCAGAGTCTGGGGAGTCTCTGGGTAAGGAACCTATCCCTCCAGCATGTTTTGTTTATTGTGATGACAAGGTTTAGATCCCTGGAGCATGTAGCTCTGAGGGACTGGGATTTCTTTAAGTGTAGCATGTCCAACAGCTCTGGGCTTGACATGGCCTTGTATGTTAAGCAGAGATCGCCTCTGAGTAGACGATATGCAACAGAGTATAGCTGGAGTTTTTTAAGGCGGTCAGCGTAGGGCATCTGCTTTAGGCCTGTGATTCTTTTAGTGAGGTATTTATGAGGCCTTTCCAGTTGTTGCAGATGTCTTGAGAGGTACATACCAAACGGGGCGTTGTATTCTATAATGGGTCTAATGAGGGATGAGTACAGTGGGACAATGACCTCCTTTTTTCTGGATGAAAAGCCCTTCGTGATGAGGTGTGCCACATAGAAGGATTTCCTGACTGTTGTGGCGATGTGGTTATCGAAGGTGAGACCACTGTACACCTGTGTCCCTAAGTCTCTTATCACACTTTCTGTGTTTAGTGTACTGCACCTATATGGTAATTCATGGATACATGTTTTTTCCCAAAGGAGATAACAATACATTTCTTGGCATTGAGCTTGAGCCCATGGCTCTGGCACCAAGCATCTGTTTCTGTAAGGCCCTTTTGTAGAGTATCCACATCATTTGGGGATTCAATAATGGCTCCCAGTTTGCAGTCATCTGCAAACTTTGTTAGCCAGAGTCCCTTAGTGTTGACCTGTACTTCAGAGAAGTAGATGCCAAACAAGAGCGGCCCCAGGACTGAACCCTGAGGTACTCCACTTGTCACTTGTCTGGAGCTGGATTTGGAGTCGGCTACTTTTACAGTGTGGGTTCTATCAGTAAGCCATTTAGTAACCCATTGGGTGACATAGGGATTAATGCCCAACTTAGTAAGTTTATCTATGATTCCAGAGTGGGGGATGGTATTAAAGGCCTTGGCAAGGTCTAGATAGGCTGTGTGGACTACCTTACCCTTGTCCATGGCTCTGGAGACTGATTCAAAGAAGTCAATTAGGTTCAGGAGACAAGATCGGCCCTTCACAAACCCAAACTGGGTGGGGTCCAGTGTTTGAAGGTTGCCAATGTCTTTGTTTATAAGTTCCGTGATAATATGCTCCATGGCCTTGCAGATAAGGCTTGTCAGACTGATGGGACGGTAGTTTCCGGGATCCAAGGTGGATCCCCCCTTGTGGATTGGGATAACTGTAGCTCTGCGCCACTCAGTGGGCACGAAACCTGAGGTGAGGCTATGATTAAACATGACACTTAGGTGAGGTGCCAGTTCATATTGTAGTTCATGTAGTACACAGCCCGGGATGTCATCTGGTCCCATGGATGCTGTATTCTTGGCTTTAGAGAGTGCGTTTTGTACATGTGTGGCCATTATTACTGGAATATGGCAATCTTCCGGTATTGAGATGGGCCATTTAGGGGGTGAGGGGGGTGAAGTTGGCACTGAATCGATCTGCCAGGATATTGGCAATATCCTTTGGATCAGTATATTTAATACCATTCTGTTTTAGCTCAGAGCAGATCTGAGCATTGCCATTTAGATTCTTGACATAGTTATAGAATGCTTTGTGGTTGTCTTTGGAATCTTTGGCAATTTTATTTTCGTAACTAGCTTTGGAGGATTTTATGAGGCATCTCAGTTTCTTACTGAGGGTAGTAAGGGAGTTTTTTGCATCCTGGGATTTTCCTCTTTTCTGCAAAAGTTTCTTCCTTTTGTTGTAAAGTTTGTTTATGGCAGGGGACCACCAGATTGGCTTCCTTTTTTTGGATGAGAGCATTTTGGTTCTATTTGGGATGGCACGATTCATGCATGAGTGGATGTGCTCGTACAGTGCCTTAGTGTAGGATTCAGCAGTTGAACTTTCAGTTCCATGTAAATGAAATGTATTCACTTACTAACTGAGTACATTTCTGCAGGTTACACTAATCCTGCACGGACGGCTGCCAGCTTCCTGGATCGCTAATTCACCTTATTTGCATGGTTTTCACCTGCAAATGGGGTTATTAGCATACAGGAGCTGTGCCCATGCAGGAATAGTGCAGGAGTGCTCATGCACATCCCGGGAGCTTGTTCCTGGATCTCTCGGTTGCCATATTGCCTCCAGCAGCTCCTGCACTATTCCTGCATGCCATGCAGAGCTTGCTTAATCCTGGGGATAATTTTTAACAGCAACAAAGATAAGTACGCAATTAAATATTTTCATCATGTTAAGATCATATAATTCTAGAGAACCTTCATCATTGTTTTAAAATGTATGTATAAAGTAATATAAATTTTGGTACCCATATAGCAGATGATATGCATATATATTATATTTAGTTAGTCACCTGAGATTAGTAATCAGAATGAGAATTTTCAGATTATTTGTTTGATGTGATTTCAAAAGAAGGAGGCTTAGTAATGAACTTGGTAGACTGATAGGACTATTCTGTTAATAATGAATGATTTTATTGGGAATTTAAATTTATAGATGGGATAAGAGTAGAATTAGATTAGATTGATTAGAATTAGAAGGTCCCCAGGATTCAATAAACTCTGTGTAGACTTCATGCAGAGCCTACATGGAATTTACATGTTTGTGCGATGGTGCACATCATGTGGCAGTGTGGTGCACCTGAGCTACATTTCTTAGCTCACAACAGTGACAGTTGAGAGGTGTGCACTCAAATGTATGTAATGCTGAGTCACATCAGTCTAGAGATCATCCCAGTGATATGGCAAGAATCCACAGATTTGTTAATGAAAACATCTGGATATCCTGTGAATATTTAGACAGTTGACAGGTATGAATGTGAAGTATATGGTACAAACACAGTACAGGACACTGTAACTGCAGTGTAGAGTATTGTGATATCCCATTTCTGGCATTCTGTACTGAAGCTGTGTTAATGATCTATAACAGGACAAGGGACTGCCATTTAAAATGATCACCCAGGGGAAGTAGATGTATCGAACAGAGACACATAGATGAATTGTAGGAATGAGCACAAGAAAAGAGCATAGGTGACTCTTCTGCATGTACAGAAGAGGAGGGCATGTCAATGAAAGATGGTTGTAGCAGCAACACAAAGCACAAATCTGTATGATACAGTACAGACTGTACAGTGAAAATGTGTTGCCTGTGACTGTCACACAAGGTGACATAACAATGGAGAGGATGTATGTGTGAGCTAAGCATCCTTACATGAATAATGCAGAGGGCATATATCAGGGATCTGAAATGCAATAGGGGTAGGGTACATATTGGGAAGCTTTGCAAAATGATATACCTGAATATAAGTGTACTCTCAGCAGATGTCTCCAGCAAGGTGGCCACAGGTAAAGGATCATGGCAAACATTACAAGAACCAACCACAATCATGCACAATATCAGAATAATACCTCCACTAATCACATGCTTCTGACATAACATATGTGATAACAGATGAGCCTGCACACACACAATTGACAACTATTATGATACATCAACACTCTATGAGTGTAACCAGGCTCACTGCCCTGGTACTATAATGTCTGCAAAATGTGTTAGGAGGGACACTGCTATGCCTGTATGTGACACTATGGTCAGTACAGGCTTCTTGCCTTGCGTGCATGGCATATATTTATGGAACAATCCACACAGTTACCAATAAGATACATGCCATTAATGTTATCAAACACCTATGTATGCAGTGTGTGCATAAGCTGAATGGGGAGCACACATGCATCTGGTATAACAACTCTCTAAGGCCAAGAACACTGCATCAATGGGCCCAGAAAATATCCCAGGATGCCATCTAATTAGCATGAAACATGACCATCAGGCCCACTGGAATAGCCACTTAACTGCAGCCTCCAAATAGGCTTCATGGCTCATGAATGGAAATCAGCAACAGTCATCCCTCTGCACTAACATGGCCCATCTACAGGCTCTGGAAACAACAGAACCATAAGTCTCACTAGTCTTATATGTAAAGCCAAGGAAAGAATTATCATGGTAATGATCAGTAGTGATATAGTAAACCTTCAGCCACTGGAACCAACCCAGTTTGGTTTCGTCAAGGACAGGACATGCCTACTCAACCTGGTGGACTTCCTTTAGAAGGTCACCAAAGCAATGGATGAGGGCAAAATGGTTCACACTGCCTATCTTCACCTGGCCAAGGCATCTGACACAATACACCACTCGGGCATTGTTGACAAACTCAAGTGATTAAGTACAAACTCGTATATAACCCAGTAGAAAGCCAACAGGACTTATGAAGTTAGAATTGGGGAGTCCACCTCTACAAAGAGGTCAGTCATAAGTGGAGTCCCTCAGGGGTCTGTCCTTGGACAACTCCTTTTTTGGCACTTACTTGTCTGAAGTCAAGGCCAATGTCAATGGTCTCTGGATGACTACATTTGCAGATGATTCCAAATTAGGAGCTGTCATTGAATCTCACACTGACACAAATGTTCTCCATGAAGGGCTGACACAGACAAACAATTAGTTTCAGAGCCCTGGACTAAAACTAAATGACAAGAAGTGCATAATAGTATCTGTCAGGAAATCATCTACTCCTGGACACTATCATATTGACAACATACCCTTTAGAGATGACCCAGTAGTCAGGGAACTAGGGGCACACATAGACAGTTATCTAGCCTTTGACCATCACATATCTACACTAGTGAGGAAATCATTCTATGTTGTGCAATGTACAAACAAAGGTATGGCATCTAAGTCCAAGGAGGTTATTGTTCCACTGTATTCATCTTTCATCAGACCTATCATTGAGTACATTGACCCCTTTTTCATGTACCTAACCAGGCAGATCCAACAACTGGAATGTCCACAGAAGTTCCTCATTAAAGGAATACAGGGCATAAGTAAAATATCCTATGCACACCACCTCAAGGCTCTATCCCTATATTATGTCTCCTACAGACTTTTGAGAGGAGTTCTATGCCAGGCATACAGGGCATTGCCATACCCCACTCTGATGAAGCTCCTGCATAGCCACAAAACAAACAGTACCAGAATTACCCATTCTAAAGACTTAAACCATGCCTGTGATTGATATATATATATATATATATATATATATATATATATATATATATATATATATATATATATATATATATATATATATATATATATATATATATATATATAGGACCTGCTGGAGGGACAGGTCTGTATCCCAGAGACAACCATGTCTCTGGAACAGACTCCCCATCCATGTGAATCAGAGTTCCTCCCTAATCCAATTCAAGTGCAACTTGAACAATTGGATGGGTAACAAGAAATTCATCCTGGTTTGGCACCAGTGTCTCTAAAGGGCACAGGCAACCTTTAAATGGTTCATATCCCAGGCCCGTGCTTGTAAATATTTCATCTCTCAAGCCTCTGCTTACACTTACTAAGGGTACAAAGATTTGGGATGCATGGCTAGGCTTAAAAAGTGCTTTGTGTTTATTAGCCTAGGCAACACCTATGAACCTATTTTGTTCCATACCATCAGACAGTCATGTATAATCCCCAGAAAGAATACCTAGGTATGGCAAGTAAGCTGTGTGACAGCACACAATGACAAAGGTGGTACACTTCTGTTACACATCACTTGAAGATGTGTAGGGAGGTACATGAAGAAGGCTGCATTGTACACAGTTATTGATGTGATAAAGTCTGGAAACCATGAAGATATTATGGCCTCTGATGTGCATGTCCTTCACATACCCAGTACTTGTGTTACATTTAAGGGAGTAGGCAGCACTGTGATCACATGCTGGTGGATGTACCACTTACCCTCTAGCCCAGGACACAGATGACATACCTATAGATCTGATTATAGAGTGTGATGTCCACATTATACTAGGGCAGTGTGTCTGTTTCCTGATTCAAAAAATCCTCCCATGTGTCTCATCAGTGCAGGTGTTGTCATGGCAGTCTAAGCTGTCTTTGTTATGTGTTGATACTGTCTGTACTACGCTAATATCACAGATGGAGTCAGTGATTGCACACAAGCTGTAGTCCTTCAGGCAGCTGTTTGGAAATAGCATGTGTATGCCATCTGTGATGTCTTTACTGGACTAATGGGCAAGAAATAGCCTAACAGACACTGCTGATGTACAGACCTGATCACTGGACATGGGATATATTTCACATTATACATTACAACATAGTGAGATGCCATATATGTCACTGGTCTACCCATCTGGTGATATAGCTGTTTATGGCCACATATGACAGTCTTGATAGAATACTTTAGTGTGGATTTTTGTCAAATGCCTTGACCTGTTCAAGTTCTACAGGATGATACTGTTGTCATCATGCATGCCCTCAATGACCTCTTTGAGGACATCTATCAGATGTAAAATGCCTGACGTAGCAGTAACAACTCACAAAGGTCTGTTGCCACACCTGGAATGTTACTCATGTATATGTAGAGGAGATCAATGATGATATGTTGGCCTAACTCACACTTGAGGAGAGTCAGGATGTCTCTATACATGCATGCATCAGGTATTGTCTTCCCAACCCAGGTGGATGCATGATTGATGTACACCCTTGTATGGGAGCAGAGACTGTACAAAGGGTGTGGTGAACTGTGTATTTAACCATATCAGGATGGTGTATGTGCTGGGTTACATGATAGGTGATCTGTGATGTTATCACAGAACACTGATTCTGTGTGATAAACCTAGATGAAGGTAAGACAATGCAATGTCTGATTTATACAGGAGTGCAAGTGAACTTATAGTAGATGACATCAGCAGGCCATGTGAGAGACAAGAGGTTGGAAGGCCAGTATGAAATGGATGTGTAGCCTCAAGCAAGTATCGAAATTCCGGCAATCTATGTAATTGGAGAAATAAATGTAGAATACACATGTCTACTCTGCTGTCTACACACACACACACACACAAACATACACACACACACACACACACACACACACACACACACACACACACACACACACACACACACACACACACACACAAAACTGCAGTGAGAACAGAACCCCTACATATCTAAGTGCACAAACTACAGTACATAGTACTAAATGCAGGTTCCAGAGCTCAAGTCTGATTTTTACAGGAGTGTGGGTGAACTTATAGTAGATGACATTGGCAGGCTATGTGGGAGACAAGACATTGGGAGGTATGTATGAAATGGATGTGTAGGCATTAGCAAGTGTCAAAATACTGGCAATCCATGTAATTGGAGAAGTAACTCTAGGATACACACATCTGCTCTGTTGTCTAGACATACACACACACACACACACACACGCACACACTCATACACACTCACACAGTCATCTGCAGTGAGAACAGAACCTCTATCTAGCCAAGTGCACAGAGTACAGAGCACAGTACATTATGCAAGCACCACGGCACAAGTATATTTTATACAAGAGTGCAGGTGAACTTATAGTAGATGGTATCACCCAGCCATGTGTCTCACAACAGGTTGTGAGGCCTGCATAAGCACACAGCTTTATACGTTCATATGAGGCTACTAGCCTAATAGCACTAGGATCTTTAGATGCCAAGCGAATAATGAACATAGTTGGATGGTCATTTTTAGCAGAGCATGTTTGTGAGCAGCACCAACTGGGCCTGTCCATGAGGGACATAGGTGCCAGCCAAGAGCTGACTTTACAATTACCCAACCAGTAGTCAATGTTGCACTTGAACAGGGTCATTGAGGAGCACTGCTTAACATGCAGTGGAAGCCTATTACAGAGGAGTGTGAATCATTCTGGATATAACTGTATCTCCAATATGTTCTGTTTATGTTACAGGCTAGGTTGAGAACTCTGGGGCAAATTATAGTTGTCCTGTTTGAATTGTAGATGTCCATTATTTACAGAAGGGCAGGGTCTGAGACTGCTTTGCAGGGCAGCCATAGATCACCTCTCAACAGCCTGCATGATACCAAGTACAGTAAAAGGTATGTCAGTCATTCAGTTTATGTCATGTCTGGAGGCTTGGGAGTCTCCAAGGCACAAGCCTGAGTTCTCTCCAATTGATACAGGTGTCAGGTGAGGTACAGAGACATGTGAGCATTGTGCTCCATTATCAGTGTGATAAGGGTAGACTACAGCAAATGTATGACTATCCTGGTCTTGGATGTGATGTCCATCTGTATGATATGCACAATACGGATTGTCTGTGTCACCACTATGTGCACATAGTGATGAAAGTGTAGACTGCTATCAAGTTTCACAACACTGTGTTTGAGCTTAGGGGGTGCTATGTATATCATAATTAGCAAGAGTACTTCATTGACAAAGGTGATGGAGTCATTGTGTGTTTAACGTTCAGTCTGTGAGTTTGCCACCAATCATCAGTCTGTGTTAGCCCCTACTGTAATATGTTACCATCACTGGGGACTCTATATGAGTGTGTCCAGTTAACAATCATCTGCAAACTTGGTAAATCACAGGCCATCTATTGTTGCCTGTGCTTCGGGGAAGTATTTCCCAAACAGTTGAGGCCCCAGCACATTTACTTGTAGTGGAGGTTCAATCCCCAACTTTGAGAGTACGTGTTCTGTTGTTGAGACATTTGCTTCTCTATTTAGTACTGTATGGCCTAATTCCCAGATGAGACATCTTCAGTATGAGACATGAATGGGGGATACTGTCAAAGGCCTTGGATAATTCATCAAAAATGGTATGTCCTGTTATCCCTCATCCAGGTATTTGTGGTCAGTATCCAAGAAATCCACAAAGGTAAATAAGCAAGATCTACTATTTCAAAACCCAAAATGGATAGGGTCAAGTGTGTTGAAGGTCACCTCTGTCCCTGTGAATATGGTCCATGCTTATTCCTGCAGTAGCCATGCAGATAAGGCTTTTTAGGTGTATGGGTCAGTAGTTATAGTTCTGCGGGTTATCATTTTGATGTGCATTGCATAGCACACAACATTTCATATTACATTTTGTAGTGCAGTTGATATATGTCTGAAAAAAGTACTGAGACCTCAGGGTGGTAGTGCTTGGGTGGATATATTTTAAATATATGGCATACAGTTGGATAGGGCCTACAGTTTGTAATGTTTCTAAATGTACTTTCATGTCATTCAAAGGAAGTGGACATCAAACAGTAGAAAGACAGCATAATATATATATATATATATATATATTTCCATAGCATGAGGACCAGTGGGTTTGTGCAACTGTTAGCAAAGTGTATACACATGCGAGATACACCTGTTTGCACATTGCTAAGCACTGCACAAACACAAGCAGCATTGCTATAGTCTGACAGTTAGTACAGAGTCTGTGAAATACACCTGCTACTTAACTGACTCTGTGCCAGCAGGTGTTACTGCAGGTGTTAATGCAGTGATACATTTCTTTTTGGGACCAGATAGTACTGGGTTGGAATACAGTTGTATCTAATACTTTTAACTACTTTTGCTTTACTGTTGGTGCACATTGGTGTGCAATGCGCACCATCAGTCAATAATGCATTAAAGAAAAGAAATGGGGAAAATAGGACAGTGATGAAACGGGAATGCTAAAGTCTGACAGTTAGTATTGAGCCTCTGGAATACGCCTGCTACTTAACTGACTCTGTGGCACCATGTGCTATTGCAGTTAATGCAGTAATTCATTCCTTTCTGGGACAAGATGGTACTGAGTTAGAATACAATTGTATCTAACACTTTTAAGTACTTTTGCATTAATGTTGCTGTGCTTTGTTGCATGATGTGCACCATCACCCAGTAATGCATTAAAGAAAAGAAATGGGGAAGATAGGACAGTGGTGAAATGGGGAGCAAGCAGGGGGAAGAACAAATGGAAAGCAATACAGGGAATGCAGAATATTAGCCAAATTTGGACTGTCACCTCCAGAGAGAGGGGTAACCACAACACAATCATGTTGTATAGCCAGCTTGACTGAATCAAGTGTGTCAAGAAGACATATGTGTGAAATGGAGAGCTATGTATGGGATGTTTTTTTTTTTTTGTTTGTTTTTGTTTTTTTTTTTTGTTTGTTTTTTGGAGAGAGAGAAGAATGTTGGGGAAGGGACATAGGTATGTCTGGATCTTGCTTTTAAGTTTGTAGTTGAGGAAGCAACTGCAGCTAGAAAAGACAAACAAGACAAGACACAGGAACAGTGATGGACACAAGAGGTAGGTGGACACCATGGATGGGATGAGGGTGGGGACATTCAGGACTCATAGACATTAAGCGGGTTGACAGTGACAATCAAGTCCTCACCCACAGGAGTGTTATCACTGTCACTCCACTCTGTCACTGGTCGAAGTGCTTGACATCTCCTCCTCATATTTGTCCTATGTAAAATCAGGGAGAGCAGACCCTCCATCTGGCATAAGGGTGCACCAACAGTGCAGCGCACAATACACACCATCCTTGACAGTTCAGCATGGGTAATAAGCTCACCGCCCCTGCCACTGCTCCCACAGGGAACCACTGGCATATTCATCTTGGCAGCGAGTACATGAGAAGCAGAGATGGTGCTGCAAGGTTGTCTCAAAGACATGCTGTGCAATGCTGCTGGGGCCAATGGAGTGGAGGCAGGTGGATCCTGTGGGGCAGGTCTACCCCACTGTGCTGTGGAGCATTTTGTGATGTGGTGCACATAGATTATATGGACATATTGTGCCGGTAGAAAAGAAAAAGAGAGATAAGGGTTGGGGTGAGAGAAAAAAAGAGATAAGATCAATACCTTCATATATAACATACAATGCATTAATACAATTATTCGACTCTGTTATCTTAACCTTTTCTCTTAAGACTACCAACCTCTAACACATAACTTATTGCTTTTAAGACTAGCAGCTCTTAACAGATGCATAATATACTACAGAGTGCAGCACATACTCCTTTACATGTGCATATATTGCACATATGTGTGTTCCAATTATCCAGATTACAGTTTACAGCAGAATATGTGTGCCACTGGTATAGAGCTTTTACTTAAAAACCTTTAAATTACACATAATTGAAGAATTAACTGCTATTGTATAGTTGGGAAGTGTGGTATTTGACCCCACCACCTCTAACTAAAGTCTAATATTGTACTCTTAGTTTGTGCTACAGTCTAGTGCATGCTTGCTTTTACAGTTGGAATATGTATGTTCAGTTTGATACAACTGTATAAAATACCAAACAAGCTATCTTTGTTTCTGCTAGAGATTAATGCAGGCATACCTGCTTATACAGTTGAGATATACATGCTCAATTTGATGCAACTGTATAAAATACCAAAAAAGCTATCTTTAACTTTTAATGCTACAATAGCGCTACTCTTCTGCTGCATGCATACATACCACATGCCTCCCTCATCCTTTCCAGTCCAGTGACATGGGTACTAACATTGCACTCTCTCTCCATGGCAGCTGTGGAAAAAAACAGAACAGAATACCATTATGAATACCAGTCTTGCCTTTATTCAGTACCCTCTGTAGCTGATGCATACACATGTGTGGAATGTCCTCCATCCTAAATTCCTCAATCCAAACATTGATGATACCCCTCTTCTTCTGATGTAGGTCACTAAAGTTATGCCTACATTGGTCACCACTGAGATGCATACCAGTAGCACTGCTCACAGCCCAGGCCAAACTATCCCAAGCCTCTTACTTATACTGGGACCCAGAATAGTCCCACTGCAACAAACTGGCAGTGTGGTGTTTCACTAGGAATCCAACAAAAATCTTGGAATCCTGGACATACCATCTCTGAGCTCTAAATCTGAAAGCCTCTCTTCGAAGACTGCCATGTCACTCATGGATCAAGAGCAATGAAGACTGATGGTGTTGCACCAATTCCAATTATTGTGTTTACTGGAAATGTGCACACTGTTTGAAAATGTTGTGCACCACAAACCATCACGCAAACATCGAGGTCTGGGTTCCGTGATGGTAAGCGGTGCCCAACAGTGGCAAACAATGCAATTTCAGGGTTCTGATGTACAGGTACTTGTGTAAGTGTGTTAGTCAAATGTGAAGGTCATGCTAGCCCAGAGGGCAGAAATGTACTTATAAGAACATAGTACACAGTATACACACAGTCATACATTTGATAATACATAGATAAATAAAGAAATAACTAACACAATATTAGTGTCTCAGCCTTCATACATATAATTAATATCAGCTACACTATGTCAAGTGTTATAAGTGATAGTGACTATAATGGGAAGTGAAGCGACAGTAAAAGTGTATAAATATGCTGTATTTGAACTCAGAGCCATGTGTATGGCAGTCCTATACTTACATCTATTGGCACAACAAGATTAAGAGAACAATTGCCTATCTTGCAATTCATTGCTATAAACTGCAATTTCACAGTATTAAAACAAAGATTGCACGCCCTGTACTAGAACCCAGGACTATGTGTACTCCAGCCCTACAGTTATACCTCCTGCCACAGGATTATTTATATGATATTGCCTATTTTACTATTCATTCTTAAGTTCTCGCTGTTAAACATCACATAGAGTATCTTAGTAGGTTTGTCTGATGCCCAGTAGCATTAATTAAATGCATCTGGTTTTTGGCTGTCTGAGTCCTGTCTGCTCCTGGGATCCAGTTTGCACACTGCTGCACCTCATGCACAGCAGATAAACACAGCCAAATCTGATATACATTTTCTTCCATTTCCATGTTTGCACTAAGTGGCACAGCAGGCAAGCACAGCTAAAGAAAAAAAAAAGAGAGAGAGAGAGAGAGAGAGAGAGAAAAGGGTTTGAATCCATTACCATCTGGCCCCAAAAGGGAAAGTATCAATGCATTAACACGTGCTGACACAAAGTCAGTTAAGTAGCAAGTGTGCTTCATAGACTCAGTAATAACTGTCAGACTTTAACACTGCAGCTGTGTATGTGCACTGGTTTATCTTGAATGTGTTTACAATTTGCTAATTGTTGTGCAATGGAAAACTACATATTATTAAGTATTACTTGTGTTTATTGTCTATTTCTTGTGTATGACATGATATTACCTGTGGAAAAATTGAAATAAATAGAAAGGCCCTATCTCCAAGTATGTCACATATTTATAATACAGCCATGTGTTACCCCCCCCCCCCCACCAGCACTGCAACCCTGGTTTCTCATTGCATTTCCCACACATATATCACCTACACTATAGAAAGTAATATCAAATGCTGTGTCATATGCAATGCACATTAATTTGGTGACATGCACAACTATAACTACTCACTCATAAGTCTAACAAGACTTATCTGCAATGTTAGAGAAGAGATCAGCAAAGACTTTATCCATGGAGACCTTCAACACACTTGAGTTCTCCCATGTTGTGTTTGTCAAGGATAGATCTTGCCTATTGAAACTCGTGGGCTTCTTTGATACTGACCCCAAAGACCTGGGTGTCAGATAGCAGGACATATTGCTTATGTTCATTTATCCAAGGCCTTTGATAATATCCCCCATTCATGTCTCATAGTGAAAATGTCCCATCATGGAATTAAGTCATACAGTACTAGATGGATAGGCAACTAGCACATAGTCTCAAAGTTGAGACTCCATCTCCATCAATAGCACACTCATCAGTGGAATACCACATGAATCTGTGCTGGGCCATCAATTGTGTAGGAACTACTTCCCTGAAGTGCAGCAAACTGTAGGTGGCCTGTGGTTTACCATGTTTGCAGATGGCTGTTAATTAGACACATACATGTAGATTCCCCCAATGATGGTAACATTACAAAAGGGGCTGACAGCAACAAATTATTGGTGCCAAACTCACAGACTGAACGTTATAGCAAACAATGCCTCATTGTCCCTTTTGGCAATGAAGTACCCCTACTAATTATGATATACATACCACCCCTCTCAGCTCAAACACAGTGTTTTGAGACTTGTGAACACATGTTTATAGCAATCTACACTTTCATCACTATGTGTCCATAGGGGTGAGACACACATTCTGCGTTACGCCCATCATACATATAGACATCACATACAAGGCCATGGAGGTCATAACTCTATTGTACTCCACCCTTATCTGACCATTAATTGAGTACAAGGCTCCCTTCTGTCTGTACCTCACCAGACAACTGCAGCCACTGTAGAAAAAAATAGGTTTGTGCACGGGAGAATGCAGGTCCTCCAAACACCACATACATGGAAAGACTAGAAGACTTGTCACTGAACTCAGTTTCCAACAAGCTGCTGAAAGGTGACCTATGCCTGACCTACAGAGAAGTCTCACACCCTGCTCTACTGGAAAAGAAAGACATCTGTAAATCAAATGGGACACAAATAACGTGGGCCAGGTTTCTCAACCTACTCTGTGACATAAACAGAATATGCAGAGGAAATAGATATATTCCCCAGCAATGCACACTCCTCTGTTATAGGCTCCCTCTGTGTGTGAAGCAGTGCTCCTCAATGACCCTGTTCAAGTGCAACCTTGAGTACTGGTTGGGCAATTGTAAATTCACCTCTGGGCTAGCACCTATGTCCCCTCAGAGACAGGCCCAGTTGTTGCTGCTCACAAAAATCACTCTCCTAACAATGACCATATAAATATGCTTAATAAGGGTACTTGTGTTTTTAGAAAGCTAGGCTTCTATTGCCTCATGTATACTGACAACCATGTACTCATAAACATTGCAAATAGAAAGTGTGAGAGATGCAACTATGCAATAAATCTAAAATAAATGCTCCCTGTCTCAGGTGACAACAAACTAGATATCAAACAGGTTGTCAACACACACACTTCACCTCCTCAACAAATCAAGTGCACAACAGATAACCTCATATATGCAGAAGTAATCATTATAAGCTTACCAAAAAAGCAGAGACCTTGCAAATACAAACCTTTTGCACACACTACAGTCCCAACAGACCCCACTACACATAAAAACAAACATATCAGTATGTCAGCCATTAAGCCCCTAAGGCAAATCTCCTGAAAATCAATGTCTTAGTCATAGGAAAATCCGTAGAGAGACACACAAATGTCCCCCTCACCAGGTTGTACAAGGAAAAAGTCATGGTCAGCTGCCTATCAGGTGCAGGATCCGCAAAGTCATGCACGCACTCATGTCTCTCAACAACAAGCACAGTCACACTTCTGTCATACTCCATGTTGAAGTAATGACTTGAAACTTACCTCACTGCACTATATGAAGAGAGATTACTCTGATTATCTGCCCCAGACAGGTATGTCTGTAGCCCTAAGCAGCATTATACCTTCACCCAGGATAATGCCTCAAAACAAACCAAATAATTATCAACTTCAACAACTGGCTTAACTACTGGTGTCAATCCAGGATACCCAGTATTTGTCAGCCTTGGATGATATAGTTGATAGACCATGCTGCTTTGCCAGGGATGGTCTTCTTCAGTCACCTCTTGCCTTTCAGGTACCAGCTAAGGTACTTGCTTATCCCATAGTGTTTTTTTAGGCAATGTCATAAGAACAAAATTCCTGATGTAAAAATATCCTCAAAAGACAAATTCAAGGTTATGCTGCTAAATTCCCTTTTGGGATGTGCCTTGCCAGACACCTGCAGCAACTGAAAAGACCCCAAAAGTACCTTGCCAAGAGGACCAAAGGGCTCAAACAGATGCCATATGCTGCCCGGTTAAAGAAACTCTAGCTCTGCTCAGTGGCATACCGCCTGCTCAGAGGCGATCTGTGCCTGATGTATAAAGCCATGTCCAACCCAGAATTAATGAACATGCTGCACCTCAGAAAATTCAAATCCCATCGAGCTACGTGCTCGAGAGACTTGAACCTCAGCACTGAAATAAATAGGCCATGCTGGAGGGACAGATTCATAACCCAGAGGCTCCCTTCACTCTGGAATAAAATCCCAGTCCAGGTTAGGCAGAGTCCCTCATTGACTCTCTTCAAGAGGAATCTTGATGAGTGGATGGGAGATCGTAGGTTTACCCCGGGTATCACTTCTATGTCACTGTTAGACAGAGGCACAGTATACAAACCTCAAAAAAGGGCATAGCAAAACTAATTTAAAATGGGTGGCAAAAGCCAAACACACTCTGGCTAGGCTTATAAATGCCCTAGGGCAGATAGCCTAGTATGAACCTAGAACCTATAATGCTAGGACTGTAAATCAGAAACTACACTGAATGGAGGCACTACTTCTTTGGGAAGATGTCGATGTTTGTGCAGTCACAGAGATATGGTTTAGGGCCACAGAGACTACTCCAGCCATGAAAGGTTATAATGCCTTCCACACATTCAGAATGCAAAATGAATGTGAAAGAAACAAAGGAGGAGATGTATCCATCTTCATGAAAGATTAATACACCTCAAGACTGGTTAAGCAGTACAACTCAACAGAGTTACTCCAACTCCAACTAAATGTGGGAAAGACCCCATCCACATCATTGTTAGCTACAGGTCCACCAACATGAACCATGAAAACCACACAGTGCCTTCCTCGACCTACTTGAGTCACTCATAATACAGCCAAACACCCTAAACATGAGTAACTTTAACTATCCTTCCATCAATTTGAATACATATACGAGCTCAAACATGCTCAACCTAAGGTTCCTGCATTTTGTAAGCACAAATGCCCTGGATAGGTTGGTCCACAACCCCACAAGAGGATGGAATGTCCTTGACCTATCTCTCACCAACATGGAAGATCACTGCACCACCCCATGTGTGAGACCCTGTCTGGTAAGGTCTGGCCATAAATCAGTCATGTTCAATGTAACAGTTGTACCTGACCCCCACTTCAGGAACCAGAAGTTTGAAAAGTTTCTCCAAAGCAAACCATAGCCTCCTAAGCAATGGTATACATAGTTTCAAACCTCATGCCACCACTGACTGTAAAGACTCCTACATGGAGGTGTACACAAATACCCTGTATAAACAGCTTTACAAGTGTATAGATTTACCTGTACCAGAACAGATCAAAAATTGGTCACAAAAAAACACCCTAGTGGACAACTAGCAAAAATAGATTATATGACATGTAAAAGAAACTGATGTCCAGGAATTAGAGGGAACAGTCTCAGCAGAGGACCACCCTCCATAGCTTGAATAAGCAAATCAGACATCTTGTAAAGTTCTCTGAAGCTAATTACAAAACTAAATTAGCATCCATAGCTAAGGATGATCACAAGCCTTTCTTTAGCTATGTCTGTAATGTAAAAGGGAAGGCCCGGCTTTGCACCAAATTCAGACTGGATGGTACCACTTATACTGAACATGAGAATACAGCCAACCTCTTAGCAGACAGGTTTGACAACAATTTCACAAGCATGTCTCAACCAATCATAATCCACAACATATTTTTTAACAATTCTCTACCTATTATCTCCAAATAACAGGTCATAACTGCACTCGTCGGTGCCAAAAACACAAAATCTATGGAAATGGATAACATCATAGGCTGCTTACTAAACAGTCTAAAGCAAGAGTTAGCAGAACCACTTGGTACTCTCTTCAACCACAGTCTAAGTACTGGCTTTGTCCCGGCAGAGGGGAAAACAGCAACCATAATACCCTTACACAGAGGGGGTCCCCTCAACCAAACCAGGGAACTATACACCCATAAGCCTGACCAGCCTTGTCTGTAAGACCAAGGAGAGAATAATTTTGGACCATATAAACAAGGACATTGGTGACCTTCAAGCTCTTCACCTAACCCAGTTTGACAGTATCAAGGGCAGATCATACCTGTTACACCTAGTGGAATTCTTCAAAAGTGTCACCAAAACCCCGAATGTATGCAAATCAGTACATTCTGCCCATCTCAATATGGAAAAGGCCTTTAACACAATCCCCCAATGAGGCATCATTGCTGAGCTCACCCACATGGAGAATTAATCCTTACATCATTAGATGGGTAGCCAGCTGGGTCAGCAACAAAATGCATAGAGTCATAGGTGGGGATTCCACCTCTACCAGCAGATCTGTTACCACTGGTGTTCCACATGTGTCTGCGTGGGGCCCCTACTGTTTGGAATGTATTTCTCAGAAAATCAGGCAAAAATACAGATGTCCTGTGGTTCGACAAATTTGCCAATGACTGTAAACTGGGTCAGTCATTGATTTCCCATTGTCAGCATACTACAAAATGCACTTACATACATAAATGATTGTTGCCAAAGTCACAGATTTAAAGTTAATCCAAAATAATACACTATTATCCCTTTTGGCAAAGGGGAAGTCCCTGCAAATTACACTATTAATAATCCTCCCTATGTTGTATCCTAATGGTGAGAGATTTGGGAATACAGCTGGATGACAGTCTCACCTTTAATCTTCATGTGTCTATAGGAAGACCCTTTATGTTGCACGCCTCATAAGTGAGGGCATAGTATCCAAGACTATGGATGTTATAACTCCACTGTACTCATCCCTGTTAGACCAGTAATAGAGTACAATGCTCCCTTTTGCATGTACCTCAACAGACACGTGCACCAGCTGGAGAGACCTCAGAGGTTTCATACTAAGAAAATCCAAGGACTTCCAGCATGTTACCTACATGGACAGACTGAAGGCCCTGTCACTCTACTCTGTATTGTATAAACTACTGAAAGGTGACTTGTGGCTGGCCTACAGAGAAGTTTCAAACCCTGCCTTAAAGGAAATGCTGCACCTTTGCAAATCACATGGGACAAGACTCACTCACTCTAGGGCTTCTAACGTAGCCTACAACATCAACAGGACATGCTGGAGAGCCAGATATGTCTCCCAGAGATTTGCAAGCCCTATGGAACAAACTCCCAACTCATGCGAAACTGAGCTCCTCAATATCACTGCTTAAGTGTAACTGGGAGAATTGGATGGGAAATTTTTGATTTCACCCAGGGGTTTCACAACTGTGTCAGTGCTGATCATGGATTTGCAAATATGGACTGCATATCTTAGTCTATAAGGGATCAATGGTACAACTTGGATAGGCTTGACAAGGCCCTCGGGCCATTAGCCTAGTAACTTCATATGAACCTATGAATATATAAACTTATGCAGGCCTGTCAACATCTTGTCTCACACATGGGCTGCTGCTATCATGAACTATAAATTCAGCTGCAGTCTTGCAAAAGTCAGACATGTAGGATCATAGGAAATTACTAGGTAATTGACCTTGAGGCTGTGACACTTGCATTATGTACTATGTTCTGTAGTCTGTGTTCTTTGATAGGCCTTCCTCAGTTGAATGCTTGCATACCTAAAATTTACATGTGGATTTTAAAAGCATACCTTAAATTTACTTGTGGACATTAAAAGGATTTCAAAGTGCATTTACTCCATCCTGGTTTCCAGTGATTTCATATTTTTTATTGGACACTGTTATTATCATATTTTCAATGGACACTGCTGATGTCATCAGCTATAGCAGATGTTTGGATATGCAGTCATCCCACCAGGGCATGGTCAGACACTGGCCTGGAGGCCAGGCAGACATCACCTCATTGTATACCAGACAGATGACAATGGCATGGCTTTTAATCTAGCCACATACATCATGGTATGGTTTGCAGGCCCTGTGCAATCTTCCTGAAAAAGCCATGTGGTCTCTCCAGCTGCTGCATGTGTCTGTACATGTACATGCAAGAGAGAGCATTATACTGTATTACTATTCTTATGAGGTTTGACTATAATGCTGTTATAAAATCATAAGATCTGAATATGATGGTGTGACGTATGATGTACACCATGCATTTGTCCTGGAAGATCATTAAAGAGAGAAGTTAGAAAGTAATGATATACATTGCAGTTTCTAACCTCAACACTCTTACATGAGCATTCATTATAATGTAGAATGTTGATGCTATCAACTGTCTACTTTTCCAAGGCCAATATAAGTCAAAGGTACAATGACCAGTTCAACAACACAAATGCAGATATAGTAAGCACTAAGGTAGCTATGCACCCTGAGCATCAGACACAGCTTTTGTGTCCATGAATCTAAAAGATGGAAAACAGGGATGTGGCACAGCTATCATCATTTGCACAGGGTGTTTTTTGTGTGTGTGTCAGTGTTTGTGTGTGTGTGTGTGTGTGTGTGTGTGTGTGTGTGTGTGTGTGTGTGTGTGTGTGTGTGTGTGTGTGTCTGTGTGTGTGCGTGTATGGGAGGGAAGGAAGCCTAGGCTGACACAGAAGTGAGTGTTTGTGAGTAGGAAGGAGAAGAAGGTAGACATTGGGATAAAACAACAAATAGCCAGTGAGACAAGCTGAGTAACTGTAGTGTGTGTGTTAGGGGTCCTCCAAGAGAAATTGCTGTGTGAGTGTCTGCATGAACACAGTCAAGTTCTGTGCTATCTCTACATCATGGTCTGTTGGACAGGTGTGAGCTGTGCATGGAAGAGGTGTCAGTTCATCTTTGTTGTTTCTTACCACGAGAACTGTCTCTGCCAGGAGGTGCACTGTCATGTCCATACCCATCATCTGATGCATTGCTGCTACCTGAATGTGACTGATGTTTGCTGGATGAGCTCCCTTCATGGGGATGCTCAGGACCATGACCCCATGGCCTGTCACATCTGGGTGTGAACAGCAGACTCACTGACAAAGCAGTGGAACTACTGCCACTGTGGTAGCATGATTGGTCACCGCCACACTGGCTGACAGCAGATGATGTGGGTGACCTACGCAAATGAGGATGCCATTACCCTTCCAGCAGACATTCCATCACAGACACTGCTTGTTCCATAACAGGCACCCCTCTTTCTATCACAGACACCCCTCATTACAATGCATCATGCATCTTATCCAGTGAATCTGCAACATGGTGGAAGCAGTCATGCATGTCAGACTGTGTTACATCCACAACCCTGATCATTTGTCTGGAACACTTATGGGAATGTGCCTTTGCCTCCATGATAGCCCAAAACATATGTTGAGTGGCACGGGAAGTAACTTTTGCACAAGTTGGAGGAGGGACAGCAGGCCCCTTCAGAGCATCCCTATCAATCCTCCTGTGTGACACCTCATGTAGACTTTAGTTACAGACAGACTCAACAGGGACTAAAGCCACAGAAGCCACACTTCCCTGATCGATGTCCTTGTGCTCCACCTGTCCAATATCTGTGGGATCAGTGGACTGGGTAGGCATAACCCTATTTGCTGTGTCCGATGGAAATGCACCGGATTGCTGTATGTCAATCTCTGTGTCAGATTCAACCACTTCACCCCCCAACTGTGCCACAGTTTGGCCAGAATCATCATCAGAATCTGCAGATACACTGACATCAGGTAGCACAGGGCCCACACTCCTACTCTCATGATCACCTGTGATAAAAAGCAAGAAGCACAGGAATACATTAATACCTGCACTACTATAGTGCAATATATGCAAACAAACTAACAGAGTTGCTATTATTACAGACAGTACATCAATACACACAACAGGCCTGAGATCAATACCACAAACTACAATATGTCTTAAATTGCTCAGCAGTACTGACATAAAAATATTTGACTTAGCATCTGCAGAAGATGTACTGCATTATACTGCAGATGGTCCTGGAAGAAGTTAAGAAGTGGTAAGGGCAACATCATCAAAATTAACAGTAACACAGGGGGTGATACATTCACCATTGTATATCTGCATTAATGGTACTTTGAACAAGAACGTGACTGACAACTCCAAATGAAGCGTATAAGTGTAGCAATCTTCAATCCCCCCAAAAAAGGCATGTGATACAGAATTAACTTATTCATTTCAATTGTTTTACTATACAACAGTATTCACTTGTTGAGATATCAAAGCTTACCTGGAAGCTCCTCCTGGGATATGCCTGCTGTCTTGGAATGTGTTGCTATCACATCCAGGACATGCTGAACTGCACTCTCCTGGGTGGTGTCTGGATCTCTCAGATTTGCCAGGACCTATTCATTGGGGGTTAGTGACAGTTCCCTAGTGGCCCTCTCCTAGTAACCATTTGGTCATGGCCCACTGCAGCTGCTTGCCTCCTTGCAGATGTTATCATACCAGAGGCCCTGTGGCACACCTGTTCATATGTTCTGCTGTGGCTACTCACGCCTTTGACATCATGAACAATCTGCTGCCATATTCACATCCTACATGCCATATCTCACCGACTCCTTTCCAGGAGAAGAGCACCATGTTGCTGAAACCCTTCTGCAATAATTTGATTTTTGTCATTGGTGAATGGGAGGTCTCTGTGGAGTGATACACCTGACTAACATATTTGTAGGTGTCCTAAAAAACAAGAGAAGCATAATACACATAAGTATCATATAACTACAAAATTACTGTTTCCAGATAAAATGAAAAGGTAGCCAGTCAATATTATCCATTGGAGAAACAAAAAACAGTCCAGCAATGTGAAATACTAACAACAGGCAGGATGTGAAACAAGGAGAGTAACAACAAAAACATATCCTAGCTTGTGCCACAACAGGAATTCAGCCTTGCTCCCCTCTCCCACAAAAGAACTGGCTATTGACGCATTTTACTAACAAAACCTCACTGAAATGCTAAAAGTGCTATCAAAAGACCTGTCCCAGACACAATTGTACATATTTATCACACAGCATTCCATTTTCTTGTATTGTCAATCACGTGTCTCTAAAATGGCTTGGCAAACATGCCCATGCCATCAGTACACTTCTAAGTAAGGAATACAGATAAAAGTGTAAAAGCCTTTGCTTCACCTTATTCTTAAATACATTTCAGCATATGCAGTATATAGGTAACAAAATGGGAGCATACCTGTTGAAGTTCAGTACTCCTCTGTACAGAAATATACTGAAGAAAAAGCATTTTTGCAGTCTTCCAAACATATATAACTCTTCTCATCATCGGTTTGGCTAGCTACATGTATGCATTTTTATAATGGTGCAGATTATTAATGGATTGCATCTGTCTTTGGCTGTGTTTCATACATCTGAAGTACAGACATGGAAAGTCTACACAGACAGAATGTTAGGGGCTGCCGCTGCTTTAATCCATTTGCATGTGCTAGAGGCTGAAGCTAATGCTGCTGCTGCTACTGCCAATAGGTCTAGGCCAAGATGGAGAAGAGTGTTTAGCCACGTTTAACTTATCTCAACCTACATGATGCAGAAATTGCAGAGCACTACAGGGTAGATGGAGACACACTACAGGAACTCTGTGATCTCTGCCACCCTCAACCCAGAAGCAGAGCAAAATGAGGGTAACCCATCCCAGTGGAACCTACGGCATGTGTAACCCTTAGAATCTTAGGTACAGGTACCTTTCAAATACCAGTAGGGAGCAGGGGGCATGCTAGAGGTGTCACAGGCACCATCATCCTGGCTTCTCCACCAATTCCTGGATGCTATGCTCCAACATGACTTTGAGCACATATATTTTCCCCATATTTTTGAGGAGAGGGGCAGAAATATGCAACAATTCTACCAGGTAGCACACTATCCTGCAGTACTAGGTGGCATAGATTGCACTCATGTAGAAATGAAGGCAGCACCTTGGGAACAGGGTAGGTTCTACATTTACAGAAAAGACTACCACTCTATCAACCACCAAGTCATGTGCAATGCCAAGGGAATTATCCTGGATGTGTGTGCTGGCAACCCTGGCACTTACCACAACTCACATTTCTGACACACCTCCCAACTGTACCAGATATTTGCTAGGGGAGATATTCCACACAGTCATCTACTGATGGAAGCACAGACTATGCACTAGAATTGTGGCTGATGACATACATCAGAAATGCATGCACATCCACAGAAGAACGCCACAGTGGGACACATGCTCAAACCAGAAATGTCACAGAGCATGTGTTTGGGCTGCTGAAGTCATGGTACTGGTGCCTAGATACAATCCATTTACATGTACCAAAATATTCACAGTATGTGCCAAGCTACACAACATAATCCTGAGGAAACAGCTGCAGCAGGATCCATCAGACATCACACCATCAATGCCAATGTCACCACATCCACAGGCAGATGAGGAGTCAGGGAAGGAACCACTAGCTGCTGTGGGTATAGGCAAACATAGACATGCTCATTATACCCTTGCATTGGCTAAGAGACAATGCATAGCACACTCACTCAACACCTAGGTGCCTAAAACCTTCCTCCTACTCACATACATACATACATACATATACTAACATCGATGCCAGGCAACTCATACAGCCTTTACCTTCCCATGTATTGGCTGTGTACTGCTTTCATCAGACACAGTCAGCCCTGGACTAAAACTGTTGCAACTGCTGCTTTTACAAGGTAAGTCCTGAACCTGGAGTGTACTGTTTAATAATATTATGGCACATTCTTGCATTTCATCACTTGGTACAGCAAGCAAGTAAAAAGTGATAGATTTATACAGGAATTACCTTAATATGTGACAGCAGAGACTTAATTAGACTTATATGTGTCCATTAGTAAGTAGTAGGCCTCAGGCATCAAAGATTCACAGTCATATCTCTCAAAAGTACTGCTGATCACTGCATGCCCTCAGTTTAGCACCATATACTGGAAAATCATTGATGAGAGAAGTTAGAAAGTAATGATACACATTGCAGTTTCTGACTTTACAGCCCTCACAATATCAAAAACAGGCAGGATGCAAAACAAGGAGAGTACCAAGAGGAACATATCCTTTTTTGAGTCTTAACAGTAACTCACCTTTGCCCCCCTCAAAAAACAGTCCATTCTTGTTTGTGCCATAGCAGAAACTCACCTTTGCTCACCTCAAAAGAGCAGTCTATGCTTGTATGTGCCATAAGAGTAACTCAGCTTTCTTTCCCCCTCAACAGAACAGTTGTACCCTTGTATGTGCCATAACATTAACTCACCTTTCCTCACCCCAAAAGAACAGTCTATGCTTGTATATGTCATAACAGTAACTCAGCTTTGTTCCCCCACAGCAGAGCAGTTGTACCCTTGTATTTGCCATAACAGTAATTCACCTTTGCTCCCCCACAAAAAGAATGGTCTGTTCTTGTTTGTGCTATAAAAGTAACTCACCTTTGCTCCTCCCAAAAGAACAGTCCATTCTTGTTTCTGCTGTAACACTAACTCACCTTTGCCCCCTCAACAGAACAGTCCATTCTTGTTTATGCCAAAACAGTAACTCACCTTTGCTCTCTCCAAAAGAACAGTCTATGCTTGTAATGCTTGTATGTGCCATAACAGTAACTCAGCTTTGCCCCCCCCAACAGAACAGTTGTACTGTTGTATGTGCCATAACAGTATCTCACCTTTGCTCCCCCCAAAAGCACAGTCTGTGCTTATTTGTGCCATCCAACCTGCTCTTCAGTTGTTGGCAAATGCATATCATATTATTGCCAGTTAATATCCTCACACATTTTAAGGCCAATGATATAGCATGGCTTAGACTGCATGTCTCAGAGTACTAGCCAGATAACTGATGAATGACCAGAAAACACAGAAAGGTAATAGAGGTTGTGTGATCACTAAGTGAGCTATGTCCAAATATAATAATAAATGTGAAGATAACAGTTTATGGTTTGATATCAGTATACAATCTGCTGTGGTTGGTTTTGTAATGAATGACTTCAGTTCTTTGCTGCAAAGCTGTTTGTGTAGTAAAGAAGGATAAGGCACCCATCCTGTTTTCTGAAGGTACTTTGGAGTAAGACTTTAAACCCAGACCTATGTAGACATATATCTTGTGTAGTAACATTTTTTACTGTGTATGTCATAGATCGCTTTCCTCATTTCAACTATTTCTCCCTTCATTCTCTTCTTTCCTTTTATTCTAAATAATACTAAAAACCTGACAGAGAAAACACAATTTGCTAAAAAATGAAGAGGAGGATGGATGCTAATGAAAGAGAACCTGTGAATTGTGCACTGCTTACTTACATTTCCAACCATGACAGACCTACATGTAACACTTTACTTTAACCTAACATACCTACCTGATGTAAGCATTCATAAATACAAACACAGAGGGAGTGCCTGCACTATGTTTGCATCCGTACATCTATTTTTATTTATTTATTTTTTGATTCAGCAAGTCTAATGAGTTCAGACCTCATTCGCATCTTTACTATGTTGACAACCCTGAATCTACACCATTGGCAACTGTGTAGCTAGGGGAACTGAAGGGAAGCTGAATGTTAAACACAATATGGAGTATGTTACTTTGTATCAATCTGCACAGAGGAGTATTGCTTTTTAGATGGATATGCCTGCATTTCGTCAGATATATATTGCATATGCTGACATGTAACTATGCTGACATGTCTGTTTAATGGCTCTTATATTTATTTTGATTAGCACACACTTACACCTTTAGCTGTCTGCATCATACTTCTCAGCTCTACAGATTTTTGCAGAATGTCCAGATTTTTGTTTCATATTTCTGGTGCATTTTTCATGAAACTGTGATTTTCTGGCAAACATTGCCAAGTCATTAAAGACTGATGCCAGAAAGTAATGGCAGACATTTGAGTTTCAGGATTCATACCCTTCAGAAAATTCATGCTAACACAAAACCTGTTATTCTATCAACTTTCTAAATTGGTAAGAACAATATTTAAAAATTGTCCCTATTTTTGGGCCTCTCCTGCCATTATTTATAGCTTTGTCCAGATTTTTTGCCATAAGAGGTTAACTGATATGAACTGCATTTGGAGTTGGGGTACAAAGTTGCATTCCTGCTCTGGCACAGAAAAAAATATTTATGTTGCTTTTCTTACTCTCCTTTTGTTGCATCAAGCCTGCTCTCACATATTATGGTCACATATGTATAAATGTCACACATTTTACAGTTTATTCTGTCTGTGTAGACTCCTTTCAATGGCTGTATTCCAAAAGTTTTTGAGTACAGACGAAACACCAGCACAGAGTCTACACAGTTGCTTTCTACCTTGTTGAATTGCTCCACCAGTTGATCAGTATGCTGTTCAGCTATAGCAGTTAGCATGCCACAGTGTTTTTTTTTTTTTCATGGGGTGCATGTCTTTACATGCCTCTTACTGAATTCAAATGTTCCCCAGGCCATGTGCACATCACGCCCCAATGGGAACACAGTGAAAAAACACCATGTAGGCTGTATTGAATTCCTCAGATAATCTCTCCATTACATAATCAAACAATTATGGCAAACATCATATAAACTCCAAATAAGAATAACGCATGGTAGATTTTACAGACAGTCATTTTCAAAGTTGTGTCATTTGCAGTGTACTGATTTCTTTCTTCCAAACTCATTCTACATTCTACATTTTTAAAAAAGTCTCACTTTTTATAACCTTATTTGATTGTGAAACTGTATTTTTAGGCCTTCTGAAAAGTTACTAGGTGTTCCAGTTTCTAAGTCTCATTTAATTTCTTTAATGCTTTACACATCTCTTTTGTTCTGATTGAATTAGTTGCACTTACCTCAAACTTTTCTTTTGAATTTTCCATGTGATCTATTACATCCATTTCAGAAATGCATTTAACCCTATCCTGTAATACTGAATTCAAGTCCTGTGTTGAAGATAAACTTCATCTGCCCTCTATTCTTTCTAAAAGTATTAGATGGAATAAACATGGTGTCTTCATTTTTGTATGTTTAAATTCAACAGATTTTTTTCTCCCTCGTGTCTCTGTTCTCCTGTACAAAGGTGAATTCTCTTCAGGTGACTGCTTCTCTGATTTCCATTTAGCAAGCCAAACATTTATGCCCCTTCATTTTCTTTATTATCTGTATATTAAACAATTTTACTTCAGCAATACTGATTTCAATAAGATTAGTACATACACATTGATATGCTATGCTTTAACATTTCACTGTATGCTATATCCAGATTGAAGTATCCCCATCATTATTTTAATTCCTTTATGATTATTTCAAAAAAGGAATTATGCATTTTGCAGTTCAGAATCATACTTTAACTGTGACTTAACTAACAAGTTTCTGAAATGAAGGTTGTCACAATTGTTTTACCTAATGGGATCCTGAGGATGTTGTGGTATCTTTTAATAATTTAAATTGCCAGATGTTTTATATATATATATATATATATATATATATATATATATATATATATATATATATATATATATATAAACTCTCACATGAATGGTACATAAAATAATGTAAATAGTTGCAAATACAACTGTTTATAGAATTATAGAAATAGCTGTAACTAGAACTGTTGACCGAAACAAGGATGTGCAAATTAGAGAGAATTCCTGCATTTTCACTTACAAGCACCATTTATATAGTTAAATGGTGTATAAAAAAACAAGGAAGTGGTACCAAACAGAACAGGAGTAGTTGCCTGGAACACTGACTCTGCTTGTTATGTTGATTAAGGAAAGAGTCTTTGTGAACTAGTCTGAGAAGACCTGGTCATTTTCCTTCAGTAGTCTAGAGTGAAGATGTTCTACAGAAGAAAGTATACATGATATGAACTTTGATTACTTCTTCTTACCAACACAGACAGTTATTTTTCAGCTAGCTTTGGGGAAAAAAATTTGTTCAATGATATAGGGGCTATCAGATTTTTGAAAAAAAATACTCTGTATTTTTTTTTTTTTTTGCTTGTTTGTTCAGAGACTTATTGTGGAGTACTTTATTGTTTAGTTCTTAATTTTCTAAGAATGAATCTGTATCACTATCCTTTTTTAAAGAATGACAAGTATTTGTAGAAAATGAGATACTCTATTACTGATGATATATTTATTTTATAAAAAATGTCCATAATATTTTCATATATCTTAAAAAATAAGGCACATGGACCCCAGAAGCTTTTCATAATATAATTAAAAATAAATACAGTACTTCCTGCATAACTGCATAATAGATATTTGTAAGACATCCCTGCATCAATTGTACATGAAAACCTTCTCATATCATACTAGCAGTGTTCCTCTTCCTCCTCCATTCCTTTTATCTTTGAGTGATATGTCTAATTGGTATCAACCTACTAAACCTAGAATGGAGTCACTGCAAACACAATAGTCAGGGCATTCTGTGCTTATTTGTTCTTCCATACTGCTGGTCTAACTCACCAGATAGATCATTAATGAAGAATGGGGATGCAGTCTTTCACTGCTGACAGAAACAGAGTAAAAGACATTACTACTTACAGTCATGCATATAGATATTCCTGGAAATTTACAGATAACATATTTCACTCTTGCCACTTTGCTTTTCTTTGTAAATTTTAAAATTTAAGATGTGGCTTTGTTATGTAGAAGGCATTACGCTATTACAATTTGATTAGCATGGGTGTGTATCCCACATTCTGGAAAATTGACATTTGTTACTCTTTGCTGAGTTGGTAGACTTTTTCACACTGAAAATTACTCTTGGAAAAATGGATATAGTCTTTAATGTGCTGGTATTAGAACTGACAAAACACCAACCCGTGTGAAGGAGACACAAAGAAATGGAAAAGAAAACAAATAATCGGAAGGAGGCAGAGATTTAGGCATATGAACTGACTCTCATCTGAGTAAAATAAATATTGCTGACTACTGATTGTTATGCATTGTTAAATGCATGTTAGCGCAGCACAAGGTGATGTAGAAAAAATCTTATTCTGCATGTCTGTTTCCGTTGCTCAATTTCATTTTGTCCAGATATGACAGAATTACTTTCAGATGTGACTTTCATTTACAGCAATAAGTAAACATTTTCTGCAATCCTGAAGCATCACAGTTATGACATATGCTGTCATATGAACCTTCCTAGTACAGAGACACATAAAATATCTTTAAAATATCTTGAATTTATCTTATGCAACTCATACTAAGGTGATTCTGTAATACATCAAACACTGAGTGGTTACTGCTAGCATTTGAAATAAAATGATCTGAGGTTTGTTAGAATGCAGTCACTCCTCCCCCTTTGGGGCTGTAAAAACATGTAAGAGCTGAGATATATGTTTTGCTGCAACAGTGGTGTTCAGCAAAGGTAATTCATCCTGCTCAATGCAGTTTTCAATTTATCTGTAATTTCTCTTGAATGTACCAATGCAGTTGACTGCTTGTTGAGTTCTGTAAATTACATGGGTTATTAGATGTCATATTTCACAGTTAGTATCACCATTGTCCGCACAGCATTTACTTTAAGAAACAGGAAAATGCTCACTGACTTTAATAATATATATGCGTTTGTGCAAGAGAATTTATTCACAAGACTTCCTTTGTATACTGCTGCAATAACATGAATAAATCCTTCCTATCATTCAACTCAAACAGTGTTTTAACATGGTTAGTGGAGGAGGGAGACCAGTGAATACATTTGTATGGCCAGGTCAGATACTTATATGTACGATATTGCATATGAACTTTATAGGGTTTCTCTAATGAGGCTACAAAGCATAGTATATGTAAATCACAAAAGTGCAAATATAAGTCAATTAGTTGCAGCCTATTTTATTACGTTATTGTGCTTCAATTTCTTTTTTTTTCTTCTGTTTTTTCTTAAACAAAAAAAAATCAGTTGTTCTTTTGTTAATGCTTGCTTACTAGATATTTAGTGAATCTAGTATAATCAGGATAGTGAATATTTCAATAAAAAAGTAAAGTGAAAAATAGAAATTGTAGAATGGCAGAAAATGCAGTTCTACTCTTACTTTGCACACAGTGGCCTTGATTAATTCTAAAACTGTTTTCTTTTGACACATTGTATTGTATATTGCTGAAACAAATGTTTCTTTCTGTATGTGAATTGTACATGTGCCTTAAATTTAAACCTGTGTTTTTTGAAGTCAATTGTTTTCAAAAATTCAAAATGTAAAGTGAAGATATGTGGCACTGCTCCATTCAGTTTTTTGCCTAATTTATAATTCAAACAAGTGAGAGTAATTTGTTTATCATGAGAAAAATCCATTGTATCTGCTTTGCTTAAAAAGTTCTAGTTGAAGGACATTTCAATGAACAATGGTACTGTCACCTTTCTTTTCTGCAGTATTAACATTACAATATTTGCTCACCAAAATGGAATTTCGAGCAAAATTTGATAGAATGCAAAATTTCCCTGATAAATGCAAATTAGCCACTTTAATTCCATATTTTACCCTACCTGAAGTTGCTGTGATTGCCTCAAGCAGCCCTAGATAGTAGGTGATTGCATTAAGAGATCCTGGATGTTATAATACCGTGTACAAAATCCATAAGGCTTCTAGCATTATCAAGAAGCAGCCCCAGGCAATCTTTATGTGGTGATAATACCTGTTCCTATTTCCATCAGCTCATCAACTGCAACCAGTGTAATCAACAGTAACCAGGGCAAACTACTTCCAGGCAGGAAAGAAAATAACTCATTGCTTCTGAAGATTTAATCTAGAAACAACTGACAGACTTTTGATTGTAAGTATAGAGCTAGCTGAAGGCACCAAGTCTACAAATAATAAAGACCACACGATGCAGTTTTAGATCATATACAGAATTAAACACAGGATTCTTGTTAACAGTAAGCTCAGTGACTTATAGATGTGAAAGTTTTCTCCTGCAATTTCACTGCACGTCAGAGTTCTGATACTCTTCAGAGTGTACTAATGTTTTTGAATGAAGCCTAACTATAAAACATACTAGACAAAATGGCAAATTTACCAATGAGTCTCTAAGATCTAATTTTGAGTTATATTTTATAATTAATTCATTTGCAATGTATTCATTATAGTGACCTTGTTATAATGAATGACCTAGTGAAATATAACTGAAAAACTACTTTTAAAAAAAGCACTACCATTACAGGCAATTTAAATGGAAAGGTCTGACAAAAGTGACAAAATAATAATAATAATAAAAAAAAACAAGCATGTGTTTAAGCTTCTATACAAGTCACTGATCTGATTGTCCACTATTAAAATGTAATAATAATTTTATCCCTAAATAGGTTAGATATCAAGCACTGTTGCATCAACCATTGTATGTCACACCATCATTTTTGAAAGATTGAGTTTTAGATGTTGTTAAATTGTTAAAATCTTCTGTGATATAATACCGAGACATTGATTACTATGAATGCTTTTCTGACTGCATGACATTTACTTCTGTCATCAAATGCATTGAGGTTAGTTAATTGTTGCATTTTCCATGACTAAAAGGCTCTGCTGTTCTTAATCTTAATCTGGATGTAAGTAAAATAAATCAATTGTCATGCTGATTTCCAGTACTGAGATTATTGTATATTGGAATGGCAGACAGCTGGATGTGGCAGTTGCCATAACAATTTAAAACCAGTTAAGAAAGAATATGCTGCTGGATAAATGATTAATAACTTGTGCACCTTCAACAATGCTGCTGCTGTCCTATTGACCAGAAATCACAGCACTACTCCCCTCTCTTTTCTGGAGTTATTTGCCTGATAAAAGTGGCCCCAATTTGTTTGAACTAAAAATCTAGTTTATGCAACTTCAGTGTGTGTGTGTGTGTGTGTGTGTGTGTGTGTGTGTGTGTGTGTGTGTGTGTGTGTGTGTTAGTCTGTTTGTGCAGAATGTGTGCAAAGAAACACTATAAAATCAAAATACCTTAAAAAATGGATACAATGCCCAGAAGTGTTGTGTCATTACTGAGAATATGAGAAGAACAGAACATACATGCATAAAGAATATTTTCACCAGTGGTTTAAAAGTATAAAATCCTAACTAATGTCAGGGTGGCTCAAGTTTGATTAAAAGCTTGGGCACTTGTTAGTGAGGCAAGGAGGATGGGTTTGTCTATCCTGGGGGTGAGGACATGCACTCAGAACTCCTCCTTATTGAAATGTTGGCACTATAAATGCCGAGTATCAAAATGCTGAAAAAAAAAGACAGAAAACCCAGAGAAGAACAAATTTTGAAATTCGCTCTTCTCCTTTAAACTCCATTTTGCAGAGGGGGAGCCATCCTGTACCCCTGAACTTAAATATACCAACTCTAAGTATGCCATACCTCAGACAAAAGGAATATTCTGAGAAATGGCATCTCAAACTAAGTACATGTTAAGTCCAATCTTTCAGCCATCCAGTCTCAGCATTTCAGGACTCACTCTAGAGGGTCATGACCTTTCAAATGATTACCCTCAGCACACCTCAGTGGCCTTTCCCTGTTAACAGCAGGGGATGAAAGATGATTGCTGATTTCAAGGTGGGGTAGATCCTTGGCTGAGTTACACATGGAGGCATGTATGATGCATCAGTCTATTCATTCTGATGAAGTTCTTTGTAGCGAGAATGAAAGCACTACACAAACTTTGGTTTTATTTTAATTTCCCATGGACTGATATCTATATATATATATATATATATTTATTTTTTTTTTGTGAATGATACACTGTGAGTCCATTGCGCACCACCTCACTGGGTGGCATGAGTGTACTGGAGTGGGAAATAAGACTTAATGTAGGAAAACTATCTCAACTGAAATGTGACACTATGCCAGGAAGGTTTGCTCTTTTCACAACCCTGAAATATTGGTCAAAGTGAATCCAAAAGTAGCAAATGAGGTTTGGTAGAACCCTGAGGATGGGGAAAAGTCCTTGGTGCAGCCAATGGTAAGATGCAGAGAGTAAGAAAAAAAAAAAAAACATAACGGCATAGTATTTTGTCATGAATGTAACACAGAAAATTATGATTCTCTTATTTATTATATATTTCTTATGTATTTCAGATGTTGAAATTAGAAAATTAACCTCACAAGTGTGGAAAAGTTATGGTCAAGAGCTGAACCTTGACATTATTGTCATTAACATAGAGGTTAGTTATGCTTACAGAGACCTCATTAAAATTATTTGTAGTACATGGAGTTTCAGCTTCTCAAATCTATTAATAGTTACAGACAAAAATGCAGAATTGTAAAAGGTTTTACAATTTTGAAATCCTCTGTTACACAGACAGCATTTAGAAGCTATGTGTGTCTCGATGGGCTAAAGTCTTTAAAACTCCAAAACACTACAGTCTCCTTTTTTTTAGCAAATGCTATTGGACCATTTTAAAATTTAGAAAGCAAAATATTTAATTTTCTATCATTTTACATGGTCAATGCTTTGTATGCCCTAGGCTTAACATGGTACTAGTGAATAACAGTATAAGAATCCATGAACTGCAAAACTTGTTTTGTAACTCCTGATGTCAGAGAGGTGCATAACAAGTTTGCCTTTTTACTTATTTTGGACTGTAACCAATATGGTCCACGTTCTACGAAACAGTTGGAGTATGGTAGCCTATCCTGTTATATCTTATCCTATCCAATCATATCCATAACAAAATTGAAGAAGTATAGTTGTGTTAAATACTTTGTACACAACTTTACTTTATTCATTCATTATAATGTCTGCTGCTGTATGCCATAATAAATTGATGGGTAGAGCATAAAGCAATACATTTCAGCATTTACAAGTAAAGGAATGAGTGAACTAGAAAACATGATCTACAGGATATATAGAGTAATACGTAACATAACTAACTAATGAAAAGTTAATTTATAGCACTTCATAAACACATTAAAAGGCGTTAATGTGTAACTTTCATATATATTCTGAGTTGCAACATTGTTAAATAGGACTGCTGAAGTCATTATTTGGGAGACAGGGTCTAGATCACTCCTTTCACATATACACACACACACACACACACACACACACACACACACACACACACACACACACACACACACACACACACACACACACACACACACACACACACACACACACACACACACACACACACGTACACATGTCTTTCTGTTTATTTATCTGTCTGTCTATCTTTAAGTAAACAAAAGACAATGAAGTTACCCAGCCTTTTTGTCCACTAGACCTGAGTCAGTGAAGAAACCAAGTACTGACTTTGCAACCACTTTATTGTAACAAATTGAACAAAATAATAGTGCCCAATTTCAGTCAAGAAACTGAATACTGAGTAGTTATAACATGCAATGACTAAGGCCCATTCTAGGCAACAGATAGATTCCATGTGCATAACCCCAATCCTCCTAAGACATACCATAACCAAGAATGCAAGGGTTAACTCTCAGGTGATCCATAATTTGACTGCACCAAAACTCATAGGTCACCCCAACCTGTCAATCTGTCAACAGTCTGCTGATAGCTAATGGGGGAACTGAAGTGGGGTGAAACCATAAGGTGCCCACCACTGGAAGCCTCCAGCTGCTGTTCCCCATAGACTGGCCTCTAAGGTAGATGGGTATTTGAATAAACAACCATTGAACACTACCACACTACACTAAAACAATTATCAACTGAAAAGGTCAACAATGAGTGAAACAAGTCAAAGCCCAGTTCATTCAAGTGGATGGCATCGGTATCAAAAAAGTCTTTGTTTACTCTTGCTAAATCATTTTGCTAATTAACACTATAACCAATACTTTTTGCTGACCTAGCCACACGATGGTCGATGAAGTACCTGGACTTCTTCACAGCTCAGATTCTAATGGCACATCACTAGTGTAAATGTGAAAGGATAGTGGACCAAAAAAATCTCCATATCCACATCAAGGGAGCATAATCTGTGCAGGTCAATGAGAATTTTGGCAGTTAAAATTACCTTTGGAACCACAGTGACTACATAGCTGCCTACTTGTATGACCAAAACACACAGAAAAGCTGAATTCAGAGATAACTGGTGCCAGATGTCCCATAAGTTGAACAAAGATGGATCTGGAAGGCTAAAATAGGAGGATTCCCAGAGGACCAGATCTAAAAACCCCATGCATCCGGAAGGTTGAGTGGATGCTTTCCAAACCACTCTTTGGGAAAAAAAAATGGCTCAGAATCCAAATCACCTTCTCCCCTAAAAAGTAAATAACAATGTTATTGCATAATGTAAGAAAGATAGGTATCAGATAGCCACCTCCCTCTCTTCTTTAGAACCTTGGTTTAATGCCTCTCCTGTGCTAGGGCAGATGTCCACCCTTTGTGAAAAGATTGAGAGGAGTAGCCCTGGGAGTAAATGTCTAGGCATGTAAGGACCTTCTTCAAGGTAAAATTGACTTCTGCAACAGAAATAGGGTAGACAGCCTCACACCTGAAAATAGGGGTGAAAGGAGGAATGTTGCATGTTAACCTGCACAGAGAGATAAGCCAATGGACATGACAGATGACAGTAGACCTGCATTTGACCAGATGGATTTCTGTTCTTTAAGAAAAAAAATTAACAAACTTACAACAAGGAAAATCCTGTGAAACTATCAAGGTGATGTGTGAGCTAATATGCTCTATGTTCTAAAGAATGGCTGTAAAATAAAACTAAACCTTTGAGCAAGTTCACAAATTAAAAATTATTTTATTCCAAACAGGGTAACATTACACTAAGCACTTTCATCCCATCAAGTAAAGGGATTTTATCAGAAAGTCCTCTTCTTTCCTGGCCTGAACCATTTAAGATTTCCTTAACCATAGTAAAACTAGGTTTTTATCCATAAAATTGTTCTCCCCATACAAGGAATCAAGTACCTCACTTGTCCCAAAAGTGTTGGTGTACATTCAGGTAAATAAGGTGGCCCAGAGCACAAATGAGTAAAAAATCATACAGTCCCTTAATAATAAACCTGTGGAGGTGGCTGCTAATGTGTTTCCTGGAATACTTAACTAAGTCAATAAAGACTTTTCAACCCTTCAGAACTGTACCTGTGATCCAACAAACAGAAAAAATCATGGATACCTAGGAACCACCCAAAGCTGATAGGTGGACCCGAATTGTTCTAGGAGCATTACTCAATGAACATCTATGACATATGTACTGCAGAAATAAAGGAAAATCCAAATGTCTGAGTGGTTGAGTTAATTTGCTATAAAAAAGTTGAAATATATGCAAATAGGAGGAGGAATAAGCCATCATCATGTTCAAAGCCCAAAGACCTGGACAGCATTGTCGTAATTAATCTTCATCAAGGAGCCAATCTTTTGGAGGAATGGGTGTCCCGAGGGGAGCCAAATTTGGAGCCAGATGTCAAAATCATGAAACCTGGTAATGGGAAAAGCTGTCTACTATGACATTATCTTTACTGGGCACACAGTGGCTTGAAAAGCACAATGTAATCTGTAAACATAACAGAACCAGCAGCTGCTCAGAAAGTGTACCCACCTGGACTTAGAAGAATTATTGTTGATGGTCTGTACCAGTGAAAGATTTTTGGAGAAGAACTAAACCTTCCTCTCAGTTAAATTCTCTTTCCGAATCAATGTGTCTATCCAAATGGGGAAGACCTCTTACACAGCTGGAAGTTTTCCTAACGTGCCATCAAAAACATCAGCATACTCTGAGAAAACAGCTTCAGTAAAATTGGAACTAGGATATGTTTATATGATGAACTTCTTTAGTAAAGGAAAGCAAATTTATTCTCAAATGGTCTCTGAGACCCAATAATGACAGCACAGGTCTTTGGACTACATATAACAATAAGCTGTAGCAGTTCCTAGCCAAATAACATGAAAGCAATACCGAGCCTTTGCTTTGAATCTCTTCACCTCCATAAGCAACAAGTTTTGCACAACTGGCCACATTAAGTTGCTCACCAGCTCTCACCTTAGCAAATGTGTCTGCTGACATAACATTACACTTTGAACGAGTGTCTACATTGAGCTCAGGGGATTTACCATTGATCTGGACAATACAAAACACTTTGCTCTTTGCCAATAAATTTACTGCATCAACCTTCTCACCAATTACTGATACACCATCTATGTAGAAGGTAGAGTTGCAACTCTCTATATGATCAACTTACTTTTTTGAGTGACCCTTCTTTATAACTGTATAAGGTTTACTTGACTTGCAAAACTTTTGAAGATGGTTCCATTTTCTACACTTGTGGCATAGCTGATGATATACTAAGCATTTTTTCTTTTTTAGACTCATGATTGCCACTACAATTGCAATAGTTAACAAAAAAGCTTGATTTGGGTTTTGCAGACTCACCCTTTGTACTGCACTGAGCATGTCCTTCTTTGAGAACTTGCTGGAAAACTGCAGGTTTTACCTGGGGAGTTTGCAGGGGTGGCAGGTGCCATGTGCTTAGGCCTGCTTCTGCTAGCCATGTGTTTCATGTTGTCTTCATTTGCTCTGGAACCTGCTGAAACCATGGTCTTATCACTTGCAAGCATACTTGTGTGCCTTTCTGTAACTTCATGGATCTGACAAATCTCAATAGCTTTGCTCAGCATTAAATCACTGTCATAAAGCAAAATCTTTCTCACTGCAGCATTATTAACACCACAAACAAACTTGTCCTTTATTAACTCATCTTTTAAATCACCAAATCTACATGTTTTAGCTTTTTTTCTCAGATCAGTAATACAAGCTGCAAATGTTTCCCCTTGCTTTTGATCTCTTGTGTAAATCAATTGCCACTCTAATGCAAAATTGTCTGGGGGTTACACATTAGCCTGAATTTGCATTTCAAACACTCGGGGTCTTCCCTTGATTTAGACTGTACAACAGTATGATGGGTTTCACCCTGTCCCTCATAAACTGCTGGTGCATACACAAATGAAGGTTCTCTTTTAATGAACTCTGGCCCAGCTAGGTTTAGCAAACAATGCACTGCCGCATGGCATGCATCTTTATCAGAATAAGCTGCTTGTATAAAAATATCGTACTCTTGCTCAAATATTCTCCAATTTTCTGCAATATTCTGATCAAATGCAAGTGGTCCTGTTTTTCTAAATCCATCTACTGTACTAATATATACCAGTGAAGGCTTTTACAAGTATGAACGAACACACATACATATGCATATTCCAGAAATTTATGCCAGTATTTGTGACTATGTGTAATAGCACAACAAGCCTCTGAATTACTGAATTTTGCAAAATAAGTCTCCTGGGCACAATAATACTCTTGAATTTACTGTACTGTAAGAAATCACCTCATCAGTGTAAGAAACATTTCAGAATAACTGCACTGTGTGAATAAACTGGACAGAATAAGCTCAGAGTAAAAAACATTTCAAAGTAATTGCACTTTGCGAATAAACAGTACACAGCACACTGAAACTTTCCCAAAATGGCTGTATTTGGGTAAATAACTCTGTACAATGCAAGAAACACTCTGTAATGGTGGCACACTGTGAATAGACACACCCAGCACAAGAAACATTTTGAAATGGCTGTATTTTGACTTCACATTTTGAGATAGTCGCACCTTACATACAATAAACTCTTTGGAATAAATGCACAGTAGTAAGCACGCACTGTAAGCAGTTTTACACACTTCAAGATACTTTGAATAACTTTAGTTATGCCCTTAATAGCTTCAATCAATGCAAAACAGTAGTTTATACCAAAACATAATACTTTGACAAAAACATGCAGTTGTCTTGTTTTACTTATGCTTAATGTGCCCTTTTTGCCCTTAATTATATTTATTTTGCTTGTTTCATTTTTTTGTGCCAATTATACTTTTATTGTGTTGTTTTACTCGAAACATACTCGTTTTGCTTTAAATATGCTTGTTTTGCATTTCCCAGGTAATTCCAAACCCCTTATGTGCTTTTCTGCTAATCGTTTTATAGAATATCTTAATTTTAAACATCTCGTTTAATTAACAAACTCTTTGTGCCTTTCGCTTGTTTAATAATGCATTTTGTGCCCTTGTAATGCTCTGTTTTATCTTTTTAGTAAATAAATTGTTCGTGCAAGTTTTCATTACCTTTAGTTCATTTCTGTCACTGTTTTGTACTCGGTTCTCTTAGTTTACCTTCACTGTTAACTTTGGATCTTGTAACTCTGAAAAGCTGTCTCTGGAATCCCATTTCTGACAACATGTCGATCGTCCAGTCAGGATAAAACAGACAAGCATTCATGGGTTCTTTTCAAGTGGCTTTATTATGTACAAACACATCAGGATTGAGGCTTAGTAATGTTAACTTAGATAAACTTATAAACAAACTAGCCGTTGCACTTACACATGCTCACTCTCTGGCTGCGCTCTCAAAACGGCACTGAAACTAGCACATGCTTGCTATTTATATGCACATGCTGTCCTTGAAATGCTTCTTAAAGGTACAACACACACACACACACACACACACACACACACACACACACACACACACACACACACACACACACACACACGCACACGCACACACATGCACACACACACACACACACACACACACACACACACACACACACACACACACACACACACACACACACACACACACACACACACACTCTATTCTACACTGAGGGAGTGTCTGGACTATGTTTACATCCCTACAAGTATCCAGTTTTTTGGGATTCAGTAATTCTAATAAGTTCAGACCTCATGTGCATCTTCACCATGCTGACAGCCCTGAATCTACAATGTAGGCAATTCTGTAGCTAGAGAAACAGAAGGGGGGGGGGCAAATGTTGAACACAGAAGGGAGGATAGTACTTTGGGATAAATCTGCACAGAGCAGTAGCACTTTTTAGATGGCTATACCTGCATTTCATCAGCTACATATTGCATATGCTGACATGTAGCCATGAATAGTCTGTTTAATGTTTTTATGTTTTATGTTGATTACCATACACTTTTACCTTTAGCTGTCTGCATCATGCCTCTCAACTGTACAGATTTTCACAGAATGTCCAGATGTTTGTTTCATATTTTTGGTCCATGTTTCATAATACTGTGAATTTTCTGGTAAAACAAGTCATTAAAGGCTGAAGTCAGAATTCAGATTTCATACTCTTCAGAAAATGAATACTAACACAACATCTGTTATTCTATCAGCTTTCTAAGTTTGTAAGAGCAATATTTAAAAACTGCCCCTATTTTATGGCCCTTTCCCCCATTATTAATGGCTCTGTCATTGTCTGCAATGTGTATTATTCATTTGGGGGTGGGGGAGCAAAGCTGCATTTCTGCTCTGGCACAGAGAATAATGATTTATGCTGCTTTTGGTACTCTCATTTTGTTACATCCAGCCTGCTGTCACATATTAGGGTCAGTTCTGTACAAATGCCACACATTTTACATGTTATTCTATCCATGTAGACTTCTTTCTTTAGCTGTATTCCACAAGGTTTTGGAATGCAGACAGAACACCAGCATTGAGTCTACACGGTTGCTTTTTACCTTGCGGAAATTGCTCCACCAGTTGATTAGCATGCTGTTCAGCTATTTATGCAACAATTAGCATGCCACACTGATTAACTTTTTTTTCCATGGAGATGCGCATCTGTACATGGCACTTACTGAATTCAAATGTCCCCCTGGCCATGTGCGCATCACACAGTAATGCGAACATGGTATAAAACCACTGCGAAGGCTGTATTGAATCCCCAGGAACATGCATAATGTGCCAATTCACAGAGTAAGACACCTATGTATTCAGTTGTTTTTAATTCTGTCTGTCCAATAACTCTTATAAATTCTCAAAAAATCAATAATATACAATAATATATAGATTCTGAATAATCAGATTATTATTAATACAGACAAACAAATATATTACAATGTTTTAGGAAGTGTGATGTTCAGGTAATACTTGTTTTTAGAAAGCCAAGGACTATTTTGACTTCCATTGCATAATCAAATTAAGAACAATGTTTTGAAACTCTTAACATGCCGTAAACATTCACATGATAATTTGCATTTGAATTTCCAGTACTAAAGGATCTGCAACTGATATTTGAAAAAAAAAAATGATATACTGAGTATCTAGCTGACTCTGATGAGCAATGCAAGCATTGTGCACTACTAGCTTTGGACCACGTTTTGGAGCTGAAAAGCATTCTTAACCAATTCTCGAATAGGATCAGGCATGATAACATCCTGAAGTAATGCATCTGATGAGACTTGTCTTGGATCTCAAACATGATTTATAGATTGCATTTGTAAGGTGCTGTATGTAAAAAAAACATATTTTATGCGTGTTGTTTGTTGATCTGAATCCAATAAACCATTATCTCTTGAATGATAAGTTTTTACTTGTTTTAATTACTGAAATCTTTGACATCTAATTTTAGTAAAATCATTATTTACCATGAGATGTTTTCATCAGGTAGGACATAATTTAGTATAATTAGAATTCTCTTCGGAAGTAATAAGGTAGGTGTAAGAGATTCTTTTAACATTAATATAAAAGTAGTACTCACTTTTCAAAAGTGTTTTGAAAAAGACTAAAGGATGCATTTCCTAGTCCTTTTACTATGTCCTAAAGCCACAGTCTTTTTGTTCTAAATAAACTCAGGGTGGGAGTGCTTATTAGCTTTTTATAATACAGTAGTGACTGTGCTTTTTTTTTCCTGTTTGACCACAATACATTAGTCCTTACCCTGAGCTTTGTCAGGTTTGACAAAAATAAATAAATAAATTATTGCATTTATAGTTTGTAAACTGAGCAAGAAAACTATCACAATGGCTGTGCTCAGTTATGTCCCAGGCAAATACAATATTTATTTTTGCAAGTGAACTGAATGTGCCTCTTTGGTTACAATACTTATTTTATATATATACTGATCAGATGCTGTCTGCCAGAAAGGAGACTATAACAGACAACATGATGAAGAATCTTAACATTATCAAACAGAACAGCTTCCTTCTAATGTCTACTTACTGTTTATGGTTCAAATTCAATATAATAGACAAGTGGCATTTAAACTCTATGTATCACCTCTGAATACCCAATATTATAAATATATGCATCTGACCTAACCAGGAACATAAAGAAGGATTCTTTCTTGCCAAAAATCAGAAGTTCAGAGTAATATTAGATTTTATATATTGCTGTTATTTTTCTATTTATTTTTTTCACATTTCATACTGTGCAACATGTGAAATGCTTGGCATGTAGCAGTTTTAAAGGGTATGTGTTATAATCAAAATAAGATTTTTTTTCTTTTTTGCTACAATTATTTTTGAGGAAGTCATCCCTTTGGATGGGGCCATGAAGTTATTCAATTCAACTTTAAAAAACCATTAGACAGACCAGATAAGCCACACTAGATCTATTTGTGAATAATTCATATTATTTTATTTGCTTGTAATGTGGCATGTCTTACTAGGATATTGTTGTGGCTGAAGTGTTGCACAGGTCAGAATTATTTTACTATAACTATATGAAAATAGATGGTAGCCCTGTTTTATCATCCCATCACAGTTAAAATGTTATATGTATTAAATGCAAAGTTTCTGTTGCATAAAACCATACAGCATATAATTTGTTAGCATACTATTGTTAGAGATTTGGCTATTTCATACTGTAAAGCTATTTAGCTTTGCATGTGGTACCTTGATTGCTCTGTTAAACATTGTGGGGGTATATATATATATATATATATATATATATATATATATATATATATATATATATATATATATATATATATATATATATATATATGTATGTATCTTCTTTGAATAGCTTTATATGATGATAGGAAAAGGGTTGCAAATTATTTTTCACATATCAGCCCCATGCTGCAGATAGACAAAGTCCAGACTGTGTCCCAGGTGACCTGTATTTGATTAGCAACACAGGTGCTAGAAGACTCAGGTGGGGGATGATAACAGTTGGTAGCTGATGCTGGCTCAGTCGTCAGCATGGAAGGAAGGCAGAACTTAAACAACACAAAATTACTTTAATTTAGTGCTCTTAGATTTAAATTTCCTGATGTGATTTAGTCTTGGGATTTTTAGTTCATTTATGAATGGTGTAGCATCATCAAGTTGATTGAGTGTTTTTTTTTCAGTGATTGTTGTGTTGTGCCATTTGGTCAAGAGGATGCTTCTGCCTATAAGAGCTCCACCACTCTACAACTATAAAAATATCCCATCTTTCATTTCCATTTTTATTTTTCATGACACCTTTCCATTTTACTTATTTATGGCTATATAAAGAACTAGATAGAATTCTTATTAGCTATCTTATCTTCTATATGTTCCACTAATTCTATAATTGATACATCTCAAATCACACATAGAATGCTTAAGCTATGAAATTCTGGATCCATTTGTTGTACTTCTATCCTTGATTAAAACTACATCTAAAGTGTTCCCCATTGTGATGGCTTGATGGCTTCTGCAATCAGTAGTTGCTTTAAACTCTGAATACTATATATATATATATATATATATATATATATATATATATATATATATATGTGTGTGTGTATATATTATAACATTTGCCATTTCACCTCCTACTCACCTCCCATTGCAACTTCTCTCCACTCATAAAGAAACTCTCTCTCACTTCTATTGCCAGTATGGGTAACACTACTCCAGACTTAATTCACTTTTAAGCCTCTGCATTCAGAGCTAGAAACCTCTTTGTCAAACATTTCACTTCTCCCTAAGGAACACTACTGAATGTATACCTATCCTTTCCAGATTTCCTTTGTAATACCTACATCAGAAAGTGCTTTTTTGAAAAGTCTCTCCTGCTGTTTGACATGCTGTTCAAGAAAGTCTGCAATGAGGACACCAGTGGCTCCTTCCTTAAAAATGAATGCAGGCCTTTAGGAACAATGGGAAACCTAATATTTCTCCCAACCAATACTGGATTCTAATTCAACATAATGTTATATCAAAATTATAAACGTTGGTTATATCAATTACATTTGCCAAAAATTGCTATTTAATTTTATTTTTAAATGTCCTATTTATTGCAACTTCATTGTGTGGTTTTATATTAGTTGATGGTTGAAGTATGTAAACTGTTATAAATATATATATATGTGTATGTGTGTGTGTGTGTGTGTGTGTGTGTGTGTGTGTGTGTGTGTGTGTGTGTGTGTGTGTGTGTGTGTTGAAATATGTTTATATCTATAGCTATATCTGTACAGCTACTTGAGTTTGAATCAATACTTTTTATGGTTAAACATGCAGATGAGTATAATAGTAACCCAACAAGTTACTTGCAGAGTAAGGCACAGTTGTGACACACAGAAGCCTTTATAATTAGATTTTTTTCTAACATTTTGATGTTTGGTGTAGAAGTATCAAAGAAAAAATCCTAATTTCAGACCTTCTAAGAGTTTGTAACCAACTACTGTATCAGAGAATGCCCTGTTCCCAAACCATTATTAGCCCTTCTAATGACTGGAGGTAATGCATTCCATATTCTGCTTGATCTACAATTAAATTAATTTGTCATCAGATTGGACCATGGAATTCGAACATTTATACATGCACTATTGTTCCTTGTTTCAAAAGAATGTTATATACAAATCCAAACCCAGAGTAAATGCCATACTATCATTTATTCAGCATTTTTAGATTACTGTCAGGTCATACCTATCCAATCATCAAATAACAAGAAATAAATGTAGCTGCTTTGATCTTTTCCCATAACTAAGGCATTTGATTCTTGACATCTGTTTATTCTAAGACTTCAGTGTCCTTTCAAGTTTTTGAATCTGTGAGCAGTTATAATTATAAACTGACAGACAATATTCATATTTGGTCTTATCACATACTTAAAAAAATGAACTGAACAACAAACTAAACCAAATAACAAACAGTCCAGTTAGAAAAAGATGGATTTGTCACTCTCACTCGTTTACTTACAATATGAGTCCAGGCTCAAGTAATGTAAACCAGAATGAACATTTATTAATCCAAAGAGACAACAGATGAACAATTCATAAAGTGCCAAGGATTAGCGCTTTCGTCTAAGAAATCAAGACTTCATCAGATGAAACATAAAAAAATCTGTTTCCCTTTTATATAACCCCAACAGGAAATGACAACATATTAAGAAGAAGAAGATTAGGAAATAAATATAAATATTCAAACATATATAAAATTAGCATAAAACCCCCTTTTTTACACAAAACTTGAATAAATATGAATGAATGCAAAGAATATATGTGTAGAGTACATTAGGTAATATCATAAAAAATATGTATATGTAAAAAATGTATATGTAAAAATATATATCTATATGTATGTATATGGGATCACTACATAATCTCAAAAGTTGAAATACCAAATTTCAAACTTTCAAGACTATATAGCCGAAACCCCTAATTACCGAAAGAACAGAAGCGTGTTTCAAAATCCCCATCATTGGGAGTTTGACATTCGTGCTTCTGGTGTTGCGGTATGGTGGAAGGTCAAGTAAGTATCTATGTTTAAATGTGTTGGTTAGGGGTTTAGTGTGTGCGTTGTGACTGTGATGTGTATGTGCAAGGGGAATGTAGGTGTGTGGTGGTGTTTCGTGTGTTTGTGCATGTAGTGCAACCTTGGAGTTAGAATATTTATGTAGCGGGGGTGTGAGAGGTGCAGCCCCCCATATGAGGGGTGCAGGGGGGCTTGCACCCCTGCTTGACTCTAGTTTAGGTTTGTGTGTTTGTGTTCTGGGGGAAGGTGTGTGTATGTGTATGTGTGTGGTGTATGTTGAGTGTAGTTTCTGGTAGTTTGAATTTCGCGGTTTTGATATTTCAGTATTTTAGTGTTTCGGGTATTTGTTCTCGGGATTTTGGGCATCGATAGTTTGGGTTTTTGGGATTTTAGTAGTGGTTCCATGTGTATATATATATATATATATATATATATATATATATATATATATATATATATATATATATACATATATGTGTGTGTGTGTGTGTGTGTGTGTGTGCGTGTGTGTGTGTGTTTTACAAAAATCTAATTCCTGAAAGAGAGTTTTTGTTACCTCTCAATGGCTTTTAATTTTAATAAAGAGCTGATGGAAATATTTTCATTCAAACCTGGCTAGCTGCCTGCATTTAGCCACAGCTGCCATTAAAGCTCTCTTTTTTCTAACAATAGTGACCAAGCTCCACCTCATACATCTGTGTTAATACTATGTTTGATGAAAAATTAGAAGTTGTGATTCACATTATCCATAATGTGTTTGCTTAAAGCATTTGTGTTCTTTTTATTTTTTTGTATCATATAAGTGCTCATATATACAGTTCTTTAGCTTGTGATCTGTTTTACCAATATAGTTAGCAGAACAGATGGTACACATGGCACAATATATAACCCTCTCGGAGCAACAATTGTATTTATGATAAATTCTAATTTCCATGTTAACAAAAAAATAATTACCTACTTTTACATGTTTACAAAAGTTACACATACCACATTTGCTCATGTGACCTAATTTACTGTTAAGGTAGATATCCTTAGTTTCAAAAATGTTTTTTAGATTTCTACCTTTTCTGTAAACTATAGTAGGTTGTGGAGCTATAAGAGATCTAACATTTTTGTCATGCTTAAGGATAACCAATTTTTATCTAAGATATCCTTCAATATAAAACCATCTTGGGTGAAAACAGTAATGGAAGAAGTCTTAAAATCCTTACTCTCTTCTGTAATATTAGTATCAGTATTATTAATAGTATTCACAGACCCAGTACAAGTAATTGTAACTTTTAAATAATTTTTAAACTGCGTTCTATAAGGTGCCGTGATTATGGAACAAACGCTTAATGATTCTACAATTGTAGGGTTGGACATACCCTTTAATGACAGCATCAATTTGATTGAAACGCAAAGAGAAGTAACCCGCTTAAGAGAAGAGATCTCCACATTACGCGGAGATCTCACAAAGCTTATTGAACTGTTTTCGCAGGAGGAACCTGTCGTAAGGAAGAAAACGAGTAATTGCACCGTTGGTCATTCTCCAGCGCAGCCGGTGACGTCATCTCCACGCTCGGAGTTCCGGAGTTATGGTGGCAAGAGGACGACCGTAGAAGGAGAAGCAGAGGGGCTTAACCACGGGCGCTCGTCAGAAAAGGATGAAAATGGTTCCATTCCACATTCGAAACCTGCAAAAAGAGATTTATGTATGGGAAACAACAGCGACCGTTCTTCTAGATTTGCCCAAACATCTAAAGGTACTGTTCAAACCCATCCGCATACACTTGGTGATGCGGAAACACAAGTTACTCATGAAAGACAGTTGAATGATGGTTATGACACTAAATATAAAGACATTATTGAGAAAGTATATACATTTGACAACATTGTTGATAATTCCCAAAGGGGTGACATGCACAATGAAACGAACCAAGCTGTTAGAGAATTTGAAATGTCACTGAGAGACAAATTATTTCTCTTTGAAAAAACATTGTATAAATATAAATGTTTAGAGATTGACAATAACTATTTACATCAATGTTTGATTTGCAAAATAGTCCCACAAGGACTTAGGTTTTATAAATACCCATTTGGTATTCAATATACTGAGAATGTTTTAAATGATTTGCAAACGTTTTTTGATGACTGTGGTTTTACTTTAATGTCTAAGCTGATTAAGTATAACGAAGTGAAATTAAAGAAACTTTTGAATGAAGTGAATGAATGTCAGAAAGAGATAATTAATGACTTGTTATTTGAAGAATATGTTAATTTATATAAAAATATTTTAAAGAGAGTTGAAGTTAAGGTAGGAAAAGTATATATAAGGAAACAAGGTAAACTGTCTAGGGACAAAGCACAGTATAAGAAAGGGAATAGTTATCCCTTACCATTTCAGAAAGTTAGAAAAGACCAGGGCAACCATTTTAACAGGCCTGTAAATGGGTCCAACAGGAATACAGGAGGTAACAAAAGGGTTGAATTCCAGGATTTTCAGGAAGGGTTTCAAACTAGAAACAGGCATATGGATGAGTTGGATTCCTTTCATGAGGAAACTGACAATTTTTTAGGTCCCCGCAGATCCGAAAGAATAGCCAACAAACAAAGAAACCCCTCGGATCCAGGACCACAGGAATTAACCAATGGGACGGATTTTGTATGGAGGACCAGAGGGAGGAGGGGGAGATAGAAGAAATAGTTCTCGAAGAAAATGGTATTACACAAACATACAAAGGTTATAAAATACATAACTACACTAATCTAATGGTGGAAAAAGAACACTTTGATTTATTTTCCAAGGGGTTTAAATTTGTCAAAACCACACATGGGGATTTGGCAAACATATTACTGGAATTAAAAATATTCCTACGAAAATTAAATCTGCAGGTTACCTGTAAACAGCACAATACTGTCAATTCTCCAGTTATTGCACATGGTGAACACACAGAAATATTGAGGAGAAGTAGTATTTACAACCCCCCATTACACCCTGTGATTGGGACTTTCGAGTGTATAGTTATGAATGACATTTATGATACATTTGAACCAACAAAAAGGTTGAATAAAACAAACAATTTAGATGAAAGAGAGTTCACTCTGTTTGAACAACTAAGAAAAGAGAGAAATCTTAGATTTATGCAACCAGATAAGGGTGGGGGAATGGTCATTTTTAATCAAGAAGCATACAATAATGTTTTAACAGATATATTGATGGACCAAACAACATATACCACTGTGTCGATGAATGAAATACAAATAGCATATAGAAGAATAGACAGTTGGCTGGAAGAATATTTTATTGAAAATAGAATTGGAAGGGACACATATAATTTTTTGAAACAAACTCATCCCTATATACCAAAAATATTTGCAATACCGAAGATACACAAAAACATTTCAAAACCACCCTTCCGCCCTATAGTTTCTGCAAAAAAGTCCAAAACGCAACCTTTGTCAGTGTTTATTGACCAGCAACTAAAAGATATTGTCAAAACACAGACACACTTAGTGCAAGATTCCTGGGATTTCTTAGGCAAAATAACAAATGAATTATGGTCAGAGACTGTTAAAATGGTGACCATTGATGTTAAAGAACTTTTTACTTGCATACCCAGAAGACAAGGGTTTGAATTTTTTGAAAATAGTGTTCACAAGCATTCTAAATTAAACCTCGATAGGAAAAAATTATTGTTGGAGTTGACTGAAATAGTCTTAGACAACAATTTCATCACATTTCAAGGGGAACATTACAAGCAGATTACAGGTGTGGCTATGGGGGCAGCTTGTGCCCCCTTATATGCAAATCTGGTCCTTCTAGAATGGGAAGAAGAGTTTATTTTTAAGAGTCCTTATCAAAGAAATATAAAAATATATCTTCGTTTTCTGGATGATATTTTTATATTGTGGGAGGAAGACACCACAGAGGACTTAAAAGAATTTATGACATACATTAATCAAACTACTTCCTTTCTGTCCTTCACTCATGAAATTGAAAACAAGGTTATAAATTATCTTGATATAACCTTGAGTAAGGGGATTGCTGGTTTTAAATCAAATATTTTTCGCAAAAATACATGGTGCAATAGTTATTTACATTTTAACAGCCAGCATCCCCTACATCAAAAGAAAAGTATCATTAAAGGACAGGCTGTTAGAATTGCCAGAATGACCTCCCAACATCAGGATTTACAAAAAGAATTTTTATTTTTATTGGAAAAATTCTTGGAAAGGGGCTATCCCAAACAGTTAGTTGGAGATATTTTGGAACAAGTATATAAAGGATGGGGTACAAAATATAAACCTCTTTTAGGTAACAAATTTATTCCCAATGAGAAAAAGGCGGATAATTGTGAGGACTATATGGGTGCCTGCATTGTGGAATACAATGGATTTTCTGACCATTTTATTAATATTATTAAAAACAACTGGTCTATTTTTAAAACTAATAAAGAGATACACCAGATAGTGGGAAAAAAACCAAGATTTATATACAAGACAGCCACAAATCTTAAAAGATTTTTTGAAATGGAAAACATTAAATATGAATCCAAAGAAGGTACTAAAAGATGTGGTAGGTGTCGACAATGCATGTATATCAATCCAAGTGTGGAATTAAAATTGGAAAATGGTTTAAAAAGTAAAATTGCCTTTTGCAAGGGCAATTGTAGAAGTAAGATGTTGGTGTATTTAGCTACGTGTTCCAAATGTTCTGCTTTCTATGTGGGGAAGACCGAGAGGTCCCTCAGAGAAAGAATTTACGAACACATTTACAACATCAGCAAGAGAAAAGAGACCAGTGCTTTATTTAAACATTCTGTAGACTGTGCAGGTTTCACTGACTTCAAGTTTGGGATTTTGGAATATGTTAAACCTGATCCAAGGGGAGGGGATACCAAAAATCATTTGCTTCAGAAAGAAATTAGGTGGCAGCTAAGGCTAAAAGCAAACATGCCCCCTGGGCTTAATGAGTATACAAACATTAAGGCTATTTTAGTGGAAAAAGCCTCTAGTGTATAAAACAAAAAACATGGTTACATGGGTCTATACAATTAATAAATACACTTTGAGATTTTGAATGGGGTCAACACAATAATTGTTTAAAATACCCATGACTGTATGTTTAGTCCTGTTCAACATTAAATTGTTTCAAAGCAGTTTTTCAACAATTAAATATAACAGCAGTTTTTAACAATAGTTTTTAACAAATGACACATACATCTTTTTAGAATAACATATATTTTTACAAGTCAACAATATTTTATATTCACTTCAGTTTTTTAACTATTTAATTATTTATTTATTTATTTATATTCATTATTTATAATTAACTATTAAGTAACAAGTTACAGCATATCATTATAAGGAACGTAACCTATTGTACAATATATGTATGTGGTTATTTTTCTTATTAATTTTTTATAACAATACAGGTATTTTTAACAACTATGTATAAAAATTAATGTTGATTAAAATATGTAAAGCACTAAAGCACTTTAATTATGCCGGTCATCAATAGTACAAGTACCTAAGGGAGACTGTGGTTGACTGTCAAAATTGCATTAAACAAATGGAATTTATAACAGAAAATAATGTGTATAGCTTTAAATTTTAAATGAACTTGTGTAATTAATGGATTAATTAATTGTTTCAAACGGTATAAAAATCACTGGCACCATATATTCATTATTCTGAAGAAGTCTGCATTCGGCAGATGAAAGCGCTAGATCGTTAATTGTGTTTTAACTATATTTGCTTATTAAAGTACTGAGGTCTGTTTACACGGAGTTGCATCTTTTGTTGGGTCTATATGAACTTATTCTTGGAATAGTACAAACATTGTCAATCAAACCACCTGATAAAAGAGGACGATAGAATCCTCTCTTACTCTTGTTGACCACAAAAGTATAACCTCTCTTTAAGAACATATATTTTAATTTATCACATTCATTTAGTAATTCATCTATATCAGAAACCATGAGTGCTGCACGCACAAATTGACATTTTGCAATGGCCTTCTTTTGTTTTAAAGGATGAGTGCTGGAAAAATGCAATAAAGAATTAGAATATGTGTCCTTTCTAAAAATTTTTGATATGAACTTCTCATTCTGGTAATGCTTTGATAATACAATATCCAAAAAAGAAACCATGTTTCAATTGTTGGTATGAGTAAACTTTAAAAAATTGGTGGTAGATTCAATATAAGTTACAAAATCATTAATATTTTCATTAGGTCCATCCCATAGAATAAATATGTCATCCAAAAACCTAGTATAGAATCTAATATGTTTGAAATAACTAGATGAGAGTAAAAATGTCTTCTCCCATTGCATAACAGCAATATTAGCGTAAAGGCCACCACATGCAGAACCCATAGCTACTTCCTCTTGTTGTAAATAAATTCCTTGGTTGAACAGAATGAAGTTATTTTGAGGACGATTTCCATAAGTTGTGTGCAAACTAGAACATCAAAGTGTCCAGTATCTTTCTCGTAAAGGAACTCTGTGAACCACTCTAATCCTGTATAATGGGGTATAATGAAATACAGGTCCTTGATGTCAATGGTCATAAAAGTGTATGTATCCTTAAAAGGTATCTTGTCAATTGCTTCTAGAAAACCCCATGAATCTTTACGTACATGTGTTTCATTGTAAACAAGTTCCTTTAACTTAGTGTCTAACTATTTAGCCAAAGGGTGGGTAACAGGACCCTTTGCATCAACAACTGGGCACATGGGTGGTTGTGTTAGATTCTTATGCAACTTAGGTAATCCAAACATAACAGATAACCTGGAGTATGAAACAGTTAAATAATTTAGAGTATCTATAGATATAGATCCTTCAATAAATAGGTCTTGGAGTTCATTTCTTATTTTTTATATGCTCTATTTAATTCATTTAAGGAGGAATTTTGAATAGGCCTTGCCCTCAAGTATGAATAACATTTTCCTATTAAAGTCTTCATAATTGGGTCTACATTATTCCCCAGAAAGCCGAATCACTCGAATACAATTTGCGCGACACATAACGAGCGAAATGCGAGTACGTCGAATGCACTAAACTGCGAAAGTGGAAATATCGAATTTGCATAGTTGGCCCGTCTGTGGAATAGCTCCGTAAGGTAAGTGTGCAATAGTTACGGACCTTAGGGTTAGGGTGCGGGTTAAGGTAAGTGCATAGATAGGTAATGTATGTAAGGTTTACTGTAGGGTTTTACTAAGTGTATGTGTATGGAATATTTAGTTTGTTTGGGTATAGCTCAGTAGGGTAAGTGTGCGGAAGTTACGGACCTTAGAGTTAGGGAGGGGTTAAGGATAGTGCATAGATAGTTGTGTATGTAGGGTTTAGTGTAGTGTTAGAAGTAGGGTTTTGGTGCTTTACTTTAGGGTTAGAAGTAGGGTTCTGCTTAGTGTGTGTATGTGTTGTTTTATACTGTGTTTCAGTAGGTAGTATGTTACGGGCAGTGGGGTTGGCCAACTATGAGAGATCGAGATTTCGAATTTCAAAGTTTAGTGTGTTTGATGTATTCGTGTTTCGCTTGTTATGGTTAGTGCGAGTTGTATTTGAGCAATTTGGCTTTCATGAGCATAAAGTAGACCCTTCATAATTCATTAACACCACCCCACCACCCTTATTATGAAACCTGATTTAATCTTGTGTAAAACATTCTTAATTTCATCAATAGTTTGGTTCTGTCTAAAAATATCTTCATGAAAGTTTCTATTTCTAAAGTTAGAATTACGAATATCTAATTCACAAGTACTTTCAAATAACAAGATAATGGGGTGAAGTGGAGGATTATACGTGCTAGAAATAGCCAGAGGGTTGAAAAAGGATTCAGAAAAGGAATTTTGGAAAATTATTTTTAAATTTAATTTACATGTGTACAATCTCAGGTCCATTAATGCATTAGAAATATCAAGAGATAGTGGAGGTAAAAAGGTAAATCCTTTTGCAAAAAGGTCACAATGTTCTGTATTTACTTTGATATTAGAAAACTTATACACGTTAAAATCACCCAAGGAGTTAGTCACAACATTACAAGGTGGTAAAGTATGATCTACTAATACATCAGGAAAAAATGTTTGGTGATATATCCAAAATTCCAGATATAGGTTCATAGGTTCATAGGTTCATACTAGGCTATCTGCCCTGGGGCAATTACAAGCCTAGCCCAATTTTGTTTGGCTTACGCCACCCCTTGATTTGAGTATACTGTGCCCTTTTTAAGGTTTAGTTTACTGTGCCTCCATCTAATAGTGACACGGAAGTAATCCCCGGGACAAACCTACGATCCCCCATCCACTCATCAAGATTTTTCTTGAAGAGATTCAGTGAGGTGCTCTGCCTAACATGAATTGTAATTCTATTCCAGAGTGAAGGGAGCCTCTAGGTTATGAATCTGTCCCTCCAGCAAGTTCTATTTATTCTGTGCTGAGGTTCAAGTCCCTCGAGCGTGTGGCTCTAAGGGATTTAGATTTACTGAGGTGGAGCATGTCCATTAATTCTGGATTGGACATAGCTTTATATGTCAGGCATAGATCGCCTCGAAGTAGGCGGTATGCAACTGAGTAGAGCTGGAGTTTTTTTAACCGAGCAGCATATGGCATCTGCTTGAGTCCTTTGATCCTCTTGGTGAGGTACTTTTGGGGTCTTTCTAATTGCTGCAGGTGTCGGGTAAGGTACATCCCAAAAGGGGCATTATATTCTATGATAGGCCTGATGAGAGATGAATAAAGGGGCACGATTACCTCTCTTGATCTAGATGTGAATCCTTTCAAGATGAGGTGGGCTATGTAGAAGGTCTTTCTAACCACTTTGGCAATGTGGTTGTCAAAGGATAGATTGCTATCAACTTGGGTCCCCAGATCCCTAATTACTTTCTCTGTACTTAATGGGTTACAACCTATGTGGTAATTTGTGGGCACATTGTTTTTGCCAAAGGGTATGACTATACACTTTTTGGCATTTAGCTTTAGACCATGGCTCTGGCACCAGTTATCCGTCTCTGTGAGACCTTTTTGAAGGATGTTTGTGTTAGCTGGGGAGTTGATTATGGCACCCAGTTTGCAGTCATCTGCGAACTTGGTGAGCCATAGTCCTCCCACGTTGGCTTGTACCTCGGAAAAGTATATACCGAACAAGAGCGGTCCCAGAACAGAACCTTGTGGGACGCCACTTGTGACCGGTTTCGAGTCTGACATGGCTCCAGCAACTGTCACTCTGTGGGTTCTGTCTTTGAGCCAGTTTGTGACCCATCTTGTGACATAGGGGTTTATATTTAAGCTGGATAGCTTATCTATGATGTCCGAGTGGGGTATTGTGTCAAATGCCTTTGCTAGTTCCAGATAGGCTGTGTGGACCACCTTCCCTTCATCTATGGCTTTGGTGACTGTTTTAAAGAAGTCGACCAGGTTCAAAAGGCAGGAACTGCCCTTGACGAAGCCGAATTGAGTAGGATCTAGTGTCTGTAGGACCCCAATGTCTTTGTTTATGAGCTCCATGATGATCCTCTCCATAGCCTTGCAGACTAGACTAGTCAGGCTTATGGGGCGATAGTTTCCAGGGTCCGTAGAGGCTCCACCTTATTGGAGTGGGACCACTGTTGCTGTACGTCATTCTGTGGGCACATATCCTGTAGTGAGGCTGAGATTGTACAGCTGTTTTATTTGAGGGGTTAGTTCTTCTTGGAGTTCATGTAGGACGCAACCCGGGACGCCATCTGGTCCCATGGAAGCAATGTTTTTTGCTTTGGAGAGGGCAGCCTTCACCTGAGCATCAGAGATGTTTGGGAGGCAGCCCTCTGCTGGGGTAGATACTTGCTCTTTTGGGGGGGAGGGGGTGGAGAAGTTTGCACTGAACCTGTCTGCCAGGATATTGACGATGTCTGTGGGTTCAGTGTATTTTTTGTCGTTTAGAATCAACTCAGAACAAGTCTGGGAGTTGCATCCCAGGTTCCTAACATAACTGAAAAAAGCCTTATGATTGTCTTTAGTGTCCTGTGCAATTTTTCTCTCGAAGCTGGCCTTGGAGGATTTTATGAGGGATCGTAATTTTTTGCTAGTACTGATCAGAGCTGCCTTCCCTATTAGGGATTTTGCTCTATCATGTAGTAGCTTCCTCCTTCTGTTGTACAGTTTATTTATGGCTGGGGTCCACCAGACTGGATGCCTGCCTTTGGATGATTAGGTCTCGGTTATGTTTGGGATAGCATGATCCATGCATTCCTGGAGATGTCCGTAGAATGCGTTTATATAGGATTCTGCAGTTTGGGCCGTAGTTTCCACTGGCCCTGGGGCCTTGAAGGATTCCACTTCGGTTTTGAGAAGTGAGAAGTTCGCTTTTGAGAAGTTTTTCACTGTGGTTTTCTGGGTTGGGGGTGGGGTCGGGATGTGGATATCCAGTGAAATTAATTTATGGTCTGATCTTACCAATGAGGGATATACTTCTGGTATAGAGCATAGAGTACCCATGTTGGTAATGATCAGGTCTAGTATGTTATCCCCTCTTGTGGGAGTGGTGACTAGTTATTCCATAGCATTTGAGTTTATAATTTCCAGGAACCTTTGGGCTAAGGTGCTGGGGCTTGAGTAGTGCTCCCAGTCTATGTTTGGGTAGTTGAAGTCGCTCAATATAATGGTGTTCGGAGAGATCTTCATGTTCTCCAATGTTTTCAGGAAAGCCGAGTGGGATTCCTGACTTTGAGAGGGTGGTCTGTAGGATCCTATAAACTGAAAAGCAGTCTTGCCCAATGTTAGTTGCACATGGATGATCTCCGATACTTCGTGCAATGCCACTAACCTGGAGGTGTGGATATCCTTGATAAATATGGAAACTCGCCCTCCTTTTGTGGTTCGGTCTGGGTTTTGAGGCCGAAAAGCATGATATGAGGTATAACCTGGTAGTGCTGGGGTGCTCTCTGGAGCCTTGAACCAGGTTTCTGTCACTGCACAGATATCGATGTTCTCCATACGGAGGAGAGCTTCGAGTGTGTGCATCTTGAGGTTAAGACTTCTGGTGTTTAGCAGCATTACCCTTAGTTTCTTGTTCCTTGTGCTGTCTATGGAGGTGGGTTTGACTTTTGAGCCTTGCCTAAAAAAGGCACTATGGGGGTGGCAAGAGCCTTTGCCAATATCCAAAAGCCCAGTGGTGACAGGTGCAAGCCGTCCCTAGCGAAGCAACGTGGCTTGTCGAGCATGTCATCCCAGGCTGACAGACACTGGATCCCCTTTGAATGACACCAACATTTTAGCCAATTGTTAAAATTGATCATTTTGTCTTTGTACTGTGGCATCATTCTAGGTGAGGGTAAGATGCTGCTCACGGTCAGGATCATACCGGCCTGGGCTACATGATCAGAGAGCTCCTCTATGTCTCTTTTCATGTAGTCCAGGGAGGTACGTCTCAGGTCATTCACACCAGCATGTACGATGTCTGAGTCATATTTGTATTTGCTTTGGAGTGACCTGAGTGCTTGTGTTATGTGGCAGATCCTAGCGCCCGACAGGCAGCTCACTGTGACCTTCTCTTTGTTCAGCCTGGTGAGCGGGATGTCAGTGTTTCTGACAATAGAGTCACCTATTACAAGAGTATCAGGTGTGTTATTCAGCCTTAAGGGCTGTGGCTGCTTGGCACACTGACTTTGTGGGCTATGTGTTGTGTGTGTTTTGTTTTGGGGTAGTGTTTGCTTGGATGTCTGCTTTGGAGGTCTCTGTTGCTTAGGTAGATTTTTATTTAGAGCCTCTGAGTATGTTTTTGTGTATTTATGTGTTTGGTTCGCTGATGTGGTGGGACTATGTGATACTGGAATTGGGTTGTGTGAGGTTACCTTCTCCTCCTGACTGGTTTCACCAGTTTTGAGATGAGAGAGCTCAGCCTCCAGTTTGGCTATATGGTTGCATCTCTCACATATATTTGATCCTGTTTGGAGGAGGAGAGGGTTGTCCGTGTACATGAGACAGTTGTAACATTGCCTCAAAATTCCCAGATTCACCAGCTGGACTGGAGAGGAAACCACTGACTGACCTTTGGACATGCTAGAGTAATATAGGGAAACTGAATTAAGACGGACCAATAGGGGTCAAGGTAATCGTAGAGAGTATAAGAGTAAGTAGTGCTTATGGTTTAATAGTGCTAACTTGTAAGATTACTTATTTGGACCAGTGAAGGGCCTTAGAATGAGAATATGGTGTTTAATTTGTGAGATAGAGCAGTTCTAAGGGAAAAAGTGAAGAGCAGACTTTGTGGAGCCAGGAATAGTTTAAACCTAATTAGGCAGCGCTGCCCGTTGTTGCACTATGCACAAAAATGCACAAAACCGCACAAAAGAGGGTTTTAAGAGAGGGAGATCAAGGAGTTTGGAATTGACCCAAAATGGCCAATAAAACTACAGTTTCAAGGCAGTAACCACTCTCACAGGGGCAGGCAGGCTGCTCAATGTTTATCACTGCCACTGATGAACAGAGAGACTTCCCTTCAGCCCAAGCAAAAAATGGCCTCCAAGAAACTTACAAACAGTTCAGAACAGCAAGCCTGTAACTGAACTTTTTTAAATCTCAGAAAAGTGGGAAAAAAGCAAGTTTTTTTTGTTGGAACTGGTTAACTCCTGTTGTTCCATGTCCTGTTATAGAACCTCTTATATATAAAATAATAAATAATAAATATTAGATCTCTTATAAGTCCACAACCTACTATAGTTTACAAAAAAGGTAGAAATCTAAAAAACATCTTTGAAACCAAGGATATCTACCTTAACCGTAAATTAGGTCACATGAGCAAATATGGTATGTGTAACTTTTGTAAACATGTAAAAGAAGGTAATTCATTTTTTGTTAACAACATGGAAAATGGAATTTATCATAAATACAACTGTTGCTTCGAGAGGGTTATATATTGTGCTATGTGTACCATCTGTTCTGCTTACTATATTGGTAAAACAGATCGCAAGCTAAAGAACCGTATATATGAGTATTTATATGACATAAAAAATGAAAAGGGCACAAATGCTTTAAGCAAACACATTATGGAGAATGTGAATCACAGCTACCAATTTTTCATCATAGATAGTATTAACACAGATGTACGAGGTATAGCTTGGTCACCATTGTTAGAAAAAAGAGAGCTATACTGGCAGCTACGGCTAAATGCAGGCAACTGGCCAGGTTTAAATGAAAATATTTCCATCAGCTCTTTATTAAAATTAAAAGCCATTGAGAGGTAACAAAAACTCTCTTTCAGGAATTAGTTTGTTGTAAAATATATATATATATATATATATATATATATATATATATATATATATATATATATATATTTATGATATTACCTATTGTGCTCTACACATATATTTTTTATATTAATTCATATTTATTCAAGTTTTGTGTAAAAAAGGGGGTTTTGTGCTAATTTTATATATGTTTGAATATTTATTTCCTAATATGTTGTCTTTTCCTATTGGGGTTATATAAAATTTAAACTGATTTTTTATGTTTCATCTGATGAAGTCTTGATTTTTCTAGACAAAAGCACTAATCCTTTATACTTTAGGAATTGTTCACCTGTTGTCTTTTTGGATTAATAAACGTTCATTCTGGTTTACATTACTTGAGCCTGGACTCATATTGTAAGTAAATTAGTGAGAGGGACAAATCCATTTACTTCTAACTGGACTATTTGTTATCACATACTTAAACAGAGATATCAATATCCTCTCGGCTGTACTTGAATTGCAATATAGTTTGCATCTTGTTACAGAATAGCTTGTTTTAATAATAAGTGCTATATTACCACTACATTTAAGATATCTGTCAATTACTATTCAAGGATCAAGATACCTTATCTTATCCTTTACAAGGTAGAATGGCAATATTAAATGCATAAGGATAACAATGGCTATAAGTATCAAAGTATAACGTATTGGAATATTTTTTTTCTTTATATTGCATGCCTTTTGTTTAAATGCAGTCCAGATATAAATATATCCACAAAGTCTACCTCTCTTGTTCTCAAAAATTAATTAATACTGACCCAGTTTTAGTGTCATCCCCACTCTAACCCACATTTTTTTTTGTTCTTCTCCTTCTGCTTCATTCTTTCCAGCATACCTCAGTCCACCTGTCAACTGATGGGTCAACCAGCCTTTTCTACAACCATCAAACTATCTATAGTCTAGGTCTGGTACTGGTGTGGAACCTAAGGCCATCCTGGTGGAAGAATGGACTATGTTATTGGCTGCATCTGGCAGGAGATTTTTTTTTCATTTATCACTTACTTCTTGATCCCATCCATGAATTCACCTGTTTCCTCAATAGGCTACTGCCTTGTATATACCATGCCTTCCCACAGGAAATGCTTAGATAAGTGCCCACTTTCTTGGGATGGTAACACACATTATTTACCTTACAAGTTCTTTCATTAAGCCAGTTATCTACCCATGCAGTGATATATCCATTGTTGTTTATTATATGCATATGTCTTATAATGTCTGAGTGAAGTACTTTCTGAAACACCTGGGCAAATCCCACTATATCAAGTCAACTGATGTGCAGAAAGTGTGACAAAGAGAGAGACACAAGAGGTATGATAAACAGAAAAATCTGAAGGGCAGTCAGAGGGTTTTTTTTTTTTTTTTTTGGAGGGGAATAGAAGGAATGGAAATGACAGGGAGAGAGAAGGAGGATGGAAGAGCAGCAGGTGTAAACAGATAGCAAATATCACAGCACATGATAGACAAAGGTTAAAAACAAACATAAAGGAGAGGTAAGGCACACAGACAGCACACATTCAAAACAACAACAGAGGTGAAGGAAAATGGACAAAGTAGGAATGCGTATCAGGCATGAAGCAATGCAGAACTACATATGTACCAATGCACAGCTCAATGTTGAGATGCTGCAGTGTGACAGCTATACGTGAATATGTATGACTGATGGTAGGTGTGTGTGATGTGTGTGTGTGTGTGTGTGTGTGTGTGTGTGTGTGTGTGTGTGTGTGTGTGTGTGTGTGTTAGAGAAAAATTGAGGATTGCAGTATACAGTGGATGCAATCAATTAGTCTGTCAGCAGTGCAAGTGTAAACAAAGCAACATTAAATCCAGCCAAGGAGATGTAGGAGAACACAAGGAGAGAACAGACTAGAACCTACAACCTTGCATGTGAAAGGCAAACCAAGGACAGTGCCAAACAGTAGTACTGATGCAAAACAAGTATGTGGCAATTTAATACACAAATATGTGCACCAAACCTGATGGAAGGCTTATTGTGTGTTTATCTGATTGATCTGAGGGCTTAACTGTATAAAAGTCTTTCATCCTACTGGTATAAAAGCCTTGTGGTTGCATTACCCATGTCTTGTAGATAAACAAACCTCCCCAATTTAAAATCCTCTACAGGAAAAGATCTCCATAGTCTTCCACTGTTCATAGCTGCTTGAAGAGAGGGCAGCATCAGTGCAGGCCATCTGATAGCATACTACTAAACACTCTCACTTAGACCTTTAAGTTACTCTCCCCTACTCCTTTCCCATCTACTAAGGATCTGGTATAATGGATAGGTGCGTCCCTGTTATCTCTGTTTCTGTTCTGGTGGATATGGGCACCCTGAGGCAATGTAAATAATGTCTCATATTCACTGACAACCATTTAATTTTAGAACAGACAAATACAGAGTATGAGAGATGTTGATATACAATGTCATTTGAGGCAAAACTCTCACATACACACATGAAAAATGCAAAGCAGGTTGTCAGTATTACATCCAAAACACTCACTACCAAAGCTGAGGATCAAATACCTAGACTGACACATGCTGAGGTATTCACTTGTAATCTACACAAACCTCCAAGACCTACAGAAAGCATCTCTCAGTGGCACCACACACACACCCAAAAAAAAAAAAATAGACAGCACCTTACACAACACAACTCTGAAAATCATAATAGCCCAACATTACACAACCAAACATTCTAGTTATTGGGGATTCCATTATAAGACTTAATGATGCCCCTCTTACTAGGCTAAACAAGCAGTTGATTACAGTGGGCTGCCTGTCTGGAGCCAGGATCTGTGAGATCATATATGTACTTAGGTCTTTAAACTACAAGTACCAGTATGAACCAGTTATATTCCACATGGATGTAAATGACCTAAGACATACCTCACTGGACCACATAAAGAGAGGCATGATGGATCTTTCTTTACATGTATCCCAGGCAGGTATGAATCTAGGTTTAAGTAGCATCCTACCTTCACCATTGATAATGCCACAGGACCAGCAAAAAATTATCAACTTCAACAATTGGCTTAGTTTTTGGTGTTACAACAAGGGGATCTGATATCTGTCAGTCTGGGAAGACTTGATTGACAAACTATGATGCTTTGCCTGAGATGGTTTGCACTTGTCACCATTTGGCTTCTGGATAATGTGAAAAAGCCTTATCTATTCCCATAGTGCTATTTTTTAGGCCGTGCCAAGTTGTTAAACCCTCCAAAATAACACAACTCACTCACAGCTGTGAAAAGGTACTGCTGCTCAATACTAGGTGTTTAAATAAAAAAACTGTACTGCAGGCACTCCTCACCCTGACAAGCACATACATATGTGTAGTCATTGAAATAGGCTATTCAACAAAAAGGAGATAAATCCTCTCTAAAAAAACAAGAAGGAGCAGACAAAACAGTACAAAAAGGCAGTCACCAGTCTAAATAAACAAATTAGAGAGATGGTCAAATCTGACAAAGCAAACTGTGAGTCAAAGATAGCCTCCCAGGTGAAAGATAGCCATACGACTTTATTAATTATGTTAGTAACCTCAAGGGAAATGCTCAGCAATGTGCTGAGTTAATTATGAATGGCAACGCTTACACCCAGCCTTTAACTACAGAAAACCTGCTGGTCAACAAATTCATTTCAACCACCCTGCCATCACCTCCTATGACATCTAAAGAAATGCCCACAACCTTCCCCTACTGGTCATTATAATGGAATAGGTCCTTATTGTACTCACTAAAGCCAGAAACACAGCCACCATGGATCCCGACAGCATTCCAGGATGCTTCTTAAATAGCTTAAAACAGAATCTATCAGGATCACTAGAAATTTTCTTTAACCATAGCCTACAGATGGGCTTTATCCCAGAGGAATGTAGGAGTGCAACAGTCATCTCTCTGCACAAGGATGGCTCATCGAATGACTCAGTGAACTGCAGACCCATAAGCTTGACCAGTCTTATTTGCAAGGCCATAGAGAGAATTATTATGGACCTGATCCATAACAACATAGGCATTCTCCAAGCACTGTACCTGTCCCAATTTAGCTTTGTCAAAGGAGGTCTTGCCTGCTCAATCTGGCAGACTTCTATGAGAAAGTCGCCAGTGCCATGGATGAGGGTAAAAAGGTACACAACCCTTATCTAGACCTGGCCAAAGCATCTGACAGAACTGCCCCCCCTCCCACACTCAGGAACCATAAATAAACTTACTGAGTTAAGCATAAACCCTTACATCATCAGATGGATAACAAACTGGCTCAATGACAGGGGACATGTTATCCGGATAGGTGAATCCACTTTTGATGAGAAACATGTTATGAGCGATGTCCCAGAGGGCTTAGAGTTTAGACCCTCCTGTTTATTATATACTTTTCTGAAGTGAAAGCCAATGTTGGGGGCCTCTGGCTCACCAAATTCACTAATGTCTGTAAACTGGAATCAGTCACTGAATCCCCAAACAATTATGACATTCTATAAACAGGCCAGATGATACACATCTGGTGCCAAAACTATAGTCCGAGACTAAGTGTTAAAAAATGCATAATCTGTCAGTCTGGGAAGACTTGATTGACAAACTATGATGCTTTGCCTGAGATGGTTTGCACTTGTCACCATTTGGCTTCTGGATAATGTGAAAAAGCCTTATCTATTCCCATAGTGCTATTTTTTAGGCCGTGCCAAGTTGTTAAACCCTCCAAAATAACACAACTCACTCACAGCTGTGAAAAGGTACTGCTGCTCAATACTAGGTGTTTAAATAAAAAAACTGTACTGCAGGCACTCCTCACCCTGACAAGCACATACATATGTGTAGTCATTGAAATAGGCTATTCAACAAAAAGGAGATAAATCCTCTCTAAAAAAACAAGAAGGAGCAGACAAAACAGTACAAAAAGGCAGTCACCAGTCTAAATAAACAAATTAGAGAGATGGTCAAATCTGACAAAGCAAACTGTGAGTCAAAGATAGCCTCCCAGGTGAAAGATAGCCATACGACTTTATTAATTATGTTAGTAACCTCAAGGGAAATGCTCAGCAATGTGCTGAGTTAATTATGAATGGCAACGCTTACACCCAGCCTTTAACTACAGAAAACCTGCTGGTCAACAAATTCATTTCAACCACCCTGCCATCACCTCCTATGACATCTAAAGAAATGCCCACAACCTTCCCCTACTGGTCATTATAATGGAATAGGTCCTTATTGTACTCACTAAAGCCAGAAACACAGCCACCATGGATCCCGACAGCATTCCAGGATGCTTCTTAAATAGCTTAAAACAGAATCTATCAGGATCACTAGAAATTTTCTTTAACCATAGCCTACAGATGGGCTTTATCCCAGAGGAATGTAGGAGTGCAACAGTCATCTCTCTGCACAAGGATGGCTCATCGAATGACTCAGTGAACTGCAGACCCATAAGCTTGACCAGTCTTATTTGCAAGGCCATAGAGAGAATTATTATGGACCTGATCCATAACAACATAGGCATTCTCCAAGCACTGTACCTGTCCCAATTTAGCTTTGTCAAAGGAGGTCTTGCCTGCTCAATCTGGCAGACTTCTATGAGAAAGTCGCCAGTGCCATGGATGAGGGTAAAAGGTACACAACCCTTATCTAGACCTGGCCAAAGCATTTGACAGAACTGCCCCCCCTCCCACACTCAGGAACCATAAATAAACTTACTGAGTTAAGCATAAACCCTTACATCATCAGATGGATAACAAACTGGCTCAATGACAGGGGACATGTTATCCGGATAGGTGAATCCACTTTTGATGAGAAACATGTTATGAGCGATGTCCCAGAGGGCTTAGAGTTTAGACCCTCCTGTTTATTATATACTTTTCTGAAGTGAAAGCCAATGTTGGGGGCCTCTGGCTCACCAAATTCACTAATGTCTGTAAACTGGAATCAGTCACTGAATCCCCAAACAATTATGACATTCTATAAACAGGCCAGATGATACACATCTGGTGCCAAAACTATAGTCCGAGACTAAGTGTTAAAAAATGCATAATCATGCTCTCAGTAAATCAGATATTCCTGCAAATTATAATATTGATAACACATCTCCAAAAGTAGATGCAGTGGTGAGGGACCTAGGAGCACAGATAGGTAGTAACCTAAACTTTGACCACCCAGTAACAATGGTAGTGAGAAAATCCTTCTGTGTGCTTCAACATATAAGTAAAGCCATAAAATTAAGATCAAAGGAAGTAAAAATACCATTGTACTCTGTCATCATCAGGCATATAACTGAATATAATGCTCTATTCTACATGTACCTAACCGGGCACTTACACCAACTGGAATAGCCCCAGAGGTTCCTCACTAAAAACTACAAAGTGTAAGATATATGTCTTATGCAGACTGACTAAAGGACCAGTCCCTTTATTCCATCTCATATAGTTTATTAAGAGGTGACTTGCACCTGACCTACATTGCATTCTCTGATCCAGCCCTGATGAAAATGTTACATATTTACAAGAAAAATTATGCGAGGTTTATGCATTCCATGGACCTGAACCTTATTTATAAGTTTAACAGAACATGCTGGAGAGACAGATTTGCATCCCAAAGGCTACCTCATCTATGGAATAAAGTTCCCATCTTCATAAACAAAACCTGTCCCTCACTTTCTTCAAAAATAATATGGATAAATGAATGGGAAACTGTGAATTCACTCCTGGGGTACTGTCCATGTCCTTTATGGACAGAGGGACTCTGTAAAATGACTCACAACTCCAAAACTCAAAGACTCACTACCCTGATACTACCCTATCCCATATCTGAGGAATTAACATATAATACTGTCATATCCTGGGTATTAATGGCTAGGTTTGTAAAGACCTTGTGCCATTAGCCTAGTAATTACCTATAAACCTATAAATCTATGAATCCAAATGTGCGAAATGGAATGCATATGTCAAAGACATATGCCATGTCAGAGACAACACAGATGTGCTGTCACGGTTCTACCTGACTTCGTCGACAGCGCAGAAGACCGACATCGGAATCCGGAGCTCCAGGATGAACGATGAAAAGAAGACCCGGGACGCTAGTGGGTAAGTGGTAAGTGTGGATGCAGAAGACCGACATGGACGGATGATAACACCAGTGGGATGCCGACATGGGGAAAGGCTGTGTGAGTATCGTTAGACGTGAATTAGGTGGTTAGAGGCGGATGAGTTAGGTTAGTGGACGGTGGGGGGGGGGGGGGGAGTTTGGTTAGATAGGGGTTAGGGGGTGTGAGGGGTGGGGGTTAGGTTAGGGTAGGAGTAGGCGGGGGTGGGCTAGGGAAGTTAGGGTTAGGAGCTTTAGGGGGGGGGTTAAGCGCGCTAGGGTTTAGAGCGGGGTTGGCTGTGTAAGGAGTGGAATGGGGATGCGGCGTGTTAAGTATTGTTTATGTGGTGTAGGCAGGTGGATTTGGTTTAGTGGTTGTGTAGTGTGTTTGTGGATTGTGTTGTGTGGTGTGTTGTGTGGGTGTGGTGTATGTTGTGTTTATTGTGGTGGTAGTGGTGTGGTGGGTGTTTTTGGTGTTGTGTGGTTGGTGCCGTTGTCAGGTACGGTCGCTGTCACATATGTGTGACCTGTAATGGAGTAACATGATCCTACCAGAAAGCACGGCCAGTAACCATACATGCAACAATAACATGGAATGCTAAATGGTAGGTAATGCATTAATAATACTATATAAAGAATGCCAGCTTCTGCATAGGAATGAAGAAAACAAAGTCTTGGGTAATACTCACCATACAAGTTTATCAAGAACAAAGATAGAATGCAAGCAATTGCCTGCACCTTACATGTGCATGCCGTGCATGTGTAAAATGGCCAAAATGTTGGCATAAGGTAGTATTGCAACAGTACAGCTACAGGGCAACAATGATAATGTAGAAGAAAGTAAATGTGTGCCATGTATATGAGCAACATAAATGCCAAAGCTAGAAGGGGAATGAAGGTGGACAATATAGGTCCATGTCAGTTGGGAAATCCCAGCAAAGGAAAGTAGTCAAAGTAGTTATACAATAAAGATGGACAACTTTATCTAAGGGGAAATATTGCACATGCATGAGTTCAGAACATAGGGTGGTGTGGAAGTCCACCAAAGCTACATTAAAGCAAATGGCAAACATATGTCACATGGAAAAAATGCATTGCTGATGGCTCTAAACATGTCTGTGTACAAATTACACAAACACAGTAATACATGTGTATATATATATATATATATATATATATATATATATATATATATATATGTGTGTGTGTGTGTGTGTGTGTGTGTGTGTGTGTGTAAATATATATATATATATATATATATATATATATATATATATATATATATATATATATATATATATATATATATATATAAACTCCCTTATTGACACATGTATCACCATCCTTGTGTATGACTGAGGAAAAGAGAGTCCTGTGAACAACAGTACAGCATAAGAATGTGGAATAACTGAATTCTGTTCTGAAAAGAACAACATCATTTGGTTCTCAACATAATATGTGCAGAGACATGCACTTGTATGTAAATCATTGCATTCTAATCCAATTACCTAAATATGGACATGTATGCAAATATGTTCATGCATATTGTAATATGGGCAGCACAGTGGTGCAGCAGTTAATGTTGTCACCTCACAGCAAGAGATTCTCCAGTTCGATTCTCAGCTGGGGTGCCTTCTGTGCAGAGTTTGCATGTCCTCCCTGCATTCACATGGGTTTCCTCTGGGTACTCCGGTTTCACCCCACATTCCAAAGACATGCGTCTGGAGTGTTTTCCCTGGGCATCCACTGAAAATAGGCTTGGTCCTAGTCAGTCTGTGATATATAGCAATAAGTAGACTTGTTTTTTTGCTTAGTTTTAGTATTTATTGCTTATTCTGGATATTTATAGCAATTTTATTGTATACTGCATACTTGTACTGTATTTCATAGCTATTGGCTCACTGCTGGTTTTCTGCAGTGATAAACATTTCTGTAGTGTTTTCTGCCTAAAATAGTTTAGGTCTTAGCTGCAATATTGTCCATATTCCTGATTGTGTTTGTGATAAACATTTCTGTAGTGTGTTCTGCCTAAAATAGTTTAGGTAGTAGCTGTAACATTCTCCATATTCCTGATTGTGTTTGTGGGCCTAGTTGTTTGTTACAGGCTGTTTTCTGAGCTCATTGTCCAGGCCATCTTAGTTAGCAAAGACCATCCTCCACTTCAGTGAGAGTTTAGTGTTTATGGTCATTGTCTAGTTGGGTTGCCAGGTCTATGGCTTGGAGAAAGCACCTCATTGGTTCTTTAGAGCTTTTTTTAAAGTTGTTTCAGGTTTCAACTTTCTGTTACTTAAGAAGTTAACTTGAGTGTTTCAGCCATTACACACAGAGCTATCTGAGGAGGAGCACCTGATCTGTGATGTATAACAATACGTAGCCTGATTTTTTGCTTATTTTTAGTATTTATTGCTTATTCTAGATATTTATATCAATTTTATTGTGTACTGCATACTTGTACTGTATTTCATAGCTATTGGCTCACTGCTGGTTTTCTGCTGTGATACAAATTTCCACCCCTACTCTAAATTTGATCTTGGACATGCCTCCCAGTCATGTGTCATTAGCTCATTCTACCTAATACAGAGGGAACATCTGAGAAGGCCAACCTACTTAGTTTCTTTCCTTCTGTTCCTCCTTTCTCCCTTTCTTAAAAAAAAAAAAAAAAAAAAAAAAAAAAATCCTGAATCTCCTTGTGTTCTGACTGTGCTTCTCAAACATATTGGAAATATAGAGTATATTTAGTGAATTGTTTTAGTGTTTTTAGCTGCTTTTCTGTATATATAGATTTTTCTGTATATGTAGACTAGCTACTTATTCTTCTGTATTACTGCCTCTTAAATCATTTTTCAGTTGTGCACTTGCCTTGCTTCATTTAAAAAGTTTTAAATTGCTAATTTTATATAGTTTTAATTGCATTTACTATTTAATGTTACACACGCAAGTGTGTTAGCCTTTTCTGTGTTTATTTGCTGTATTATTGCATTGTTTACCTTGTTTTAACCAAAAAAAAAACAAAAAAAAAAAGAAACCTGAAAAAATACGATCTTGTTTGCTCATTTCCCACCATTCCTAGTTGGTACAGTCCAGATCCCAGGCTTTGTTGGTTTCAAGACTTTATTTTCTTTGTTCAGAACTATCTAGATCTTGCTGTGGTAGAGAGAAGTCCTACTGCTTACCACTGGGAGTGGTGAGCATTGTACTGCCTATCTAACACTAGAGGAGTGGTTTCCTGCTCTGAAATTGTAATTTTATTAGCCATTTTGGGCTGATTTCTGTCCCTTTCAACTTTCTGACTTAAAAACACTTTTTTGCACATTTTTTTTAATCGTGTAGCACTGTGGGGATACAATTAAACTATTCAAGGTGCCAGAAAGTCTGCTCTTCAAATTTTCCCTTAGCACTAGATGGTTTCTCAGTAGTAGCACTAAAATCTGAACCCCTGTGACTAGCACTTGCTCTAGAATCTGCTGGAAAGCACTAGGAAGCCTTAAACTGATACAAGCACTCAACTCTCCTTGCTAATAAGGAGAAATTAATCATAGGCACTAAACAGCCTATAATTGCAAAGTACCTTGCAAAGGTAAGGAAAACAGCTCTTGTACTTTACAAAAAAAGCACTTAAACAGGCATGTCCAAGGGTCAGCTTCCGGTGATTTCTCTTGTCCATCTGGTGAATCTGGGCATACTGGGCAATGTATCAATTCCCTCATGTACACAGACAACCCTCTCTTCCTACCACCCAACACTACAATCTGCAAGAGATGTACTTATATAGCCAAACTGGAAGCAAAGCTCTCTCCAGCCAAGATTGTTCTAGACCATCAATAGGAGAAAATTAACACCTGCACTACACCTCAAGCAACACATAGCCCTTCAAAACCCACACCATTAACACCCACACATAGCAATACTAAACCCACATATGCAAAGGCCCTTAACATTAACTTGCCTAAGCAACAAGGACCTCCAAAGCTGAAACGCAAACAAACACCAGTCACAACCAAAGTGACACATAGCTCATAACACCAGTGTGCCACCCAACAACAGCCCCTAAGACAAGACAATGTACCCAACACTTTAGTCATAGGTGACTGTATAGTCAGGCACAGTGATGTCCCACTCATCAGGCTGAACAAGGAGAAAATTACAGTCAGCTGCCTGTCGGGTGCCATGATCCGCCACATAATGCATGCACTAAAGTCACTCCACAAGTATAAATATGACTCTGTCATTGACCATGTTGGAGTGAACGGCTTGAGATGTACCTCCGTGTTCTACATGAAAAGAGGCATGGAAGAGCTCTCGGATCATGTGGCCCAGGGAGGTATGACCCTAGCCCTTAGTGGCATCCTGCCTTCACCCAGAATGATACCACAGTATAAAGACAAAATGATGGACTTAAACAATTGGCTAAGCTTCTGGTATAATTCAAAGGGGATCCAGTATCTGTCTGCTTGGGATGACATGATCGACAAACCACAATGTTTTGCCAGAGATGGTCTGCACCTGTCGCCCCTTGAATTTAGGTTACTGACTAAAGCTCTTGCCACCCCTATAGTGGCTTTTTAGGCAAGGTTCAAAGGACAAAACTGCCATCGTAACAGATACAAGCATGCAAAATCTGAAGGTAATGCTACTCAATGCTAGAAGACTAAACCTCAAAATGCACTCTCTCGAGGCACTTCTAAAAATGGAGAACATCGATATCTGTGCAGTAACTGAGTCCTGGTTCAAGGCTCCAGAGAGCACCCCTGTAATACCAGGCTACAACTCTTACCATACTTTTCGGCCACCAAACCAAGACCCAAACACTAAAAGTGGAGTGTCCATATTCACCAAGGATATTCACACCTCCAGGCTAGTTGCCCAACACAATACATCTGAAATTCTCCAGGTTCAACTAACACTAGGTAAGACTGCAATCCAAACTGTAGCTTGCTACAGATCCCCCACCATGCCCCAAGATTCTCACTAGACCACCTTTCTAAACATGCTGGAAAATATTAAGATACAACCAAACACCCTAATATTGGGTGATTTCAACTACCCTGCCATTAACTGGGAAAACTAGTCGGGTACCAACACCTTTTCTCAACAGTTCTTGGAATTCATAAATTCCAATGCCCTGGATCAACTAATCAATTGTCCCACTAGGGGCTCCAATACCCTAGACTTAGTTATTACCAACATGGGAGATAGATGCTCCACACCAGTGGTGACCCCCTCATTGTTCAGGTCTGACCATAAGCTAATCACCCTTGACATCCACATCCCACCCCCAGTAAGGAAACCTCCTTAAAAAAATTCTCCAAAGCCAACTTTATGCTACTCAAGTCAGAAGTGGCAAACTTCATGACACCCATGCAGACGGGAGCTGAAAGTTCAACTGCTGAATCCTACACTAAGGCACTGTATGAGGACATCCACTAGTGCATGAATCGTGCCATCCCAAATAGAACCAAGATGCTTTCCTCCAAAAAAAGAAGCCAATCTGGTGGTCCCCTGCCATAAGCAAACTATACAACAGAAGGAAGAAACTGTTGCAGAAAAGAGGAAAATCCCAGGATGCAAAAAACTCCCTTACCAGCCTCAGTAAGTAGCTGAGATCCCTCATACAATCCTCCAAAGCTAGTTATGAAAGTAAAATTGCCAAAGATTCCAAAGACAACCACAAGGCATTCTATAGTTATGTCAAGAATCTAAATGGCAATGCTCAGAACTGCTCTGAGCTACAACAGAATGGCATTAAATATACTGATCCCAAGGATATTGCCAATATCCTGGCAGATCGATTTAGTCCCAACTTCATCCCCCTCTCACCCCCTAAAGGGCCCATCTCAATACAAAAAGATTCCAAATTCTGGTGATCATGGCCACACAGGTAGAAACCACACTCTCCAAAGCTAAGAATACAGCATCTATGGGACCAGATGACATCTCGGGCTGTGTACTACATGAACTACAAAATGAACTGGCACCTCACCTAAATGTCATGTTTAATTATAGCCCCATCTCTGGCTTTATGCCCACTGAGTGTCGCACAGCTACAGTTATCCCACTCCACATGGGGGGATCCACCTTGGATCCTGGGAACTACTGTCCATCAGTCTGATGAGCCTAAATTGCCAGGGCATGGAACGCATTATCATGGAACTTATAATCAAAGACATTGGCAACCTTCAAACACTGGGCCCCACCAAGTTTGGGTTCATGAAGGGCCAATCTTGTCTCCTGAACCTGATTGACTTCTTTGAATCAGTCTCCAGAGCTGTGGACAAGGGTAAGGTGGTCCACACAGCCTATTTGTACCTCATCAAGGCCTTCAACACCATCCCTCACTCTGGAATCATAGATAAACTTATTAAGCTGGGCATAAATCCCTATGTCATTCGATGGGTTGCCAACTGGCTTACTGACAGAACACAGACTGTAAAAGTAGCCTACTCGAAATCCAGCTCCAGACAAGTGACAAGTGGAGTACCTCAGGGTTCAGTCCTGGGACCGCTCTTGTTTGGCATCTACTTCTCTGAAATACAAGCCAACACTAAGGGACTCTGTCTAACAAAGGTCACAGATGACTGCAAACTGGGAGCCATTATTGAATCCCCAAATGATGTGGATACTCTACAAAAGGGCCTTACAGAAATAGATGCTTGGTGCCAGAGCCATGGGCTTAAGCTTAATGCCAAGAAATGTATAATTATCCCATTTGGGAAAAAACATGTACCCATGAATTACCATATAGGTGGCAGTACACTAAACACCAAAAGTGTAATGAAAGACTTGGGGACACAGGTGGACAGTGGTCTCACCTTCATTAACCACATCACACAAGAGTCAGGAAATCCTTCTATGTGGCACACCTCATCACTAAGGGCTTTTCATCCAGAAAAATGGAGGTCATTGTCCCACTGTACTCATCCCTCATTAGACCTATTATAGAATACAACTCCCCATTTGGTATGTACCTCACAAGACATCTGCAACTGCTGGAAAGGCTGCAGAAATACCTCACTAAAAGAATCACAGGCCTAAAGCAAATGCCCTATGCTGACCGTCTAAAAAAACTCCAGCTATACTCTGTGGCATATCATCTACTCAGAGGTGATCTCTGCTTAACATTTAAGGCCATGTCAAACCCTGAACTTTTGAACATGCTCCACTTAAAGAAATCTCAATCCCTCAGAGCCCCACGCTCCAGGGATCTAAACCTTGTCATCACAATAAACAAAACATGCTAGAGGGATAGGTTCCTGACCCAGAGACTCCCCATACTCTGGAATAGACTGCCCATACATGTCAAGCATGTCAAGCAGAGCGCCTCCTTGGCCCTCTTCAAAAGGAACCTTGATGATTGGATGGGAGATATGAAATTCACCCATGGGGATAACGACAATGCATTCAGGAATGATGATAAATAAAGCATCAACTCCCCTGTATATACATTACTGTAACAGTGACTGTCTATGCAGTATGTAAAGAATACCTGCTCATATATATAGCTGACACAGTAATTTGATATAGCGTGCGCAATATTTGCAGCTACATATCACACACAAAGACATAGTACCAGTGAGGCAGCATGACACTACAATGTTACAAAAATTAGAGGGGCGAGGATCTCTCATGTTGGTGAACAGATATAAGACAGCAAGAAGCAATGCATTCGCACTGATAACAAGTGTAAATACATGAAATGGACCCATCTCACTGTGTCATGTGTCAACTATGGGAATAATGCAGCTTGTATCTGTCATCTCACTCACATGTACAGTGGAACAATACAATCAGAAGATTTGTGTCTTTCTTAAATATTTTATTAAAGTTTAACAATCACATAAATTATAACACACACACATATATATATATATATATATATATAAATATATATATATATATATATATATATATATATATATATATATATCTTAGTTAAACAAACTAAAGAAAAAAGGCTATCAAAACAACAAAAAAGAACTATTTACAAAGGTGCCTACTATACAGCAAAAATTCTAAATATTCAAGAATTAGAATGTTTTACTTAAGTATTAGCAACTGTTTATTTAGCAGTTCTTTAAATGTCATCCAACTGTTGTAAGAAGTGGTGATTCTAGTAGTTCTTGCCTTGATTGCAAGAGGTTCTCAATGCCAAATGTCAGTTGCAATGCTTATACATTTTTTCAAGGTTTGACTCAATTTATTTTCCAGTTCTTTCTAATTACTTTTTTTGATATTGCCAAAATGTTCCATAGAAATATGTAGTGTGTTTTTTTGACATAAGCAGGTTTTGGCATATTAAATAACATTAGTGATTTAATTCATGTAAATTGATCATTAAATAAAGCCTGCAAAAACATTAATACTTGTCCAGATTGGTTTACAATAAAAAAACACATGGTTACAGTCAGCTTTAATATTTAACCTACACCTCTAACATCCTACTTTTGTATACATTAACACAACTCTATATGGAATAATGAAAGTTTTATACATGTATTTCCAGGTGAATAAACTCCATTTTAATAAGGAGGTAGTTTTTTTGACGATAATAACATTATTTTTGTCATCTTCACTTGGATAGTTATTGTTTATGAATCTGAAATAATTCCAGTAGCTTTTCATTGTAATATTTTGTTGTATTTTTGACCATTTTAAATATTCTGAATAACAGTCATTTCTGTAGTATATTCTGATGCATCAAAGTAATTAAATGATTGATGAACTTAGGAACATATTTTTTTTACTGTTGGATGCATTAATGTAATTTTATATTCAACTGATCATCTACAATTTTGAATATCTAACCATATTTATTTACATAAATCAAATTTTGTTGTTATATATTCTACAGTTCACTGTGTTTCTCTATCCATCAGCTGAGAATTGATTGATTAAATGGTTGGGTTTTAACCAAATGCTTTTTTATCTCTTTCCATTTGGCATTACAATTATTATTTGACCAAAGAGACACCATCTTAATAACTGATGAAAAAGAATATAAACCTAAATCTGGTAAACCAATGCCACCAAATGACCAATCTGTTATGTGATGATTTAGAGCTAATTTAAATTTATTGGGGGTGCAAAAGGAAGATAGAGATTGTATTATGTATACACTTTTTGGTAAAATATTAATTTTAATTAAAGAAAGTCTCTCTCTCTCTCTCTCTCTCTCTCTCTCTCATAAAACAAAAACATATTTCATTTATTAATAAGACTCTTTATAATGGTTAAACTATTATCATAATTTACATCTGTTATATCTTTTAATATTGTCTGTTAAAGTTATCCATACATAGTTAATTTTTGTCTTCTACAATATATTTAGAAAATCTTTCTTTCGTATCATGTGGTAGAATTCATAGGTAAATGTTTTGTTTTGTTTTCATTAAAACTAAGTCCATATTTCTTCTGAAAGATTTCTATTGCATCAAAAGCAGCATTAAGATAACTGTTATTATCATTTGAAAGTCAAAAATATAAAAGCAAACAATTGCATTTTGGAAATTAAATTATGTATCTGTACGCCTTTGATATTTAAGTTCAATCATATGTAATTTGCAAATGGTTCCATACTTAAAGTAAAAACCAGTGATGATAATGGCCAACCCTAATTAGTTCCCTTAAAAATTAAAATTAACTTTGAAATGTATGAACCTATTTTTTATGTAAGCAAAGGAGTTTTCATAAAGGAGATTAATATGTTGTAAGAAATTATTTGAACAATTACATTCCTCTAAAACTAAGGAAAGGTATTTCCAATTAACTGAGTCAAAAGCACTATTAATGTCTAAACGTATTAATGTTAAGTTGTCTTTTGTAATATTAGTAAAATCAATCATGGTTGATAATCTTTTAATGTTATCATAAGTATTTTTATTTATTATTTATTTATTTATATTTTACATCTGTTGACTGGGAAAATCCAACAAGGACAGAGCCTATTTCCAGCAGAGACCTGGGGAGAAATGCGTCAGATGCATGTCTTTAGAATGGGGGAGGAAAACAGAGTACCCAGAGGAAACCCATGCGAATGCAGGGAGAACATGCAAACTCTGCACAGAAGGCACACCAGCTGAGAATCGAACCAGAGAACCTCTTACTGTGAGGTGACAATGTTAACTGCTACACCACCCTTTATATTTTGAGTTTTATCTCCTAATACCCATTTACCCAATTACACAATATTTATCCCCAAATACCAATTATAGTTTGAGTTTGATCGTTATTAATCAGAGATGGAAGAAATTGTTGAATTATAGTAGCATGTACAGCTATAAATATTTTATAATCATGCTTTAATAATGAAATTGGTCTGTAAGAGGAACAATTTGCTGGGTCTTTATCATCTTTTAAGATTAGAGAAATAAGGGTGCATTTCCATGTTGGTGGAAGCTTTGTTACATATTTAACTATTAAAAAACTTTGAGCAAAATATTTAAAGCTTCTTTAGGCAAAGGTTATAAAATTCTAATATTATGCCATAATTACCTAGATCTTTGTTAGGCTTTAGTTTATTAATTTGATTTTTGAGTTCAGACATTATATAGGTTTATCATGTAATTTAATCTGATCTTCAGCTAATTTATTTTTATTATGGTTTCTAATGAAAATTTTAACTACTTCTTGTAAATCCATTGTTGGATTATATTGATTTTTAATTAAATAAGTTCTAAATACTCTTAAGATAGCCTCTGTTTCAGTAACCATTTTCTTACCATTGGAAGAATACAATTCTTTAACGTGATTAGATTTAATAAGAATTTTTGTTCTGGAAGATAATTTATGTGTGGATTTTGGATTTATTGAATAATTAATTAATTTAGTCTTTTCCAACTTTATTATAGTTTTATGATTTAGGATTTCTAGATATTTACTCCGTAAATTATTAATTTCTTTTGTCAGGTTATCATTTTGTTGGTTATCTAGATTTAGCTTATCAATTTTATCATTTTTTTCTTGTAAATCCATCAAATCCTTGTCCCATTGCTTTTTCAGAACATACCAATTCATAACTTTACCATATAAATATGCTTTTAGTGCATCCCATAAATACATTTCTGATATATCCTCTGTATAGTTAATTTCAGTGTAGGTCTGAATTCCTTTATTAACGTGTTCCTTAAAATCCTTTAAATTGGTTATATAAGTAGGTATCTTTTTAATGAGAATATTATTATAATTTAATTTAAGCTCAAATGTTATAGCTTTGTGATCAAAAAGCAGCCATGAGACTACTTCAATCTTGCTTAGTCTACTGGTTACAGCATTAGAAACATATACTTTATCTATTCTTGATTGTGATCCATTTCTATTGAAAAGTGAGTAAAACAGTGATTATGGGTCTGAAAATTCATTAATATTTTTAATCTGAAATAAATCTATAAAATGTATTGATGCTTTGCTGAAGCTGTTATCCTTCATTTTCTGGTGGTATTAGAATCTTCATCTTTTAATATGCAATAAAAACCTCCTGCTAAAATAATACTACCTTTTGAGATTTAAATAATCTAATTCAATTGGAGTTTAACTGTTTTAAGTCCTATACTAGGTATTCAATACACATTAATAAGGGCTAGTTAACACAGTATAATTTTTAGTATTAAGTTTACCTATATGTTCTTTTAACAAATGCATTTCTTGTAAAAAAAATAATAATCTGGGAAGTAAATAACTTTAGAAACTTGTTTAAACTATATTTCTTGCAACCATTATTTAATCCATTAATATTGTTGCAAATGCACTTTGCATCACATAATAATCAAGACAAAAATGCAATTAATAACATTATAGTTCCAAAATGTAATATTAACAATGAACCACTCTCAGAAATCTTGAACTGCTTATTGATGGTTACAAATCTAGTAAACTTCATATTGTCAGGTATGTCTATCATGAAAATGGTAGTAAACACCAATAAAAGACAGAATGTTACACAAAAAATTGAATATAGAGTTTTTGTATCCTGTATTCCCCTCACAGAGTCTAACACTCCTAGCTTAAATAAAAAATATATCCAAACCATCCTGCCAATCAACTGGAGTAAATCCAATGCACCTCTGCAACCTTAAAAACAATAACATACTGTTTAAAAAATCACAAACAAATGTGTTTTTTCTCAGTAGATTAAAACCATTTTCTACCTAAACGATGCCTATATGTATTTGTATTGAATTAAGAAGAAAGATAAAAAAACATACTAAATAGTCATAACCCTAGATCCCAATATATAAACATGTTATACCTGACTCAAATTTCACATGTATTGAAAAGAAACATACTCAAATAAAGTAGCATATAGGATTGAATAGTAAGTACAAGGTAACTTTCAACACATATACTTTTAGATTTGTGCTGCTCATTCTTGCCTGGATGCTTGATGGCAATGAACCATTCCCATCATAACATTTACAGTAAATCTATTTCAGTTGTAAGCCACAGGTATATCATTAGGTTAAACAAAATATATTACTATTATAAATATTATTACAAGAAATGTATTGTGTGGTGCTATTAGCATCACACAGTTTTTTTGCTGTTGCTTAAAAATGCCAATATTCTCACCAATGTTGTCTAACACAAGGATTCCAGTCTTTTAAACAATATGCCAGATTATATTCAGAGTGAATATATTCTTATCAATGTTAAGCTACTAAATGTGTAAATCTCAATCTCTCTCTCTCTCTCTCTCTCTCTCTATATATATATATATATATATATATATATATATATATATATATTACAATAAAAATCGGGTAGGTACAATGGCAAATATCAGTCACTTGCATAAAATTCAAAGCAAATAGAATGTTCCAAGATATATAGTCGTAGTTAAGGCGTTGCTATCACCCTCTGCTGCCTTTCAGCACAACAATAGTATAATTCACCAGCTGCTTTCACTTCACTATAAATGAGATATTGATGAACACTTTTAAAAAGTGTAACTAACAGCATCTACTGCCCTTCGGCGCAATGATGATACAATCCAACAGCAGTTTTCACTTCACTATGGATAAATCAAGAGAGCACTCGTTCTATATTCCTTAGGGATTTTATTTTAATAAAGGTTAGCTAGCGCTTTCACCCGTAGGCTTCCTCAGGCCATTACAACATATATTCAAAATTAATACATTTAAATACTATTTCCTATCGTTAACACTGAGGTCACTTCCTGCTATTACGCTAATTAAAGTGCAAACAATTTCTAATATTATTATAAAAGACTTAATATAATAACTAGTTACATACATATTAGACAAATAGATATCCACATATGTGCATAAATAACTCGTAGTATGCACATATCTGAAAAATTCATATATTCAAAATCAAAACATTTGTATACTATTTCCTAGCATTTAACGTTAGGACCACTTTCTATTATTTTACTGGTTAAAATACAACTAGTAGCTACTACTATTTTCTATCATTAAACATTACAGTCTCTTTCTATTATTTCACTAGTTAGAGTGCAGCTGATAACTAGTGGCGTAATCTTAACCAAGTAGTTGAATACATACACGGTTACATGAATGAATATTTTTAAAGTAGTTAGAGTGCAACTGATAACTAGTGGCATAATCTTAATCAAGTAGTTGGATGCATACATTGTTAAATGAATGAATATTTTTGAGATATTCATATACATAAATGTCTTGTGATCTTTGCCTATGTATATTTATATTCATATTATAAAAGTATATTTGATCAAATTCTTATTAAATACATTATATATATTACAAAACACACTTATTAATATAAAATAATAAAATAATAAAGATGTAAAAAATATATAAAAACATTATGTTCTCTCATAAGAACATACCTATCAAGTATACAACTACTTTGAATGTGTATGAGTCATGTCAATATTAATGCCAGATGCATGGAAAATATGCAAAATATGTACAAATATTATATGCTTCACTTCTCCATACTAACTCTATATATAAGCACCCTGGATAGTCCAATTATTTATTAATATCTAACTTCCTAGCCTTCAAGGCAGGTTTGATAGGAAACCTATCATTTAAACCCAGTACATGGTCAGCCCTTAGTCTGATAATCCATTTCATTTCATTTTCCTCAGTTTTATTTGTTATAGCCCCACGTCTAATCGTAGTATCATTATTTTGTATAACCATGAACTTGAATCCATGGTCTGTGGATGTATCTAAGACATGTTTCGAAAGCGCATTATTATGTGACTTAATCTTAATGTTATATAGATGCTCCCTAATTCGGTCCCTGAGTCATCTATCCATTTTGCCCACATAAAATGCAGGGCAAACTGTGCAGGTAGCAAGATAGATGACATGGGCCGTATCACAAGTGGCATATACTGAGAACGTAAAACATTGCAATGTTTCAGGATGTGTAAAGCTGGCTGTACCATCAATAAACGTACAATACCTACATTTCTGACAGGGTTTTGTCTCTCGAATACTGTTTTTTCAGTGACCCATTCCTACTCTATTTGGCCCACATAACATTCTATATAGATTCATTCTATTTTTATATGTGAATTTAGGGTAATTACCCACTATTTTTGATATTTTAGGGTCTACTGTCAGTATCTCCCAATATTTTTGATAGATCTCTCTTATGCTTGTCACATCCTGTGTGTAATATATTAACACTTTGATATCTTCATTTTTACTATCTCTATTGGGTCTGTCATTACTTATAGCAGCTATTTCAGTATTGACTCCACTATCAGAAAAGTAGGGATGTGCTACATTTCTTCTCATCCCCTCAACTTTACATAGTTCATTTACTTCTTTAGGCTTATAGGATCTATCTAACAATTGTTGTTTAAAATTACTCAATTCTGTCATATATCCAATATCAGTAGAATTTAGGCATGATACCCTCACTGCCTGTCCTCTAATAATATTTTTTAAAAATAAATCCTGGATGCATGCAATTTCTATGTAGCAGAGAGTTCCTATAACAGCTTTTTCTGTAGACTCCTGTATTAAGAAGGCCATTTGGCAGCTTCTCGATATATACATCCAGATACGATATCATATTCAGGGATGCTTCCATGGTAAATTTCAAATACTGTGTAAATCCATTAACTTTCATCAGAAATTCTTTAAGCTTAGCCTCGTTCGAACTCCAAATAAGAAAAAGATTGTCTACAAAACGTGTATAAAATTTTACGTTTTCTTTAAAATCATTCATCTCGAACAGATGCCTTTCCTCCCAATCTGCCATAACAAGATTGGCATAGCTATTGGCACATGAAGTGCCCATAGCTATGCCATCTTTCTGTATATATGCCTGATTGTTAAATACAAATACATTATCACATAGTACTATTTCTATTAGTTCACATATTACATCATTGTAAGCTTCCGTATGTGATTGATCTATGTGAAGCCGTCTACGAATACATTCTACTCCTTCTTGGTTAGGGATGGATGTAAAGAGAGATTGGATGTCTAGTGTAACTAACCAATAGGTGGTATCAATAGGAATCTTAGACATCCGGTCATATAGCATAACTAGGAACTGTTTAGAATCTTTAAGTATATGCGAATAGTTATTCACCACTGGTCGTAATACAGTTTCTAAACATAGTGATATCGGCTCAGTTACCCATCCTCTACCTGTGACAATGGGTCGCATGGGTGGGTATGAAGGGTGTTTATGAATTTTTGGAACACCTTGTATACATGGTAAAGTTGGATGACTGACGGTGCAATAGTTGAATAGATCCTCATTAATCTTCCCTTCATTATGTAGTATATTAATTGCAATAAATACTCGTTCAATAACCCTATCAGCCATGTTTAATCCAATTGTTCTGTAGTATTGTCCATCTTTTAACATTTCTGTCATACTTATAATATATTGGTCCATATCCATAATGACAATAGGTCCGCCCTTGTCGGCAGGCCTAATCATTATGTTAAATTTCATTAAATTAAATTTCTTAATGCCTTCCATTGTTTAAATGTCAAATTACCATACCATTTCCTTTCACTATTTCTTTTCTCATGTGCATATAATTCTTGCTCAACTAATTTAGTGTATGCATCAATCAAAGGATGTAAGGCTGGTATAAAAGTACTAGGCTTCCTATAGACAGTTCTTTCTTTGGTACTTAGACCAAAGTCTAATTTAAGTTATATATTTCTTGTAAAAAGCTTCAAATCAACTATTGTTTGTGTTATGTCACTTTTAGTAGATGGAATAAATGTAAGTCCTTTCTCTAAAACTTCTTCCTCATCTATGGAAAGGTCTCATTTAGATATATTCCATATTAAGAAGTTTAAGTTCCTTGCCACATCTTCTTTAGAGTTGGCCCTGTATGCTCCTGGTCAGTCGCTCTCTTCTTCTGCTGTCCCCTGCTCATTTGAGCGGTCCCTTCCCCTTCTCCATTGATTTACTATGGGGAAAGGGACTTTTCCTTTGGGGCTACTAGTACCTAAGCTGTTATTAACCACCTTCCTTCTTACAACTATATAATTTATATCTGATTCAACTATCTCTGTTATAATGTTAGTTTCATCTCCTAAACCTGATGGACTTCTTTGAGGCAGTCGCCAAAGCTGTAAACTAGGGTAAGGTGGTTCACACAGCCTATCTAGATCTTGCCAAGGCTTTCGACACCATCCCCCACTCTGGAATTATAGATAAACTCACTAAACTAGGTATAAATCCCTATGTCACAAGATGGGTTGCCAACTGGCTCACTGACAGAACCCACACTGTGAAAGTAGTAGACTCCAAATCCGACTTCAGACCAGTGACAAGTGGAGTACCACAGAGTTCATTCCTGGGTCCTCTCCTGTTTAGTATCTACTTCTCTGAAGTACAGGCTAACACAGAAGGTCTTTGGCTAATGAAGTTCAGAGATGACTGCAAACTAGGAGCCATAATCGAAACTCCTAATGATGTAGACATCCTACAAAAGGGCCTCACTGAGACAGATGCCTGGTGTCAAAGCCATGGCCTCAAGCTCAATGCCAAAAAGTGCATTGTCATCCCTTTGGTGAAAACTCTGTACCCATGTACTACAACATAGGCGGTAGTATATTTAACACCGAAAGTGTGATAAGAGACCTTGGGACACAGGTGGACAGTAATCTCTCCTTTGGTAAGCACATCAACAAAGTAGTCAGGAAATCATTCTATGTGGCACAGCTCATCACAAAAGGTTTGTCATCCAGAAAAAGAGGTCATTGTTCCCCTCTACTCATCACTCATTAGACCCATTATAGAGTACAATGCCCCTTTTGGTATGTACTTCACAAGACATCTACAACAACTGGAAAGACCATAGAAATACCTCACAAAGAGGATCACAGAACTCAAACAGATGCCCTATGCAGACCGTCTCAAAAAACTCCAGCTTTACTCCGTCGCATATCGCCTACTCAGAGGTGATCTCTGCCTAACATACAAAGCTATGTCAAACCCAGAGCTGTTGGACATGCTCCACTTAAAGAAATCCCAATCTCTCCGAGCTACATGCTCTAGGGACCTAAACCTTGTCACCACAATAAACAGAACATGCTGGAGGGATAGATTCCTGTCGCAGAGACTTCCCATACTCTGGAATAAACTACCTATCTATATCAAACAAAACTCCTCATTAGCACTCTTCAAGAAAAATCTGATGATTGGATGGGAGCTAGGACATTCACCCCGGGGTTCACCTCTGTGGCTCTGCTCGACAGTGGCACAGGAAAATAATTTTCTTGGGTGGCAAAAGCCAGGGTACCTTTTTGGCTGGGCTTGTATAGGCCCCAGGGCCAATAGCCTAGAACCTACCTATGAACATATGAACCTATTGTCTATGAAGAGATGGGAAGTGTAGGAGATGTGTGTACAGTGGTATCATTCCACCTGTCATGTGCCAGCAGTCCATCTATCAAAAGGTACCACAGGGCTGATAATCAGGGTGAGAGTTACATGCATCAGCCAATCATCTGGTTGACTCTTGCAGAGGGCCAGTTGGGTGCTCCAGTTGACATGTATGAAACATGCATTACATAACATGGTCAGTGTCTGTCTTGGAGACCTGCACCCAAACGTTCTGTTGACTATGGTAGTGTAGTTGAGTTATCCATGGCTTGTGGTGTGTACAGGGTGTGGATTCCTAGCTGTGGCATTCATAAAACATCTTGGCAGACATGTTAGTGTCAGTCAAGCATATATTGCTGTAAGTAGCCAAGATGGATACATGACATCTGCACATCTGTATAGAGGACAGACAGACATCAGCTGGCCAACTAGCTATGCACTAGGATGAATGAGTTGACAGATAGATGTCTGACACTGATAAGTATGCCATTACTACCTGATGGCAGCCCTCACTGACATGTGCTATACACACAGTAGTCTACAGTTATTTTCCACATGTCAGATCATTATCCAGTAGGAAATATTTAATGAGACACAGCTTACACACTTGGAACACAACAGTGAGGACTCAGAGTCCATCTTTGCTTGCAGGGGTGTTTAGTTCCAGTACTACATTCTGCAATCTACTCTTACATGGGAATGCACTGTCAACAGTTGTAACGTAATGATACACTACATGCCAGTGTAACTGCATACTACCCATGTATGTAACACATTCAAACAGAAGAGTGTGTTGTACAAGTTATATATACTCAGGTGTCCCAGACAGTAGACTCACACCCCTTGCTACTGTAATGACAGTACATAGATGCATGTTATGTACATGGCATTAAATACACTTATTAAAGATGTCATTACCCTGCTGTTTTATCAGACCAGAATGTGAGCACTGGTTACCAGGGCTGAGCCTTTCTTAGCAGGTTTCAGCATTGCTGCGATATAAATGCTAAGCAGATTTGCGCACTAGTAAGCAAAGCCTATATGGTGCAAGTGCCTATACATTTAACTGTACATTAGCAGCACTTACTGTTACACAAACCCACTTAAAGTTGCTCAAAACTACCTTAACCACTCTGTATCCAACTATCCTTGCTCTGCCAAGCAACAAAATAAACAGCCCTTGCAGGTCTTGAACCAAGGACCCTGTACACTATAGTCACAGCCGTTAACCACTAAGCCATCACAACAATGCAGATAGTTATTGTTTTTCTAATATATCTGTCAGTACACATACTGAATAGTATTGAACAACTGCTATGACTTCTAGAATGGTGTAGTACTTGTTAGTGATATTACTGTTGAATGACGTATGTTGTTATATCTAAAAAAACACATATCAGATAAATACAGTGTGATACATCAGGGAAGGTATAAACAACAGTAATGTTTACACATAAGGATATGGATATATATATATATATATATATATATATATATATATATATATATATATATAAAATATATATATATATATATATATATATACACACATATGTAGATATATGTGTACATGTACATACACATATATATTCATATATAAGTATTCATATACATCAGTATATTGCATTTTATATATATATATATATATATATATATATATATATATATATATAACAATATGGGCCGGATTTACGAAGGCTTGCATGGAGTGCAAGAACACTGTAAGACGTCAGATAGGCAATATGTCTGCCGAGCGATTCAGCAATAGCTGGCAGGGGTGTGCATGAGAGCTTCTAAAGCTACTCTTGCACGGACAGTGTTATGGTATGCAAATTACCTCATTTGCTGCTGAAAGCTATGCAAATGAGGTAAATTTGCGAACCAGGAACCACTAACCTGTCCGTGTAAGAGTAGTGTTATCTGCAGAAATGTACTCCATTGGTAACAGAGTACCATTCTGCAAATAGCTAAATGGAGCTATGACAGCTCCAAATAAATAATGCATCTAGTTGAGTAAGCATGCTAATGGCCAAATATAAGGCCATTGGCATTTGCAAATGTTGTAAATCCATAAAATCCAAAGTTATTTTTTTACCCGATCGCTGATGTTTAAGCATAGCGCAGCGCTGCGCAAACATGCTGTGCTTTAAATAAAAATAAAAAAGGGAAAAATAGCCACAAATTTGCATTTACACTAAAAATCTTGTTCTGCCATGCAGGTGAATGGCAGGATGCAAACAACATGGCCACTGAATAGTGGTTGTTAAGGGGGGGGCTCAGTGTGAGAGATGTAACCAAGCATTAGTAGGCAATCCTATGCAAATGAGGATAAGGATAGTGAATCCCAATTTTCCCCGGCATGTGAGCCATGTCCCGAGAGTGTAAGTGTAGGAGTCGAGTAGAAGATAGGTGACATCATGAGGGGGTATGTCTGAAAGACTGTAAGGTGACTGGAGCACGGTGGCTTGTGTTTTCTCTGAGTTGCTCAGGATTGCAAGAAGCATGTTCACAGTGGTACTAGCTGAAAACAAGAAACCAAAGGAGTACGCCATGGATATATCTGAAATTTCTTGCAAACATGCTTACACCGTGTGTGCACGTGTGCGCTTGTGTGCGTGCGTTTGTGCTCGTGTGCGCTTGTTTGCGTGCCGCTGCTCCTTGTGGAAACAGAAAGGGAAAAAGGAAGGAAAAGAAGCAGTAGGAAGTTAACCAAGGAGAACTAGCAGAGCTGCCAGGTGAAATATATCACAATCAGCCAATTAGACAGGCAGTTGACCAGCCCAGCCCAGCAATTTAAAACACATTGTAAACACATATATGTTCTGAGTCAGTGCAAACTGTAAATGAATACATGTACATGACTGACACTACCAACATCTTGTCAGACAGGTTCATACATATTTACCCCCTTCTTACTGACAAAAAGGGTCCATTATCATACCTGGAGACTGTGAAAATCCAGAAATCACATATACAACGGTTAAACAGCATTTTCCAAACCTAAAAACTTGGCATCTATGGGATGGCATGGCTTCCCTAGCTGTGTCATTTGTGAACTCCAAAACAAACAGACCCTGCACCTGAACAGTCTGTTGAGACTCACCCTCTGTACAGGATATGAAACTGTTGAATGTGCTACAGCAACATTTGGCACACTCCACAAGTGTTAGTGCACAACAGACCATATGAACTATTGTCTTATAAGCCTATTAAGCATGATCTGCAAGGCCATGGAGTCCATCATGATGGAACTCATAAACAGAGCTATTGTGAGCCTACAAACACCCAACCCTATCAATTTTGGTTTGGACAGGGGCAGATCATGGTTCCCTAACCTGCTAGACTGTTTTCAAGCCAGTCACCCAGGAAATACATCAATGAAATGAGCTACACACGTCCCACATAGACCTTGGAAAGACGTCTTCCAACATCCCAGACACATGTCGTATCCACAAAATTAACAACCAGTGCATAAATATGTATGTCATCTGATGGATTGCCAACTGGGGCACAGATAGATCCCACAAGGTAAGAATTGTGGTCTCCTGTTCAAGCTGGTAACAACTGCTGTCCCCCATGGCTCAGTCCTGGGACCCCTCCTGTCTGGTGTATACATTTCAGAAATACAGTCAAACACACGAGGGCTATGTTTAGCAAAGTTTGTGGATGACTGCAAAAAAGTTGTCATAATCGATGTGTGGGACATCAGAGATATCCTTAAAAAGGGTCTCAGTCAGACACATGTGGTGTAAAAATTATACCCCCGAGCAGTCATACAAATACCACATAGGTGCCAACACCCTAAATATGGAGGTGATAATAAGGGATCTATGGACACATGTGGATAGTCATCTCTACTTCCAGAAACATATTCACAAAGTGGTTAGAAAATCATGCTATGTGTTCCCACAAACTGCCAAGGACTTTTCATGTAGGTCAAAGGAGGTTCCCTCTACTCATCAGTCATCAGACCCATCAGAGAGTACCACAACACACTTGCGATGAATCTGACTAGGCACCTTCAGCAGCTGCAAAGGCCAAAGAAGTACCTCAACAAAAGGATTACTGGCCTCAAACAGTTGCCCCATGCAACCAGACTGAATTCAACTCAATCTGTACTGTTGCATACTGTCTACTCAGGAGATCTTTGCCCAACAGACAGGTCCATGTCCAATGCAGAACTGATGTACATGCGCTATCTGAAGTAAACACAAGCTCACTGTACCACATGCTCTAGGGATATCATCATCACAACATTAAATAGAACATGTTGGAGGGATACATGACTAACTCACAGACTTCCCCTTGCTTTGGAACAGGCTCCCAACCAACATTAAGCCGAGACCCTCACTGACAATCTTCCAGAGGAGCCTTGATGTGTGTATGTGAAACTGAACTGTCACACCATGGATCACTTCATCAGCTCTACTACACAGAGGCCTAGGGAACTAAGTCCATGGGTGGTGATAGCTGCACACTCTGGCCATAACAATATATGCCTTCAGGCAGATAGCCTATCACCTACCTATGTACATATATATATATATATATATATATATATATATATATATATATATAGGGGGAACACAGTATAATAAGACAAAGATGGATGGGCTGAGATGTGTGTAAGAGGGTGTCCATGGCAGGGAGCCTTCCAGGATTGTCCCACCCAGCACACATCCCAATGGCATGAAAGACATGAGGTGCACATCTCTCCCACTGTACATAACAGCCACTAGTATCTGTAAGCATTACAGTGTATGTGGTCCATGTGCCTGCTGTACAACATGACTGTATAATGAAGTACACATCTACTATCTGTAGACATGTACCTGTCACATATGTCCATAGGTATGTAGTAGACTATCTCCACGAAGGCATATATCAGCCTACGCAAGTTGTGCAGCTTTCACCACACCACTGGGTAGTCTCCCAAGGCCTAGTTCTAATAGTTAGTACCCTAAACCCCTTTCTACTGGGGCTGCTGATGTGATGCCTGGCAGTAACTGTCTGTTTCCCATCCAGTCATCATGGTTCCAATTGAAGAGTGTTAGCGAGGGGTTCTGTCTGATGTACATTGGGACTCTGTTCCACAGTAAGACAAGTGTCTGGGATGGTATTCGATCCTACCAGCATGTTGTATACATTTTTCCGATGAGGTTCATATCCATGGAATGTGTAGGGCGACTCAATGTTGTTATGTGTAGACAGAGCATGTTCAACAGTTATGTGTTGGACATGGCACTGTATGTTAGGCAGAGTGTGCCTCTGAGTAGGCGGTACGCAACAAAGAAAAGATTTAGTTTTACCAGTTGTGTTGCATAACACAACAGTTTGAGGCCAGTAATCCTCTTGGTGAGGTACCTATGTGGTCTCTACAGCTGCTGGATATGCTACATCGAGTACATCCAAAATGGTGCACTGTACTCAATGAAGGGTCTGATGATGTAAGAGTAGACTGGCAACACTACCTCTTTGGATCTGGATGCAAACCCTTTGTTGATTAGGTGGGCCACATAGGATCTCCCAATCACTTTGGCAACATGGTTGTCAAAGGAAAGATGACTATCTACTTGTGTCCCCAGATCCCTTATCACCTTGTCATTCTTAAGAGGGTAGCACCCATGTGGTAGTTTGTGGGTATTTTATTTCCAACAAGGAGGATCACTATGCATTCCTCCACAGTGAGCTTGAGGCCATGATTCTGACACCACACATCTATCTCATAGAGTCCCTTCTGGAGAATATGTCTGTCTTTCAGGGAATCTATTATGGCAAACACTTTACAGTTCCCAGGAAACTTAGTCAACCACAACTCTCCTGTGTTGGCATGTACATTTGAGAAGTCTAAACCAAACAGGAGGGACCCCAGGACTGAACCCTGAGGGACACCAGTCGATACATTCTATGGGTACATATCCTGTAGAGGGCATGTAGAGAGAGGTGTAGGTATCCTTGATGAATATGGATACATCCTCACCCTATGTGCTATAATTCAGGTTCTGATGCTGGAAGGTATGGAATGAGTAGTATCCTGGTAGTGCTGGTGTGCTGTCTGGAGCCTTGAACTAGGTTACTGATACTGCACAGATATCAATATTCTCCATAATGAGAAGTGCCTCGAGTCTGTGCATCTGGAGGCTGAGACTTCTGGCAATGAGTAGCACTTAGCTCACTTAGTGGTTACTTGTGTTGGTTACGGGGTTTGGTTTGTCTTGCGTGACCGGTGTTCCACACCTGACATCAGTGCCTCATTGGTCCCATCTGACCATAAGCTAATTACCCTACATATCCACATTCTGGACCCACACCCCCATTAAGGAAACCATGTTAAAAATGTCTCCAAAGCCAACTTCATGCTTCTTAAGACAGAAGTGCTGAACTGCAGGACACCCATGCAGATGGACAATACTGTTATGACCACTGAATCCTTCACAATTGTACTTCATAAGCACTTACATGACTGCATGCATCATGCTATCCCAAACAGAACCAAGACGCTAACCCCCAAGAAAAGGAAACCAATCTGATGTTCCCTGCCATAAACACACTGCACAACAGAAGGAAAATACTGTTGCAAAAGACGGTAAAATACCATGAGGGGAGGAGCTCCATGGTCCACACCAGTAAGAAGCTGTGCTCCATGATAAAATCCTCCAAAGCTTGTTATGAAAACAAAATCAACACTGATTCTAAAGACAACCACAAAGGATTCTATAGCTATGTCAAGAATCTCAATGGCAACACTCGGACCTGCTCTGTGTTGCAGCACAATGGCACTACATTTACAGACCCAACTGATATTGCCAACATCCTGGCAAATAGGATCAGTGCTAACTTTACCCCCCTCTCACCCATGAAAGAGCACATCTCTATAACAGAAGACTGCAAAGTTGCTGTCATCATAGCTGCATGGATAAAAAAACTCTCCAAAGCCAGGAACACAGCATCCATAGGACTAGATAACATCCCAGGCTGTGTCCTACACAAACTACAGAACGAACAGGCACCACACCTGCGTACTATGTTCAGTCATAGCCTCACCTCAGGCTTTGTGCCTGCTGAATGGTGCACAGAGACAGTTATCCCACTACACAAGGGGGGGAGCCATCATGGACCCCAGGAACTAGCGGCCCATCAGCCTGATGAGCCTGCTCTGCAAGGCCATTGAATGTATCATCATATAACTTATAAAAAAAGACATTGGTAATCTCCAATCTCTGGACCACAACCATGTTGGGTTTGTAAAAGGCAGATCATATCTCCTAAACCTCATAGACATCATTGAAGCAGTCACCAGAACCGTAGACAAGGATAAGGTGGTTCACACAGTCTATGTAGATCTTGCCACAGCTTTCAGCACCATCCCCCACTTTGGAATTATAGATAAACCCACTAAACTAGGTATAAATCGCTATGTCACAAGATGGGATGCCAACTGGCTAACTGACAGAACACACACTGTGAAAGTACTAGACTCCAAGTACAACATTAGATCAGAGACAAGTGCAGTACCACAAGGTTCATTCCTGGGTCCTTTCCTGCCTGCCATCTACTACCCTGAAGTAAACTTTAACATGGAAGGTCTGTGGCTAATGAAGTTTCCAGATGACTGCAAACTAGGAGCCATAATCAAAACTACTGAAGATGTGGACATCCTACAAAAGGGCCTCACTGAGAGAGATGCCTGGTGTCAAAGCCATGGCCTCAAGCTCAATGGCAAAAAGTGCATTGTCATCCCCTTTGGTAAAAACTCTGTAGCCATGAACTACAACATAGGCGGTAGTATACTTAACACTGAAAGTGTAATAAGAGACCTTGTGTCACAGGTGGACAGTGGACACACCTGTGATAATCACATCCCTGCAGTAGTCTGGAAATCCTTCTACATGGCACACCTCATCACAAAAGGTGTCTCATGCAGAATCGAAGAGGACATTGTTCCCCTCTACTCATCACTGACTAGATTCATAATAGAGTACAACGCCCCTTTTGCTATGTACCTCACAAGACATCTACAACAACTGGAAAGCCTGCAGAAATACCTCACAAATAGCATTAGTGGCCTGAAATACATGCCATACACAGACTGTCTCAAAATGCACAGCTGTACTCTCTCATATATCGCCTACTCAGAGGTGATCTCTGCCTAACATACAAAGCTATGTCAAACACAGAGCTGTTGGACATGCTCCACATAAAACACTCACAATCCCTCTGATCTTTGGCTCCAAAACCCAGAGTGAAATACAAAAGGAAGTGGTGTATCCATTTACCTTATGGATACCCACACCTTCAGGTTAGTGGCACAGCATGAGGCCTTGGAGACCATGCAAGTGCAACTAACATTGGGTAAAGCTGCTTATCAGATTGTAGCCTGCTACAGATCACCTACTTTGTCTCAGGAACCTCACTCAGTATTCCTGAGAACAGTGGCAAATATAAATGTCCACCAAACACCATTATATGAGCAGATTACAACTACCAAAACATTGACTGGGAGAACTACTCGTGTACAACGTCCTTTGCCCAATGCTTCCCAGAGTTTAAAAACTCAAACGCTCTGGAACAGCTGGTTACCATGCCCACTAGAGGTGACAACATACTGGACCTGATCATCACCAACATAGGGTACCAGTGTTCCACAACAGAGATAAACCCCTCGCTGGTAATATCAGATCATAAAGTAATCACACTGGACATCCACATCACCACCCCCCCCCCACAGTCAATGAAACCACCGTGATGAAAGATTCTAAAGCAAGCAGCACATTTCTCAAGATCAAAGTGGAAAGTTCAAAAGCACCCTTGCAATAGGATAATGCTATACAATCTGCAGAATCATTTACAAGTGCATTCTATGAGCATCTACAGGGATGCATGGATCGAGACATGCCAAATAAAACCATGATGCAATCCTCCAAAAATAGGAAAACAATCTGGTGGTTGTCGCACATAAATAAGCTATACAACAGAAGGAGGGAATGAACACATGACAGAGCAAACTTCACATAAGGAAAGGCATCACTGATCATTATTATGAAGAAACAATGATCGTTCATAAAATAATCCAAGGCCAGTTTCTAAAGACAAATTGCCAAGGAATGTAAGAATAACAGCCACAAAGCCTTTGTGAGCTATACCAAACATTTAGGTGGCAACTCTCCAAAATGCTGTCAGCTACTGCAAAATGGAAAAAAAGATACACTGAACCAACTTACATTGCCCACATCCTGGGGGACGAGTTCAGTGCAAACTCCCACCCACACCACCCACAAAAAGGCCTGTGTCCATCCCAGAAGAATGCAGAGCACCAGACTTCATGAACATGCAGGTAAAAACAGCCCTCTCCAAAGCTAAGAACACAGCATCAATGGGACTGGATGGTGTCCCAGGCTGCGACTTACACCAGCCCCAAAAGGAACTACACCCTCACCTACATTCACTGTCCAGACTCAACCTTAACATAGGCTATGTACCCAAGGAATGGCATACAGCAACAGTCAGCCAGCTCCACAAAGGGGGTGCCACAACAGAACCAGTAAACCATTGCCCTATAGGCCTACTCAGCCTGGTCTGCAAAGCTATGGAGCAAATTATTATGGAACCCATAAACAGAGACAATGGAGACCTCCAGACATTGGATTCTACCAACTGGGCTTTGTTAAAGGTAGATCCTGTCTCCTAAACCTAGTTGACTCATTTGAAATAGTTTCCAAGGACATAGATGGAGGTGAAAGTAGTCCACACAGCCCACCTGGACCTCACTAAGGCCTTTCGACACCATTTCCCACTCTGGCATCATGGACAAGCTTACCAGTTTGAACGTTAACAGCTATGTCACAGGATGGGTTGCCAACTGGCTCACAGATCAAACACACATGTTCAGAGTTGTGGGTGCCATGTCCGACTCTAAACCAGTCACAAATGGCATCCCACAGGTATTTGTCCTGGGACCCCCACCTGTTCATTAGATACTGCTCAGAGGTACAGTGGTCCATAATCGACTCCATGGCTGACACAGACATCCTACAGAAGGGTTTTACAGAGACAGATACCTGGTGTCAAAACAATGCCCTCAAGCAGAATGCCAAAGAATGCATAGTCATCCCTTTTGGATAAAACAAAGTGCACACAAATTACCACATAGCTGGCAATCCAGTATGTACGGAGAATGTAATTATGGCCCTGGGGACCCAGGTAGATAGTAAACTCTCCTTTGATTATCACATTGCCAAAGTGTCTACAAATACCTTCTATGTAGCCCACCTAATGTCACCTAATGTAAACCACTTTGTCTAGTCTGATGATGTCACCATCCTACAAATATACCTGTGGAAAAGTAAACTTCCAGTAATGTTTGCAGCACGTTGTGTAAATGTGTACTGCTCTAGTATCATTAAGTAGTTAGGTAGGGGGTTGAATCCTGCACTTGACAACTGTATGAGAGTGTGTGAATCTCCTTGTAGAGGTGCAACCTTTTTGGAGACAACTACAACACCTTAAAAGTGGTATGCTTATCTTTGTCAAGTTTGATGATGTCACCATCCTACAAATATGCCTCTGGAAAGAAGCACACCCAGTAATGTGTATAGTGCATCGTGTAAATGCATACTGCTCTAGTATCATGAGGCACTTAGGTAGGGGTTTGAATCCTGCACTTGACAACTGTGTGTGTAAGTATCGCTTTGTAGAAAAGCAACCTTTTTGGAGACAACTACATCACCTTAAAAGTGGTATACTTATCTTTGTCAAGTCTGATGATGTCACCATCCTATAAATATACCTTTGGAAAGAAGAGTGCCTAGTAATGTGCATAGCACGTCGTGTAAATGTGTGCTATTCTCATAGCATAAGGTCGTTAGATAGTGGTTTGTATGACAGTGTGTACATCCCCTTGTAGAGGAGCAACCTTTTTGGAGACAACTACAACACCTTAAAAGTGGTATATTTATCTTTGTCAAGTCTGATGATGTCACCATCCTACAAATATACCTGTGGAAAAGAAAACTTCCAGTAATGTGTATAGTGTGTCGTGTAAATGCGTACGGCTCTAATATCTTAAAGTAGTTAGGTAGGGGTTTGAATCCTGCCCTTGGTGATTATGTGTGTGACACAGTTGGTCACTGGGTTGTGTGTTTTGCTTGATGTATGACATATCACAATGACAACAGTTTGTGCATTGCACGTCAGGTAGCTGTGTGGCAAATACATATACATACATGTGACCTCAATTATTTCAGAGGTGGGAACCCTGCTTTCTCCATGAACACATCTGTTATCTTTGCCAGAGTGTGCTGCCACTTTCCAGACCTTAGGTCACATCTGTATGCTTGTGACAATCCCAGCCACTGCAGTGATCCCTGGCCTAGGTCATCCGTGTCACGCACACTAATTATGGTTTATATTGAATAGTGTGAGTGACGGTTTATTCTTGAGGTATATTTCAGACCAGTTAAAATGCAGCAAAGTCTCTCAATGATGGCTATTCATTATAGGTGTACAACAACCTTTGTGGATATGCATGCAGACCCCTTATTGCTTATGTGATTCGCCAAGGGATTTCAAAATGCCTTTGGAAATGTGATTACCAAACGAGACATGATGTAACACTTGGCTGTATGTACACATCGGTACCTGTCAACATGTTGGGGGCTACTACCTATGTGGTACTGTGGGGATTTTGTAAAGGTGGATGACCATGCTTTAATTGGCTTATAGCTTTACAGCATGGGTTTGACAACAGGTATCTGTCTGTATGATACCCTTGTGGAGGATGTGTGTGTCATCTAGAGAATGCATTATAGGCCACAGTATGCATTCCCAGACATGGACGGACATACCCCTACTGTGTTTGCTTGTACCTAAGTGAGCTATATGGCAATCAGGAGTGGTCTCAGGAATGGGTGCAGGTGAACACCACTGGTTACTGGCATAGTATAGTTCCTGAAGTGTACAAATGTTACTGTGTGTCCTACATCTGTGTGTCAGTTGTCAAGACATCATCTAATGATTGTTTATAGTCAGGCTGTAGAGGTTATATATACTACCAGAATGCAAACTAATGACAGATAGTAACAGTATCACCCACAGCACAGAGTCAAACCATGTCATACACACATGTGTAACCAAGTTCCAAAATGTGTGTAGTACAATGCATACTGGGCACCAATAGAAACTATGGAGTGTTGACACTGTGTAATACAGGGCATGTCAACCCTGCCCATGTGTCCACTATGCATGTACATGCAGACAGTGCACCTCCACCATGTTCACATATGTACACCTGCAAACCTGTGCTGCACACATCCCACACATACTGTCCACTCTCTAACACATGCTGCCAATACTACACACATCAGTCAAGTGGCATGTGGGTGGGCAATACACTATTGGGATTAACACTGGTGTAAACAATACTACATTGACAATCATAGCTTTAATGATCATGCCTGCTCAGCTACACCTTCAAGGATAACATTACATTTTACTGCTGACAGCATGGTAACATTGCTATACTGCAATAAAGTCACCCTGTGTATCAGCACCATGTTAGCTTGTTCCTGCATCAATGTTACAGATGACAGGAGGTGGCACAGTTTTCATCATATGCACAGGGTGTGTTGTTGGTTTGCCAGAAGCCAACATTGAGCCATACATTCGACATGTATGTGTGTGTGTGTGAGGGCCAAGAGTACTGGTATGGGCCAATGTTGATGTAATGTGTGCTGGTATGTGTTAGCCCTAGGTGTGTGGTTTATGTGTGTGTGTGCATCTGCATGCACACAGTTCCACCATGTGGCTGCCATATACAGGCATTTGTGGGACAGCCACAGACTGTACCTACCAGGCTTTACAGATCACCATCTCCGGCCATGGATATGGTACCTGTGCCTGGCAGGGGTGCTACTGACAATATCAGGTACTGAGCCAGACTGAGTATTATCCTCAGAGGTAGACATATGTACACTGGACCCAGGCCCCTGCTGGGACTGTCCAGAGCCCCGTGCACGTGGTCTTCTAGGACGGTCTATGGACAACACACCCCCAACATTGCTGGGGCTGGTACTGGCACTACGGGAGCGGCTGTGACTTGAGGGTCGTCTGCAGTGACTGTCAGCTGCTGATGTTGCTGGCATATGTCCACGTCGATGTCTCACCCATTGCGCACTGTCCTGACACATGGGCATGACATTGCGGAGGACATCTAATGTCTCACCCCAACATCTATCCATGACCTCAGTGTAATTACGGATGCCACCTGCTATATCATGGATACTGTCATTTAAAGTGGTGTTATGTGCCCTCTGTGCCCTTAGTCCCTATCTGCTGTACTGTTCCATATGTACCTGTGTCTCCATGACAGCCTGGAACATGTGTGAGGTTGTAAGACCTGTGGCACATCTGCCAGGGGCATGATGACCAGCAGTGCTCTGATGAGAAACCCTGGACATCTGCCTATGTGGTTCGGTTCCAGACCTCTGGGTATGGCTGCTGTGTCCAGATGCATGTGCCATAGGTACCACACTGTCCTGGCCATTGCAGACTGCAGACTGTCCCTCAGCTAAGGGCATTGGTGATGAGGGATTTATTGGCAGTATGACTGTGTGCATGGATGGGATGGACAGATGTGTACTGTTGATTGGTGGCCCAATGACAGACCCTTGCAAACATGCCTGTGCCTCAACTCACCTATCCTCATTATCACTATTTGTGTCAGTGACATCAGGTTCCCTGCTGCAGTGAACCAGCCCAACTTCAGCACCTGTGAGGGGAAGACAGGAAACACACTTTATGACCTGTAAATGATGTCAGGACACATGAACAAATGCACACATGCACACATGCACACATGAACACATGCACACATGCACACATGAACACATGCACACATGCACGCATGCACACATAAACACATGGACACATGAACACATGCACACATGCAGACATGAACACATGCACACATGAACACATGAACACATGCACACATGCACACATGCACACATGAACACATGCACACATGGACACATGAACACATGCACACATGCACACATGCACACATGAACACATGAACACATGCACACATGCACACATGAACACATGCACACATGCACACATGAACACAACTACACTCCTCAATAAAGCAGACACACACACACACACACACACACACACACACACACACACACACACACCACCAGCAATCCAGAACATACCCAATAGTGGTTGATGGTGTGGTACAGTATCACAAGCCAAACAGTCATATCACATGTGTCAGCATGCACGACGTGTGTTGCTCAACAGCATGCAGTGCAAGTGTAGACAGTCCTTGCTAATAACAGTATACATGGCTTTGATGCATGTGTGTTGCTGTTCAGTGATTGACCTCACCCTGGAACACAATGTGTACATGGACACAACATTGCTGTGCAAGTATTACAAGCTCTTCAATGTGCTGTGCACCATCACTCACAGGTATACATGACATGGCTGGATGTTTATCTGTGTGTCACATAGATATCTGTTACTGATTAGATCATCTGTGTCTTTAGCAGATAATTGTGGACACAGGTTTAGCTCATGCATGCTATGTATACACTCAGGATGAGTGGTGCGTGTATACCTGATGGAATACCATTGCTCAACATAGCCATTGTACAGTAGTTATGGTGAGTGTAGAACATATTGTGGACATGCCAGTGCCAGCCATGACATGGCATGCTACAACACAACTGCAACATTGAACATCACACATACCCAATGGGTGTCATGTGACCTATACACTCAATAGCATTACAAGACATATACGTGTCACTTTGTGCAAAGTTCTATGGTTACTGTAACTGGATGGCGTGTTGTACCATGAGCCATCATCATGCAGCATCATGTGGTCACTCAAGGCTACTTATGTGTGCCAGACCGGCACCTATCATGCTGTACCTGAACCGCAGTACCATGGCTCCATTCACCATTTCACAGCCAGTTGTTACATGGGTTTGTAAGGTGCTCAATAGGGAGCATTGCCTAACATACATGTGTTGTGTGTTGAAGAGTGACGCACTGCCCTATGATAGGCCTCTACCCCTCAGGTATATTATGTGTGCTGTGTGGATGACATTTGGGATACTGGAGTGTGACCTTACAGTGTGTGTCTGAATACGCCATGTGTAGCATACTAACATGTACTGCGTATGACGGAGTTGTGTATGTTGTGTGCATGTGTATCGACTGGCTATCCAATGTCCACTATAGTGTAGCCACAATTGTTTGGGATGCTCTGTGTATTGCATGTGTTTGAGGCAGCCACTCACGTTACTGAGATGTGCAAAGTCTCACAGCAAACATGCACAGCATGCATTATGCGTAGGTGTGTTACATGTGTACATGGCCTACACCTCACCTATGACATGCACATTTTATTTGCAATATTAAATGTAGAACACACTCACCAGCATGGGTCTGCTGCATTGCTGTCACACCAGAGGGACATACAAGGATATGAAACGTTTGTCAGTGGCAACAACTGTGGCATTGCTACTGTGGGTTTGCAATCTTACAGTAGCACAATGGTTGTCAGTCACAGGCCTACACATCATGTTCCAAATTATCAGTATTGAACAACACCAGGCTCCACATCTTCTAACTACACAGTACACATCTCACATATGCATGATCGAACAATACAGGTAACAGTAGTCTACAGATATGCCATCTTACCTGCACACTCCATGTGAACTTGCTGGGGGCCTCCAGCCTCCATGATGATACATGTGCGCTGTTGTTGTTGTTGGCCGGGAGCACCCAGGCTCAGGAGCAGCTCCTTCCCTCTGGTGAGGAGGGGGTGGCAAGCTGTTGCCTACGGACATCAGATGCACGCTGCCGGACATGTCTAAGTAAATCACTGCAGTGATGTCGTATCTGCTCATATGTCCAGTTATGCATGCCAATGTAATTTATCCTACGGACATCTTGCTACAGCGCAGTCCACTCATGCTTGTCCTGGCTGGTTCTTGAAAATAGCAGGGAGTAGTGTTGGATGAGAAAGGTGGGTAATATCTCAGCCTCTGCATGACTATAGGCAGGATTGTGATGGTGGGCCATGACCCCGGAAGACAATGAAACAATATGTGTGAGCAAGTCATGTGGCACACTTAACATTCTACAGTACAGATATCACTGAACTGCCATAAATAGCAAACTATTGTCTGTCAGAGGGTACACACTTTCAATACCACATATCAGTGCTCGACCCACAACTGCCTGACAGTGCCTGGCATGCTCTATAAATTAAAACATTTTCTGCACAGCAACAAAGAGAAACCACTATGTAAGACTATGCAACAGTACATGGCACACTGTATGCGACACAATGCACCACCTAGCCACAGGAGGTATATATCAAGCTAATGCATAATGAAATATGTAATCCATTGCAATGATTGTAAAGTCCAGTTACAGTATTACCAGTATACCACACTAGCTGTTGATGGAAAACCCCTGCCTACAATATGTGCACATTCATGAATATAGATGGCATACTGCTGTACTAGACTATACATGTTGCTAGTTACACACTTATATCCTGTAACACACATATGACAGAGGGCATGTTACAGGCATACCCACAAACACATCAGACATACATACAGGACACATAGGTATGGCAAACCAGATGAGCTTCACATGTGTACCATACAGTGCTGTGTGTCAGTACTTACAAACCCTTATGCCTGAGGTATGTAATCTGTGAGGACTACAGGGAAAACACAAAACAGTGTTTCCAAGCAATATGGACATACACCATACTGTGCTGTTTAGGCCTACAGCTTCAGGTAAAACTACAGTTCATACAGCGGTTTGATTCACCAGCAGTACCAATCAATGAGCATACATGTACTGCTTTATCCTCCAATGGCACACCCCAGTTAACACAAAGGGACTACATCAGACCGTATGCCATACTGCTTTTTCTGGCTAGCAATAGCATACACATCTTTTGCTTGGATCAGAGCTAGGACACATAATATCATGACAGAAACATTTTCCCACTAAGCTATCCCACATATACATTTTCCCACTAAGCTATCCCACATATGTGACACGTTCACCAACACATTCACCATCACACTCAGTCAACCTCACATAGCAATTATTGCAACAAGTATATGTGGGTGTGTATTGGTTCATAGGTAGGTAATAGGCTATTGGCCCTAGGGCCTATAGAAGCCTAGCCAGATGGTACCCTGGCCTTTGACACCCAAGTAATTTAATTTCATGTGTCCCTGTCAAGCAGAGCCACAGAGGTGATTCCCGGGGTGTATTTCCTATCTCACATCCAATCATCAAGACTATTCATGACAAGTGCTACTGAGGAGCTTTGTTTGCTATTGATAGGTAGTTTGTTCCAGAGTATGGGATGTCTCTGAGATAGGAATCCATCCCTCCAGCATGTTCTGTTTATTGAGGTGACAAGGTTTAGGTCCCTAGAGCATGTAGCTCACTGGGATTGTGATCTGTTTATGTGGAGCATGTCCAACAGCTCTGGGTTTGACATAGCTTTGTATGTTATGCAGAGGTCACCTCTGGGTTGCCGGTATGCGACACAGTCTAGCTGTGGTTTTGTGAGACGGTCTGCATAGGGCATCTGTTTAAGGACAGTATTACTCTTTGTGAGGTATGTCTGTGGCCTTTCCCGTTGCTGTAGATGTCTTGTGAGGTACATACCAGAAGGGGCATTGTACTCTATAATGGGTTTTGTGAGTGATGAGAAGAGGGGAACACTGATCTCTTTTTCCCTGGATGAAACAGCTTTTATGATGAGGTGTGCCATGTAGACAGATTACGTGACTAGTGTGGCACTGTGATTATCAAGGGGGAGACTACTGTCCACCTGTGTTCCATGGTCTCTTATCACACTTTCGGTGTTAAGTCGACTACCACCTATGTGGTAGTTCATGGGTACAGAGTTTTTAGCAAAAGGGATGCCAATGAATTTCCGACATTGAGCTTGAGGCCATGGCTTTGTCACCAGGCAACTGTCACAGTAAATATGACTCACTCTCTCTCTCTCTCTCTCTCTCTGTATATATATATATATATATATATATATATATATATATATATATATATACACACACACACACATACATATATACATCCATTGCTGTACATATAGACATACATATAGGCACATATACAGTACACCTTTCATGGTGGGAATATCAATTATGCAAAGTATGTGAGGTACACAGTTATGTAATGATATTGCACAGTCTTGTGCCAAATGCATTGAAGGTGTTCTCAGCCCATGTGGCTTTAGCAGGCCTCACTGACTGCAACACTGCAAACAAAACAAATCACACCCACAGCGTTTAACCACCACATGTCATATACCAGCACTGTATGCTGTCTTGTTTGCCACACACTACTACCTACATGCATATATGAACATAACAACCTTCACCAAAATATATATGACCTCCCTTCAGAAACAGTTGCAGTATGTCCCTTGCTCTATGCACATGTACAGATGCTAATATATGTGACACCGATATATCTCTCCATATGTGTGTGCCATACACACACAAGGTCCACACTGTTGTATGTCCCTGGACCTCACGGCTGATCTGTTGGGCCTTGCTGTAACATGAACAGGTGTCACATGTGAGCACACAGTAATATTAGAGGGCGTATACATAGCTGCAAATTATAGATTAGCATACTAGCCTGGTACAGCAGTTGCCAATGCTAAGTTACACATTGATATGACAATCATGCATGTGTTACTCTTTCACATCCATGGTTATATAGCTGTATGGGTTACTTCCTCAAACAGCCATTGTCCACACTACTGTACAGACCACAAATAACATGGTTCAGATGTTTGACATTTAATGCTGAGCTACATGTATCACAGTTATGTCCCACTGCACACAGCTACACACTGATTTGTCCATGGCAGTAGTTATTCAGGGCATCTGTGCATAGATACGTACTGCTGCCACATATTGATGTTTCAAAGTATGTAGAGTAGTCTTCAAATACATCTACTACATGCCAGTAAATATATATCTGTTATATACCTTTCCTTTGTATGTGTTCGTAGTTTTCAGTTTGGTGTGTCTTTGGCTTTTTTTTTCCACTGGTGTGGGTGGGGGTGTGCGTCTCTCTCTCTCTCGCTCTCTCTCTCTGTCTCTGTCGCTCTCTGTCTCACAGCATCTGCAATGGGATGATTGCATGTGTGGCTAGCAAGTACAGCCTGCTTTCATAGGTATCTGCACAAGTGCATGTGATGGCCTCTGCACCAATTGGTGGCCACCATTTAGTAATTACATGCAGCCTGCTGTGTGGTAATTGCAGTACTCACTGTCATAGCAACCCAATGCTATAAATTGCTATGTCAGGTAGGCGTAGCCCTTTCAGCTTTCCAAAGTGGGGTCCATGCTTGTTTGCTGTGGACACCGTTGTGTAAGTCAGAAGGTTGGTATAGTTCTTATAACTGAAGCTAGGGGTGTAGCCAGTGATTTAAATGTTGTACTCAGACCTGAATGTTGCCACTTCCACTACACAGTTGTCAGTGTAGAATTGTACTCACCCCTACAAATGCTAACACAAGATACATGGAAGTATGCAGTTTCTTTTCTACTTATACAATTAACTGCCATACTAAAGTAGTTATTGAGATGTATTCATTTGGCACATGAACTGTTTGCGAACTGCTATACTGTGAATATTAATTTACACACTTTTGAACAGTTTGTGCTTTTTTAGTGTTGACAGGCTGCTCATGGAAACTGGACAAATTTCAGTACATCCTTGGTGGACCCTGAACACACAGGTACATTGTACATTTGGGTAGGGGTGCAGAAGGACAGAGGGCATTATGTATTAATGTGTGAACTTTATCTAGCTGGACTTAAAAGGTTGCTGTGTACCTGTTAGTTTAGCAAGGCAAGTAGTCTGTCTGCGTAGCTCCCAACTGTGGACCTATCCAGATGGTAGCCAGAGGTTAGCCTGTTATTCTTTGTCTTTGCACCACACCGGTCTTTTCAGCACTAGAACAATGGCATTGTCACAGTTGGTTGCTACCAGTACATGGCTACATCCCTTGGTATTTCAGTGTTGTACTCCTACATAAGGGTATGCTTCTGGAACTCCTTCCAAAGCTATTTGCACAGTGTGTAACAGCAGAATAGCCGATATGGCTGTGTGTTTCTGCCTCTGACAGGCCTCTCAAACACTCAGGTGCATATTTGAACAGACTTAGGGAATAGTAGGTAGAAGTGAGGTACACCTTTACAATTTTAGAGACATTAAGTTGAGACTTTGAGAGAACCAGAGCATATGGATTAATACACATTTCCTGAAGAACAAGCAGTGTCTAACTCTTACTTATTGTCATTATTCATTAAGTGTAATTCCCCACCTTTCTGCCTAATGTCAGTACCTTTCAGAAGGTTTCAGAGGGACACAGCTAAAACCTGTCTCCAAATCAGGGACATGCCTGAAAATTAGTCACAGTTGGGAAGTATGGCCTCTGCCCAAATTAGATATGCTAGTGTTTCTCCTGCTATGATACTGTGTGGAGGTTGTAAAGTGCTGCTGTAACATTATTTTCTGCTAGAATGGCTGGTTTTCTTTTCACAGTCGTGTAATGCAATTTTACAAGAACTGCTGGTAAAGATCCACAGAACAGGATTTGTGTTATGGCATTGCTATTTGTCCTTTACATTCACTCATTCTGATGCATGATATATTTATTTCAGCACCAATTTGTTGTATGTTTACCATGGCTTAGTGGTACTTCATGCAGTCTAGTGTGTACAAGGTCCGAGCTTCAAGGCTGATAGAGGTGTTTTATTTTGCTGCTCAGCAGAACAAGGGCCCTGACATACAGAGTGACTAAGGCACTTTTAAGCAGTTGTAGGTGGGTTTGCGTGGGTTTGTGCGATGCTTAGCTAAGCGCACACAAGCGCACACAGGCGCACACTTGCTCAAACCCGCTAACTATTGCTTAAAAGTGCTTACTCCCGCTAACCCTCGCACTCATTTCTTTGAAAGAAAAGAAAATGGGGAGATAGGAAAGTGGTGAAAACGGGGCACAAAGAGGGGAAGACAGTAGGGAAAACAGCTCGGGATGTGCAGGATGGGTGTAGGGAAGGCCAATAGCTGCCCATTTCTTTAACAGCAACAGCTGTGCATATGCAGTAAATTTGGAGGGAAATATGAAACCTTCAACCCCTATGAGAGGGGTTAGGACAACAAAGTATGCTGTACTGCTAATTAAATATCAGTTTATGTGTCCAGCGGACATGTGTGCAAAATGGGCAGCTATGTATGGGGCGTAATTTTTTTTTGGGAGCAGATTGCCCTTTTTTACTTTTTTTTCACGTGAGAGTGGAATGTGGGGTAGGGGAAGTATGTATATTTGGGGAGGTAGGTTGGGCAGGTTAACAGACAAGACAAACAAGATGCATACAGGGGCCGAATATGACACATGTGGTGGGTGAACACCATTCACGGGGAAGGATGTTTGGAAATCGCAAGCCCATGAGACCACAAATGGCAACAGTGGAACTGAGATCCCCACCCATGGGCAGTCACCACTGCACCTTCACAGCCCAGAGGGTGGCTGTGCTGGGGGCTGCGTAGGATGGGCAGGCTCACCCATGAGTCGCGCCACTCATGCCTCAAGCTGGTGTAGAGGATCAGTGACAGAATGCTCTTTCTCCCTACGAACCACAGCCCAGACCATTCGGAGGGTGATAGGTGGCCCTCCTCTGCCCACGCTTGCACAGTGGGGACGAGCCCCATCCCCTGCAGCGCTTCCACCCAAAGGTGGCACAGGGCCAATGGAAGAGGAGGTCCCAGGCTGGGCACCAGACCTGCTGGTGCCAGGTGCCATCGCCAGCTGAGGTGGGACAGGTGGCTCCACTGGGACTGGCCTTCCCAAACATTCTATGTTTAGGAGGATTTAATGAAAATATGGGTTAGTAACAGTCAACAGCATTCCCAATTAATTATAACAGCATGCAGAAGTATTCCCATTAACCCAACACACCAGAGTTCCAACAGCTAAACGGCAAGCATGACACATGCATATATGGGACAACAGTGAACATTACAACAGCATGCAGGTTTAATTGATGGCAACAGGCCACCAATATTGTGGTATTTGAACAGGGCACATGCATCAAAATACATGCAGATATTTATAAACCAATAGGACATATGCCACAAGTAATGTTTTGAGATTAGACATACCCATTGAGGTGTGGAATTGCATTTTTTAGGCACATACAGTAGGGTGGAAAATGATAGCTACATTAACAACTTATATATCCTTCTAGTTTACACTACATTCCTATTGACTACAGTTATATGTCCCGTACATGTATTATTACAATACACAATTGTCCTTAGATCGTGAAATGGGTTTTGCTAGATCTTTATATACATGGGCTTTATCTGACATACAAACTGTCCAGGATGCAGATGTTACTGCTACATATTTTGTGAGTTGCTCAGACACACTACTGCTGAGATGCTACACTGACAGCTCTACTTTCATACACTTATCTAGATATGTTTAGGTTAAATTATCACTTATATGTTAACAGCTCCCTACATTTCTGCCAGCACAATGACATTTCTGGGGAACACAATACCAAGCTACTCATGTGCCAGATTAACCGGTACATGCTGGGCATGAACCAACAGTTGATGACTGTGAATATGCTTAAAATCTACTGGCACTCCTTTCATCCACTTTACATGGGCCTACACAACTGTGTGTTAACATCGCTTAATACAACAGTACTATTTCTATAACGCAAGGGTACAACAACATATCAAAGAAAATGACAGACACAATCCAGGAATTATACCTTTATTAAAGACTTAAAACACTTTTCTAGAGGCTCTCTCATTTATTTTATATGACAGTACATGCAGAATAATTTTTACAGAATTATTAAACCTTTATTTATTGTGTTTAAACACTTTTTTCAGGCTCTCTCATTTATTTTACATAACAGTACAAGCAGAATACTTACTAACCTGCCTGGTGGCCCAGCCTTAGCAGCCTATCTGCATAGGCTTGCTGATTCACAGCACGGACACCTGCAGTTGTGAAGTAATTGAAGTAATATTGAGACATACCTATCCATAGTATACACTAGAATAGCAATTCTTACATACTTAATTCCATGGCTACTTACTCAGTAGTGGGGCATTTGCCATCCCTCGGGCCTCCTGGATCCACTGGTCCAGTTGATCTGCCTTGCGTCTTTTCAGGTCTGCATGGTGGTGTCTGACCTGCTCACCAGTCCGAGGGACACCTGTGGCACTGGTGACTTCATGAGCTAGACGGTCCCAGGCTTCCACTTTGTATTGGGTGCCCTGGCACTGGCCCCGCTGGAGTCTATCCTCATGATTGTGGACAAGGAGCCAAACCATTACTTTTGACTCCTCAATGCCCCAACATTGCACTCAAAAATGAGAGCCCTCTCCAGGACTTGCCATTGCTACCTGCAGATGGGAGCTACAACCAGTTATGGCTAGTATTCCCGCCTATGGAGCTTAAGTATGCATCATTTCCCGCACTTATTTGTGACTGGCCAGTTTTAAAAAAATGCAGCTGAAGGGACACCTGCTTAGCAATGGGTAAACTTACATTAATATGTATGTGTGTGTTGAAAGTGCATACTTATGAAAAGCTGTCATAGCTTAGTGGTTCAGTACTGTGATTATGGTGCACAGTATCCCGGGTTCGAGGCCTGTCATTGCTTTTTATTTCACTACTGGCCAGACCGGCTAGGAGGTGTGGCTATGTTTCCCAGACTTTGCTCAACTTTGCCCGATGTTGCTCTACATTGCCCAATGTTGCTCTACGTTGCTCTACATTGCCCAACGTTGCTCTACGTTATCTAATGTAGCTCTATGTTGCCCACTGTTGCCCGACGTTGTGCTGGTTAGCGCAGTGCACAGCTACGTGCAAACATCTGCTGTTTGCACTCATTTGCGTGATGCGCAGCTCCGCGCAAAGCTATTGCGCTAGTTAAAGCAGTGCTTAGCTATGAGCAATAATATTGCACTAGTTAAAGCAGTGCTTAGCTACGAACAATTGTATTTAAATATTCTTAATACTGGTAAACTTTGCTTAGCAGTGCTTCACGTTGCTTAAGATACGTTACTTATGCATCCATCAGTATGCATAACCATTTCATTTTCTTATGTGTATATTTATATATATATATATATATATATATATATATATATATATATATATATATAAATATATAAAATTTATTCACTACTACATAGGCCATTTCAATGCATTTTAATGAAATTTAAATGATAAATATCAGGGATTATTTTTATATACAGATTTCCAACAGAAAATAGAAAGAGGAGTTGTGGGACTCTAACCGGGAATGCCTCCTCTTTGTGCGAAGGCTCTACCACTACATTATCGCTATTTTGCTTAATTTGCATATAATTTCTTATTATCCTCTTCGATGTCTAAACTGCTAACTGTAGCTAAGCAATGGGCAAACCCATGCAAACACGCTCAAATACAGGCAGCTATATCGGGAATAATAAAAAAAAAATTAAAGTTTTACATTTTTTTAATTGTACAGGGGTTTAGAATGTGGGGGAGTGTAGTGTTGGATATGTACACATTTGAGCGGACTTGCTCATGCCAGTTGACATTTCCCTATTATGAGACTTGCAGGGGCGTGGAATTTTGGACTGCTCGGCAGTCCAACACGCCCCTACACTCGTGCATGCTCTTTGTTAGACTTAGAGTTGAGGCAGCACCCTCATTAATATGCACGACGCGCTGCCGTCTTAATCTTACACTGGCATATATATATATATATATATATATATATATATATATATATATATATATATATGTGTGTGTGTATGCATATGTGTATGTATATATATATATATATATATATATATATATATATATATATATATAAAATATATATATATTTATATATATATATATATATATATATATATATATATATATATATATATATATACATATATGTAAGTATATATGTATATGTGTATATATCTATATACTATCTATTATATACTACAATTTTTTTAAGTTTCACTCGTAGTTTCTAGGACACAAGTAGAATTTTTAGACATTACCATAATGTAAGATGTAAATGGCTTTTTCTCAACAGAATTATATACAAAACCATGTTGTAGAAATATCTTATACAGGGACAGTATGCACCCCTCCCATATATTGTTTGTTTGTGTCTTTTGGCTTTTCTCGGTTAGGGGCCGCCACAACGGAACTCCGGTCCGCTAATGATTGGCAGTAGATTTTTACATACTGGCTTGCCGGGCCTAATGCACAACCTTCAACGAAGGAATGCCCGTTCACGCATGTCGCCACACAGAAGACGCTCTAACTGAGAATCAAACGGGCAACGTCTAACTGTGAGGTGACAATGCTACCACCGCACCACCACCGCAGTATCCCCCTCCCATATATACAAAAATATAATTAATGGGAAAGGTATGCAGATTTCAAGGCTAGATAATGATGATGAGAAATTTCAAGTAGAAAGGGAAGTGTTTAAAGATGAATTATTTGAACATAAATATAATAAAAAGGAAATTTATAAAGGTTTACAAGAGGTATAAACACTGAAAAATAATAGAGCTAGACCCTATATGCATGGATTTACTTTAAATCAAGAAAATGTTTCAAGTGGCACATATGACAAAGATGTAGTAACAGTTAGACTTGAATATTCCAGTAATGTTGAATGTGTAAGGCAAATAATAAGTAAGAATTGATTTATATTACAAGCAGATAGTGAAATAAATAGGGTAATTAAGAATAAACCACAATTTAGTTATAGGAATGGAAAAAACATAAACAATTGCTATGTTACACTAATAATAAGACTTTAAGTAGCATAAATATAAGCGGATTGCAGAAATGTGGTAGCTGTAGAGTATGTAGTGTACTAGCATTAGATAATGAATTTCTGCATTTTAGAACAAATAGGAAATTCAAATTTAATGTGTCAGCAAGTATTACAATAAAGGACTTGATTTATTTAGCAATGTGTAACACCTGTAGCTCATTCTACATGGGTATGACCAACAGGACACTTAGGGAACGTGTAAGAGAACACATAGCAGCAATTAGAAATAATGATGTAGATAGAAGTGCCCTTGCTAAACAATCAGCCTTGTTTTGTAATACACATGAATTTAGTTTTAAAGTTATGGAATGTCTATATCCAAGTCCAAGATTGGGAAACTTAAAAAAAAAAAATTAACAGAACAACGTGAGTTGAAATGGATTTTAGAATTACAAGCTGATAGACCACCAGGTCTTAATAACAGGGCTTCCATCAAAGCCATATTTAAAAGCTAGACCGCTTAAATAAGATGTATATATATATATATATATATATATATATATATATATATATATATATATATATATATATATATATATATATATATATATATGGATCTACCTGACTACATCAATAGTTCACAACACCGACAACAACTTCACCGACACCACATAATCGACAGTTCACAAACACGACACCTCATACACTCGACACATCATAACAACAAACAAAACAAATCCCTGTCCAAAACCCACACACACAACACAAGCACACCAAAATCCTCACAAACCAACACTAACCCTTACATACACAACTATCTACAACCCTAACGAAACCCTAACCCTAAGGTCCGTCACTATCGCACACTCACTTAACCGCCCTAACCTAACTCACTTAACGCGCCCCTAACCCAAAAAATATCACTACTGCACCCTTACCTAACCCGCGCCCTAACCCTAACTCACTTATCCCACCCCTATCCCTACAGACCGTCAACATCGCACACTTACCTTAGTCGCACCCTTACCTAACCCGCGCCCTAACCCTAACTCACTTATCCCACCCCTATCCCTACAGACCGTCAACATCGCACACTTACCTTACTCGCACCCAAACGGCCATCACTACTGCATACTTACACATCCTTTACCCATCTCAGTGTTCTCAGCGTCGGTGTTTTCCTCCGTCTGACTTCTGACTTGTCGATCTTCTGAGATGCTGTCACTGTTGTGAACAGTCAATGTAGTCAGGTAGATCTATATATATATATATATATATATATATATATATATATATATATATATATATATATATATATTAATATATGTTAATTTTATTGCTGTAGTTATGAGTTTGAAAGCTAGGCTTTACACAAATGTGCATAGTTAGATATTTGTTTTTATGCATTTTGTTAGTATATGTAGGTATAGCCAGGAAATGGAACAGCTCCTTGTAAGTTCACCAAAGCAGATTCAGTAAATCCAGGTAGGCACCAAACGAATTCAAATAATTCCTTTATTCAGAACCACAGAATGATAACACACAAGCGCTTTTGCTGATTAATTTATGAGAGTATATATAGGAAGTGATGCAATATGCTCTTGGTCTGAAGAAGCATCGCAAATTGATGTGAAAGTGCTAACCAACTGTTCAATAAATCAATTTACTTTTAGCCACCTCACTTAATACAATTTATTTATTTATAATTCATATAATTTGTATAGTAGAGGTTCGCAGTAGCATTGTTACTTATTATTGGACTCAAACAATATATTCACAATACACACTCTGTCGACAATCACCATAAGTACACAGACCTCACTACTGTACATACTACAACAGAATGTCCAGGTTTTGTCCTCAAATATAACCCCTACTATACTTAACATGTGTAGCAGTCTGATATCTCACTGGCTTGTTATCAGGTATGCTGTCAATAAAGAATGGTGTACTGAACATATACACCTCTTACTGCATGACTTAGGTACACAGGTTGATGGAGTTGTGGCTGGAGGTACAATCACAGAGTCAATATTGACATGTTGCTGTGGAAACCTCATACATTTACTGGTGTAATAGGGTTTGTTGTGACATATGTCTTGTGAGGGATATGAAGTCAGTAACTCTCATGGCTGTCACCATGTACTGACTGCAATCCTCAGACTATGCTTCTGCATTTCTAAAGGTAGGTAATCTGTGAGTTAGCACAACACACGTAAGACTCCAAACTCTGGCCAGTCTGCAGATAGCCCTACAGGTGGGAGTTTCCTCAACCACATAACACTGTCATGACAGGTATTAAATCATGTAGACCAACCATATCCACACAAACCCTGTTAAACCAACATTACTTCAAATACAGAAGAGCAAGACTTAACATTCTTTAGTCATGTCTGGAACATCCCCCTCCTGTTTGATGGCCTGTCTCCACAGTGTATGTTGCAATAGGTATATCCCACTACCCTCTGTGATGCTGTTCCCCAAACACTGAATGAGGTCCTGCTCACAATGAATGTAAAGGGCCAACACCCACATGATGTTCCTAGTTATAGGAGTGTGTTTCCATGCAATTGGCTATAGCAATGTTAACACAGCTGTTCCACATGCAATCAGCTAGTGGGGGACTGCAATTCGTGCACAGGCCATCAGCTGATCATGATCATCACTTACAAAACACAAGCTGCTGCCTAAGCAAAGCAGATGTACTTCTCCACATCCACCAGAGAGGGAGTGAGCGAGACAGACAGAGACAAAGTAAGAAAGGAAGGGGGTAGGAGAGTAAAAGCTAAGCATGCTTGTGTCACACAGTTACCAGTACAGGGTTTCAAACCCCTGCCTGACTATGTATTGCTATTACATTTCTATGCACTTGTTGCATGCACCATAGAGCTTACATGTTGGAGAGCTGTCAAAAGGTATATTTGAAGGTGATTGACATCAGCAACAGTGATAAAGGAGGGAAAAGGTAAGTGTAGTACATGTGCCTGTCCACAAATACAAGTCTCAAGGACAACACAGCCACACTCTCTCTCAGGAACTCACACACATTATCGTAGTTGGCAGGGTCAGGATTAGAATTCCTAACTAACTAGTTTGCTACACTACAGTATTATGCAGGTATCACACGCACCACAGAAGTTATCAGGCTGATATATGGACAAAGTGTATGTCAAGGTGACTGAAATCAGAAGGCATGCTTCAGTAGGGCAATGGGAGGTGTAGTGAGTGTGAATGGCTTCCAAATCATTAATCTCCACACACACACAGACACAGGTTTGCCAGTACTGACATGCATGGGTTCATTGCTTCACAGGTGTGTAGCGGTTGACTGTGCCAGAAGGGTGTACAAGGCTATGCAAAGGGTATACCTTGGCATCAGGCCACATGACAATGTTCTGCAGTGTGACTCAGGGATGTAGTCTCTGGATTATCTCACACAGGTGGGTATTATATTCACCATCCACTCATCTGGGTTACTATTGTGGGTGGCCAGTACTGTGCAATGTTTGTCATGTATGTGTTCTATATTCCATTACATGGATGGTATCTGCGATGTGCAATTGTCCAACATGCATGTTCTTTGACATGTGGAAGTGTACCTGGGGTGTCTGGGGCATGTTGTGTGGACAGATTGTTATAATCTGATGTGGCATTCCTGACCTCATGTGATGAGAACTGGCAATGGAACTCAGGTTGATCCTGCACCTACATTGACAGCACGATACAGGTATTAATTGGTGTTAGTGGCATCTGTCCATACAGGGCATGTGTATAAGGCATGGTATTTCCTTTGTGGTTTACATTTGCTGACTACAGTTGTTGCAGGCATCAAGTGGGGAACATAGCAAAGGACCACTGTACACAATGATTTGCCTAGTGTAGGGATGGAACAGGGTGCCATGTCATCTGTAGTTCCCTGCGATCACACCATGGTTACTATCTGTGGGCAATGTGCAGGGAACTACTAACATAGTGGTTTTTGCCTAGACAAGTGTGTTTGTGTATGAGACATGGATGGAGAGTGTTTTTTGGGTAATACAAGTGTTGCCTATATTGTTCCCCAATGCATAATGTCACATGTAGGGTTACATATTGTCTACACCAGCCTCTCTGCTGTTTGACATCTTTTGTCCTTGTAAGGTGGACATTGTGACATATAATAGGTCCTCCATATAAGATATTTGCAAAACCCACTCCACAATGAGTCCTATTATTACACAATCACACCTACCTCCACACAGGATACTGATGACAAGCATACACACACACACACATACAGAGTCTGACAGTTGCCATGTCTGGGATTAGAACTCCTACCTAACTAGTACATCACACTATAGCATTATGCAGTTATAGCACATGCCACAGAGCTTACAGGACTACGCCATCACCAAAGGTGTATTTCAAGGTGAATGACATCAGCAGGCTTGCCAAAGTAGGGCAATGGAAATTGTAGTGACTGTGAATTGCCTCAAAAGCTTTGATCCCTGCACAGACAAACACAAACACATAGAGTTTCACAGTTGCCATGTCTGGTTTTAAAACTCCTACCTAACTAGTACATCACACTGCAGCATTACTCAGCTATAGCATGCACCATGGACCTTACAGGGGGACTCCTTCCCCAAAGGTGTATTTAAAAGGGAATGACATCAGCAGGCTTGCCAAAGTAGGGCAATGGAAAGTGTAGTTCATAGGTTGGTAGTAGGCTATTGTCCCTAGGGCCTATAAAAACAAGCCTAGCTATAACAATTCCCTTGCTATTTCTTCCCATGTTATTTATTTCCCTGGACCCCTGTCTAGCAGGGTGACTGATGTGATCCCCGGGGTGGATTTCTTATCTTCCATCCAATCGTCATGGTTCCTTCTGAAGAGGGCCAAAGACACACTCTGCTTGACATCTATGGGCAGTCTATTCCAGAGTCTGGGGAGTTTCTGGGTCAGGAACCCATCCCTCCAGGATATTTTGTTCATTGTGATGACAAGGTTTAGATCTCTGGAGCATGTGGCTCTGAGGGATTTCTTTAAGTGTAGCATGTCCAACAGCTCTGGGTTTGACATGGCCTTGTATGTTATACAGAGATCGCCTCTGAGTAGACGATATGTGGCAGAGTATAGCTGGATTATTTTTAGAAGGTCAGCATAGAACATCTGATTTCAGCCTCTGATTCTTTTAGTGAGGTATTTCTGCGGCCTTTCTAGTTGTTGCAGATGTCTTGAGAGGTACATACCAAACAGGCCATTGTATTCTATAATGGGTCTACTGAGAGATGAGTACAGTGGGACAATGACCTCCTCTTTTCTGGATGAAAATCCCTTAGTGATGAGGTGTGCCACATAGAAGAATTTTCTGACTGTTGTGGGGATGTGGTTATCGAAGGTGAGACCACTGTCCACTTGTATCCCTAAGTCTCTTATCACACTTTCAGTGTTTAGTGTACTGCCACCTATGTGGTTATTCATGGGTACATGTTTCTTCCCAAAGGCGTTAACTATAGATTTCTTGGCATTGAGCTTGAGCCCATGGCTCTGGCACCAAGCATCTGTTTCTGTAAGGCCCTTTTGTAGAATATCCACATCATTTGGGGATTCAATAATGGCTCCCAGTTTGCAGTCATCTGTGACCTTTGTTAGCCAGAGTCCCTTAGTGTTGGCCTGTACTTCAGAGACATAGATGCCAAACAAGAGCGGTCCCAGGACTGAACCCTGAGGTACTCCACTTGTCACTTGTCTGGAGCTGCATTTGGAGTCAGCTTCTTTTACAGTGTGGGTTCTGTTAGTAAGCCAGTTGGCAACCCATTGAGTGGCATAGGGATTAATGCCCAGCTTAGTATGTTTATCTATGATTCCAGACTGGGGGATGGTGTCAAATGCCTTGGCAAAGTCCAGATAGGCTGTATGGGCAGCCTTACCCTCATCCACAGCTCTAGAGACTGATTCAAAGATGTCAATCAGGCTTGGGGATGAGATTGGCCCTTTATGAACCCTACCTGTGTGGGGTCCAGTGTTTGAAAGTTACCAATGTCTTTGTTTATAAGTTCCATGATCATACGTTCCATGGCCTTGCAGATCAGGCTCACCAGACTGATGGGGCAGTAGTTTCCAGGATCCAAGTTGGATCCCCCCTTGTGAAGTGAGATAGCTGTAGCTGTGCATCACTCAGTGGGCATGAAGCCTGAGGTGAGGTTATGATTAAACATGACACTTAGGTGAGGTGCCAGTTCATTTTGTAGTTCATGTAGTACACAGCCCAATATGTTGTCTGGTCCCATGGATGCTGTATTCTTAGCTTTGGAGATTGTGGTTTTTACCTTTGTGGCTATTACCAGAATTTGGCAATTTTTGGTATTGAGATGGGCCCTTTAGGGGATGAGAGGGGGGTGAAGTTGGCACTGAATCCATCTGCCACGATATTGGCAATAACCTTGGGATCAGTATATTTAATGCCATTCTGTTGTAGCTCAGAGCAGATCTGAGCATTGCCATTTAGATTCCTGACATAGCTATAGAATGGCTTATGGTTGTCTTTGGAATTTTTGGCTATATTGTTTTCATAACTAGCTTTGGAGGATTTTAAGAGGGATCTCAGCTTTTTACTGAGGTTGGCAAGGGAATTTTTTGCATCCTGGGATTTTCCTGTTTTCTGCAACAGTTTCTTCCTTTTGTTGTAAAGTTTGTTTATGGCAGGGGACCGCCTCATTAACTTCCTTTTTTTGGAGGAGTGCATCTTGGTTCTGTCAGGGATGGCACAATTCATGCACGAGTGGATGTGATCATACAGTGCCTTAGTGTAGGATTCTGTAGTTGAACTTTCAGTTCCCATCTGCATGGGTGTCATGAAGTTTGTCACTTCTGACTTGTGTAGCATGACTTTGGCTTTAGAGAAGTTTTTCTGGAGGTATCCGTACTGGGGGATGGGGGAGGGATGTGGATATCAGACCTGACCAACGAGGGGGTGACCATAGGTGTGAAGCATAGATTTCCCATGTTGGTAATGACCAGGTCTAGGATACTGGAGCCTCTGGTGGGACTATGGATTAGGTGATCCAGGGCATTGGAATTTATGAATTAAAATAACCATTGGGCAAAAGTGATAGTACACGAGTAGTTTTCCCAGTTAATGGCAGGATAGTTGAAATCACCCAGTATTAGGGTGTTTGGTTGTATCTTAATATTTTTCAGTATGTTTAGAAAAGTATAGTGAGACTCTTGGGGAATGATGGGGGATCTGTAGCAAGCTACAATTTGGATTGCAGTCTTACCTAGTGGTAGTTGCATCTGGAGAATTCCAGATGCATTGTGTTGGGCGACTAGCCTGGTGGTGTGAATATCCTTGGTGAATATGGACACTCCTCCACCTTAAGTGTTTGGGTCCTGGTCTGGTGGTTGAAAGGTGTGGTAAGAGTTGTAGCCAGGTATTGCAGGGGTGTTCTCTGGAGCCTTGAACCAGGTCTCTGTTATTGCACAGATATCAATGTTCTCTATTTTTAGGAGTGCCTAGTGACTGTGAATGGCCACAAAAGCATTGATCCCTACACACGCTCACAACCAAACACACACACACACACACACACACACAGTCTCACAGATGCCATGTCTGGGATTGGAACTCCTACTTACCTAGTACATCATATTATAGCATTACTTAGTTAGAGCACGTTCCATGGAGCTTATAGGGCTACTCTTTCCCCAAAGGAGTATTTCAAGGTGAATGACATCAGCAGGCTTGCCAAAGTAGGGCAAAGGGGAGTGCAATGTGTGTGAATGGGCCATAAACCATTCATCTGGAAGCACATACACAACACTCAGTCACACACATGTTTACATTTAACAGGAATGTGTATACAACTTCTAGATGAATAATGACTTGTACAGTCATGTTACACAGTTATAACAAGCACCACAGACACTATAGTGCTAAGGGATACCCGAAGCAAATGTCTACAGTTATTGACATTTGCACATCATGTGGTTTTAGCCAATTGTATGTGTGCTTGTTGGGACAGGCCTCATGATGGGAGGCTCTTTGTCACTGTCTTTCACTCTCTTCCACACATCTATGTATGTGTAAGTTTGGCCTATTATAGTGTGTCATCCTTGGATATATGTATGTATTCCTATCCGATGTGTGTGCAAAGCATGACTGGTGTGCAATGTGAACTGTGTGTGCAGACATTTGTGACTGTCAGATATGTACAGTCCACTGTTGTTGCCAGACATGGGCTTCATTTCTCTAAGTGTGGGAGCATGGCCAGTATGACCTTCTGCATTGAATGTGTGAATCCATTCCAGGTAGGTTGTACTCCAGTGCAAAATTTTGTGTTGTACACCTACAGCTAACAACCTGTTTCTGCAGGATATCTGTAGATCGGTTGATAATATGGGTCACAATGGGAAAAGGATAGTGGGTTACTGTAAGTAATTGCATCTGTGCTGCTTCTACTACATGGTTTTGGTGTTAGCAGAGATATTCAGACATATGTACTGTTTTACACTGTGATGTTTTATGTCATCAACTACTGCCAGGTATACATTGTTGCTTGCAGTAATTTCCTGGGGAACACAGGGTGAATGAAGCTGTGTCCAGTATTGTGGTCTGTGGCCCACATATTCTTGCACAATCATGCCATTCTGCAGGGGGAGCTGCAGACACTTGCTGATGGGTCTGTGTAAATGGTTCAGCACCTTGGTACAGTGTTGACTGAGGATCCCATGCTTGTACATCCATCAACGTGACAGTATGGCCATATCTTGCTGTGGCCATACCTCAAAGCTGTAGAGATTCACACAGGTTACCCAGAGGAAGGGCTCACATTTTTGGTCATTACCCCTTCACATTGTGGTTTACAAGCAGGTTTGTAATCACCCATTCCTGTGTTTGCAGGCAGGCATAGTATGTGTGCACAACTGAGTTTCAGACTTCACACACTCCATGGCATCCATGCTTCTACCCCCCCCCCATTTTTCTATCCTCTTTTGAACATTATGCAAACATTATCTGATAAGTATTCCTATAGTTATCCCTTCATCCTAGCAGAATTTAGGGGTTGGACCACAGTTCATGCAGTAGGACATGGTGGACATGCTACTGGGACTTGTCAACATGGCCTTGCATTTGGGTTCTGTGGACTGTGTTATGTTGTTATGTTGTTATTTAGGAGTCCATAAGATAACATACATTGGCAGTACGGGTGAGACACAGGCCATTGACAGAGGACTGTAGGGCATTTGGTAGTGATGCAGGCCATCTGTAGCAGGCTGGTGCATTGTGTCACTCCTACAGTCCCAGACTGCAGGCCACTATATTCCCCTGGGGTGACAGGGTAGGTGTGCAAGGTGTTAATGTCAATAGTTTCCATCCTTATTGATAGAGTTGTGTGGATGCTGTCAGGGTGCTGCTTACAGCTAGGGAAACAGCTGTATGGAACACCTCTTCAGCATGCTGTATTCTGTGGCTATTCTCATACAGAGGTGGTGGTTATATTGTACTCATTCCCAACAGCAGGGATAAGACCTGTAAGGTACCTGTGGCTGATGGTGGGGTGGGCTGTGTGTGTGTGTGTGCTATGGACGCTACTTGCAGTTGACTCACAAATATACATGGGGCATTCCACTTATGCTGGCTTATGCAGTTTTTCAGTACTTCATACCGGTGACTTTTGTGGTCTGCCAGTGTTTGGCCAGACAACATCAGTCTTCCATACTACAAACCCACTAATGTGCTGCTAGCCTGTATGTACAATTCCAAAGGTGTGTCCATTTGACAGTAACATTTTATACACTCTCTGTCTAGGGTACTTCCACCTGTGTACTCTTTGTATGTCTTGGTCCACATTCATGCCATGCCCATCTTTCAGATGGTGACAGATATTACATCCAAACAATTAGTATGGATTACTGCTGAAATGTGTCTTGCTGGGATGCATTGTGTTTGGCACTGCAGTTGTGAGAACTTGGCACTGTCATTGGCAGTTCTGGCCACTGGCCATCAAGGCACAACCCACTATGCCTACATGCTGACTACTCTCACACAATATACAACAGACAACAACCTAACACACACAGCCCTGCATATTGTACATGTGTTACAATCTGTCCTGCTACTTATGCCAGCTCAGGTAATTTGTGCTCCACTGTTATACCTACACATACATGTTACTACATTTCTACATAGGATTGTGGGGGGGGGGGGTCATCTGACAACTCTACACATTTGTCATGACTGTACTGGTATTTCAGGTACTCTATTTCATTCTGTATTCTGACATATCATGCAGACTAGAGACATATCAGTGTACTACAGTTTTTAAGTTTTATTGACCTACATTTCAGTTTCAGACTTCTTACACTTCTGAACTAACATCCCACTGCCTGACCTGTTGTAGTCTGTCTGTGTAGGTCTGGAGGGGGGGCTGTTCTCCATTGCCATCAATCAGATGCCTTAGCACAGCCTTTCTTTGTGGTTGTCTACACCTGTCCTGCTGGCTGAGACTGTTGTTGGGTATGTGAACCTAACAGACAAGCATGTGCATGTCCTATGGACACACATTTGGCCCACCACATGTCCTGCAGTGGGTTTTGTCACCTTGTCTAGTACTGCCTACTATGTTGACACCAGTATTTGTTAAGGATTTCATGCTGCCGGTATAGATGTCTAATATCTGCTGGCATCCCATTCAGCAACCTTATTCCTTAACATGCTCACATCCATACCATAGATACAGGTAGCAGAACATTCTACTCCATTCAGCAATTGATAGTGAGCGTGACTTACCTTGTGGCTGTGCCAGTATTGAGGACGGTGCTGGAGGGCTGACTATGTTGTATGCATCCTCCTCTGAGTCACTCTGTGCCTGTGCAGGCCTTGGCAATGCTGTTCCTGCTGCAGCTGTTTCCGCAGGATCATATCATGTAGCATGGCACATACAATGACAATTTGGGTACATGTAGCTGGCGAGTACTGCAAGGATCCGCCGGATATGTCCAGGCACCGGAACCATGACTTGAGCATACCAAACACATGCACTATTATGATTCTGGTCTGTACGTGTAGCTCAATATCAAGTTCTTGTTTGAGTGTGTGTGCATTTCTGATGGGTGTTATCAGCCATGGCTCCAGTCCGTAGCCAGCATCCCCCACTAGGCGGCCATATGGGATGTCCCTACTGGCAAATCTCTGGTACAGCTGCATTATGTGATTGTGATAGCTTCCAGGGCTGCCAGCACACACATTCATTATAATGCCCTGGGTATTGCACATGACTTGGCAGTTGATGGAGGGGAAGCCCTTGTGGTTTATGTAGACTCTACCCTGCTTGCTGAGTGGTGCTTTGATGTGTATGTGCATGCAGTCTATAGCACCCACTACCTCAGAGTTTTCTGCTATTTGGTGGAAGAGATGCATATTGCTGGTCAATGCCTCATGGGTGTTATGTGCTCACTGGCATGTGCTGACATGGCATCCAGGAACTGGTGGAATACTCTGTATGCTGCTGCCTGTGAAATCTCCATGATATCCTCAGTTGGCCTTTGGAAGGTACCCATGGCTAGTATTCTTAAGCCTACACATACTTTGATATCCATTGGGATGGGTTCACCTCTGTTGGTTCTGTGTGTGAGGCATGGCCGGCACAGCTCAACAATTTCCTGTAGGAAGTCTCTGTCCACCCTATAGCACTCCACTATCTCCAGCTCATGTAGCCCCTGGTAGGTTACCTTGGGTCTGTACAATCTTCTCCTTCTTGTCATGGTGGGTTGGTCATCAGCATTCTCATCCTCACCACTTTCAGCCTCTTTCACATGTTGATTTATGATAGTAAATGCAGCTCCTATAATTTTGTTGCTTTTCTTAGGTAAAGTTTCCCCATTTGTGTACACCGGTGGTGTAGAGTTTGTGGGAAAAAAACAGACGTAAAGGTGTTTGCATAGTTTATAGTAGTGTGCTAGACTGGGCTGCTGTCTGTGTACTTGGCTAATTCTGATACATTTCACCTGTCAGCTATGCTAGTTCTCCTTGATTACCTTCCTACTGCTGTTTTCCCTTCCCATTGCCTTTCTGTTTAAGACCAGGGGTGTGCCACACAAACACAGTAATCAGATGTGAACGGAGCTGCTATTTCCTAGTTTACTTTTTTTATTGTTTAAACCCCAGTGCACGGCACACACAACCATTTAGGCAATGTAAGGAGTGCTAGGCAGCTTCAGACACACTCCCTTCCTTAGCTCTGCTAAGCTAATGGCAAACCCGAGTCACAGAACTCCAGTAAGCTTACTGTATGCCTGACACACCCCTCTATGATGTCAGCTAACTCTTAGGCTTGCACCATGGTTTTCCTTCACCTATATGGTTGGGTGAAGGTTAGACATGAGGGGAAATCTCTGATTCAGTATCATTCCACTCATTTGCATAGAATTGTCTGCTAATGCCTAGTTACAAGTCCCACACTGAGCCATCCCCCTTAACAACCACTATTCACTGGCCTTGTTTTCTTCTGTCTCTGGCATTGGCTATAATGGCAAAATTGTGATTTTGCAGAAAAAGCTTTTTTCAGGGTTTTACTTTTATTTTCTAGCCGATCCCATTTGCGTTCCACTGCCCTACACTTAAACAGCCGAAATCGGCCCCAAAAAAATAAGTTATTTTATTTTAATTTGCAACTGTTTTCCATGCCAATAGCCATATATTTAGCCATTGGCATGCTTTCCACATGATATACACCCTTTATTTGGCACTGTCATGGCTCCATTTTGTAGTTTGCAGAAATGTACTCAGTTGCTAACCGAGTACATTTCTGCAAGTTACACTAGTCCTGCACAGATGGCTGCCAACTTCCTGGATCACTAATTCACCTCATTTGCATGGTTTTTACCTGCAAAGGGGGTAATTAGCATACAGGAGATGTGTCCGTGCAGGAATAGAGCAGGAGCGCTTGTGCACATCCCGGGAGCTTGCTCCTGGATCTCTCGGAGGCCATATTGCCTCCAGCAGCTCCTGCACTATTCCTGCATGCCATGCAGAGCTTGCTAAATCCTGGGGATTAAGTCATTACATCTGATTGACACCCCCAGGTGCATCTGCAGTAACCTTCTACTGATGCATCTAGGCATCAAATATTGCTTGTTTATATTTGCTTCAATAATTCCAAAACCATGCTTTAGGTTTTAAAAGATTTCACCTTAAAGCTTTCACAATGGCAAACTCAATTGTATTAACATTTGACCTCTGTCTAGTGCAGGTAAAGAAATATTAACTGTTGTTTTTATTATATTAATTTATATAGATATAATTTTCACATTTTTCTAAATATCTCAACAGCCAAGTAACACAGACAAAACTCTTTAGCCTTATGTGAAAGCTCTTAGCTAGATGAATAAAATGCTACTGACAGTATGTGTGCAACTTGAGAGTTTGCTGAGATTTTGTAAGTTGTTTACAAAATATTACAAACACATAAATTGATAGATAGATAGACAAATGTGCATATGCATATTGTAGCATTATATGGCAAATTTGAAGTGCCAAAGCTGATGATATACAAGTAATATTTTATATAATTCTGGAAAATTATGTTCTAAGAATAATGCCTTATAAATAATATTCTTAATATTTCTATACAGAAAATGTCAAAAAAGAAGAGTATGCCTCTGTTTGTAGTAAAGAGGCTCCAGTAAACAGTACATGTAACAAGGAATTTATGTGTTTAATATGCAAAAAAGAAGGTTTTAGTCCTACTGAACACAGAAGTATGCATTTCACTGCAGAGGTAGCTTTTTTTTTGCCTAGAACAGTGTTTCTGGGAATTGTGTTATGGGAGAGAAGAAAAGACTACCTGAGGGAGCATGAGTCGAACAAAAGATATTCTGGTGAATAATCTGGCATGCAGGAAGTTGAGTGAATTTAATTTTGAAGTAAACATAATCTCTCATGATAGATTACAGATATCTGCTATTTTTTTAATGTTCTGAAGAATGTTTTACCACTGAATTGCTATTTCGCCTTCTGTTTTAATAAAAAAGTTATTTTATGGACAAACTGCATTTGTTGCCTAGTCTTGATACCACAGTATATCAGTAAATAAATGTTTATAGGCAGACATACAGCCATCTTCAGCAGTCCAGACACAGACCATCTTTAGAGACAACAGAGACAACAGAGTTAATTTTCTTTCATCTGGGAAGTTGAACACTTTCCATTAAATTCCATTCTGCATCATCTCTACTTATAACTTGGTTTCCATATTTTGCTCCTCCATATAAATACTGACCTGTGGAAGGACAAAATAAAATAAGATCAGAAATCCTAGAATGATGCACCTCTGTTCCATCCCTTCATGTTTCCAGATTCTACTGATATAGAAATGTCTCAAGTTTATTATTAGTTTTTGGCATAACTATAGAAGTGCTTGTGATAGCTGGGCATCAGAGATGATCACACATATGCTAGGTATGCCAATCTGCAGGCAAAAACCTTCTGTATCAGATTCCTTAAGATTTGACAATTTTTGTTTGTCCCTGTGGAGCAAAAGAATAATTTCATTACTGAGATACAGTTGTACAGGGTTTGATTAGCTGCAGAGACTGGAGGGAAAGGATTGGAAGATGAGAGTGAACAGCTGATGCTGGCTGGCCTATCCTGTGTGAAAGGACCCTGGTGAGTTCCATTCTGTAAATGTATACGGCTTGGTCAGGAGGTTGGGCATGCATGAAAATATGCATGTACCTCTTGTAAGCAGCAATTGCTGTGTTTGCAAGGCTGCTGCAGGGTGGTAGGTGTTAGGCCATACTCCCTTGCATTGATATGGCATTGTTCCAGTGCCCCCAGTCTGTTTACTGACACTGGATGCAGGGTGGGTTGAGCAAGGGGTGAAACTATGGTGTACTAGCCTCTCCTATTTGTCTTCTCTCTTTCTCTTGTGGTTCACATAGCATACTGACCTATGATCCCTGATCTGGTAGATGAGCTGGTGGCAGCTGATAGCTATGAGGAGGAGGAGGAGTGAAAAAAATAGACTTTGTAATGAGCCATTTTCTGGAAAGAATATGCTCTGTACTGCACTTCCTTTATACTCCAGAAGTGTAGACCCTTTTTTCCACTATTGGCACTGCAGTACAATATAAGTGGAGTAATGTTGCGTACCATCCTATGAATGCAGCGTTAAACTGGGGTTCTACCTGAGTGAATTGGTGGCAGCTCAGATGGATGTAAAATATCTCATGGTACTTATTGAAAAGAACAACTGGTGCCAAGGTCAAATTTCCCCTAGTCAGTATGAATACCTCATCAGGTCTCCCTTGAAAAAATGGACATATGCCCAGTGGGGAATAATCCAACAAACAAAAAAAAAAAGAATAACATAACTAAATAAATAAATACATGCATAAAAATATTAATTTATTGCCTGGTCTTTTTGAGGATTTGTTAACTTTTTTCATCAATTCACTTTTTCTTTCAGTTCTTACTGCAAGAATAAGAATGACTAAAGCAAATATAATAAAATAAAAACAATGTGTGAAAGGATTCAGAAACCTGTATAGCAATGCAGAAACTTTATTTGGAAATGTTTACTCGATATGATATAGATAGGTTTCCAATTCAGAGATTGGTAGAGTGCCATGGTTTAAGAAGATATAGAAAATGGGCAAACTATACATCAGCACCCTGATTGGAGAATGAACATTCTCCAAAACGTTATTAACGTACAAGTAATGCCTGGTGAAAAATGAGTCTGCCACTTAATGGCAGCATATTAAGCTGTCTTGGAGCTCGGGCTGCTAAAAAAATAACAGTTGACATTACTTTTATACTTGTTAAGCAGCGTTTTTGCTGTTTAGTATTTAGTGTGTGTAAATAAAGAAATGTGTGTATGTGTGTGCATGTATGCTATGTGTGTGTGTTTACTTTTCTGTGTATGAGTGAATGCACGCATGAAAGCAGAGGAGACTGTGTGACAGAGATCATGAGAGAGTGAGAGCGATCTTATGTGAGTGATTGCATGTATGAAAGCAGAATTGACTGTGTATGAGAGAAAACGAATGGGCTGTCTGTAAAATTGTTGCGTTTTACTTACTTATTTCTTTTTTTAAGTACTGTATTTTTTTAATATATTTTTGATATAAAATGCTTCCTCCAACACCATTAACATATACTACAGAAAGTTTGAAACACTAGGCGGAGGAACTATTTTACATCACAAATATACAAAAAAATAATATAGTACTTAAAAAAAAAATAAGTAACCAAAACACAACAATTTTACAGATAGCCCATTCTCTAAGAGCAATAATGCCCTCCAGTGTGTGTGTGTTGATGTGTAATTAATACCCTTCCAGAGGTGCAGAGGCCCTCCAGCTGCGGCATCAGGCCTCATAACACCCCTGAGCGGGCATTAATTACACATTAGCACATACCCTGTTGGGCATTATTGCTTACCTAGTGCATTTTGCTTCCCTGTCTTGTTAGAAAGGCCACATTTGGATTTGGCATTCCAGGACATGGCTAATGGTAATTAGCCTTGTGAACTTCCCTGGAACTTTTCACCAATACTTAAATACTACAGTAATATGATTCAAAGAATATCTCTACTGCACTATTTACTGGCATAGTGATAAAAGTGTTTGCTGTTTCCTGAGAGCATGTACCCATTCTGTCCTATGACAAAAATGAAGCTTTTAGCTCTGTTTGAAATAAATACTGTGAAACCATTGAGTGGTATGTGTGTATATGTGCATGGTTATGCAAGCTTGGATGCATGAATTAGTAGGGGTAACACTGACACGCTACCTGTAACTCTGCACGTATCAATTCAGTGATATGGTAATGGGCTTCTATTGAGTTGTTGCTCTCTGTGGCTTTATCACATCTGGATCACATTATATTGCTGTTGCACTACTGCACAGTGTGGCTTTCCCTACCTGTCACTGGAGGTGATATGCTTTCCATATCACAATCATCAACTTTATACAGATAAAAAGGCAAATGTGTATATAAGTGTATGTTGAAGTGGTTCAAATGAAGTTTTAATATTAGTATAAAAAGGTATTTTACACTGGAAAAATGCAGGGCAGATTATATATTTCAGGCAAGAAAAAAATCATGTAACAATTAAATCTCTTGCTATATTATATTATGCAGTGATGTTTAGCTCTAAGAATATGTAACAAAATACATTATAAATACTGTACTACTTCAAAAAGAATCACATAAAAATATAAAATACTCAACTGAAAACATCAAAGAAAGTTTTTCAGATTTTCAGAGAGAATAACTGTGTGCAAATATGTCTCCTTAATTCAGTCAGTAATGTTATTGAGCCTACTTTGACTTTCTTATTATAACATTGACATACAGGTATACATGCACATAAAATCCCATTGCATATATTCCTCATATAACTTTAGTAGAAAACAGGTAGCAGTCCCTGTGTAAAATTATATCACTCCATACTGTTTGAGGAGATGGATAACTTTAGAGTCAAGTGGGTGTATGGTGTGGGGGTAAGAAGTTCACAGTGAAAGAAGTACTCCTTTGAAGTTTAATGCAGTGAAACACAACTGAATGGTTGAATTTGTCTAAAGCAAACAAGGTACAAATGTAATGCTGTAATTTTTCTAGAGTTTCTATCCTTATAACTTGTGTTCTCACACACCTGAAACCATTTAATTAGTTCTGGTTATTTTTTTCTCTCTGTCTCTTTTTTTGCTGGCAGTCAAACATACAGTCACTGTGGGTAGTCTATGCTTCCTTTTGTGCTACTAGAATGCAATACATTTGTTGTCACAAAGGGAATTCTAGATACCTAACAATTATTTTTACATAAATGCAAAACTAGATAAGGACATTCAGGAAAGGCAATATGCTGAGGGACCTGTCAGTTCAGAAAAAAAAAATCAGATGAAGATCAGCAGAAGAAACTAGTGTATGATCACAAATGCATTTTAATCAGTTCTAATTTAGAAAGTAGCCAGATGGCTACCTTAATCAGATAAAAAAAAATGGATACAGCAGCTGGAAGTGCAGGATGTTGTAGAAAAATTTTTCATTTTCTTAGCTGTTTCATTCATTGAAACAACTTGCATAGTGTATCTACATTCTTTACCGTTTTCTAATTAAAGAACCAGGCAAACAACTCACATTCATTTTGCTCGGTACTCAAACAGGTAGTAACTAGGACATGTTTCCGACTTATCGTAGAATTTTTAAAAAATTATGTGAATAAAATTAAAACTAGAAGAGAATAAAGGAACTTCTCATAAACTTTCCTGCTGACTATTTTCTCTGACATATTATAACACATTAAAAGCAGTTCGGTAATTATCTTGTTTTTTTTTTTTTTTTTTTTTTTGCTGTCTCTTTTTTTATGCCCCTGGATGCAGAAAAACCCAAGCAGTACACAAAGCACGTTGTGACCAGAGGAAGGTTCTTCCTGTGTTCATAATCCATCACTAACTGGATACCTGATCAGGTCATTTGATGAGTCAGCATTTTATACTGGGTGCTGGATACATGAAGCTTCTTCTAAATGATTTTGTAGTCATATTACTGATAATGGTGATTACATCTGTGCACAGCTTCTCCTGTGCTGAGATTTGGAAATAATATAATTCTTTTACTGATGATAAGGATTGTGCCAAAGCCTCGTTTTTTATTCTAGAAAGGAAAGTTGGTTACGTGGGTGGGTTCTGTGGTGTGCTGAGAATGCCAGTTAAAACATGCTTTAAGCAAATAGCCTTTGAGATTTGTCCATTGACAATGAATAGTAAGAGCTTCTGATATAACTTTATATTTTACTTATATCATGCTCTGGCCCTAAAACCTCAGCATGTACTAATATCATTTCAAGGGCTCTTGACTAATTTACTCCTACGTTAGTTTCTTCTCTCTTTCTCCCTTATAACCTGCTCCCTGCTTCAAAGGAACTCTTACAGAGATTAAAATAATTTGACAGGATGGTAAAATCACAACTGGGGGCACCAGGTTGATAATAGGCATAGTTCAACAATTCAATGAACAACTTATGAGTAGGAGTCACCTTCCAGAATTAAGAAATTCTGGTAGAGGGATTCTTGATGATGAAAATCAAATACTTTAGCTTTTTATGGCTGTAGACATGTTATTTTCTCCAATCCAATTGTATCTATTAATTCTATAGTGGCATCACAAGTTTTACAGTTTTCTTATCTTCTCTTTCTGCTTGCCTTCTCTTTAATCCATCCATCCATCCATCCATCCAGCCATCCATCCATCCATCCATCCATCCATCCATCCATCCACAATCCCTTTTTACTATTTTTGCACATGGGGTCAGGGTGTAACTTCAACAGTGGCAATCATCTAGAGCCAAGGTTTATACAGCCAGGTGGTTAGCCCTGCTGTGGTCTTTAGTCCATATCAGTCTTATCTGATGAATGCATAGCCATTAAGTACTGCCCTGCATAGCATAACATTGACTTAAATGTTTTGTACAACAGTTTAGCTCTGCGAATTTTATAAATTTGCTTAAAATTATTATTTTGCTTCATTGCCAAGATGCCAAGAGTATCAGGTATTCTTCTCAACTCTCGTGTACTTTTTTCAGTTTTGAAAGAGGCTAATATAACCCAATTTGGAAAAAAAATAATTATAGGTCCTAACAGTCTTATGAATTATCTTACAGTCTTTGATTTCCTTTTTTGACAAAGTCTGTTGATACAAAATGTATACTAAATTTACATAATTAATGAGCTTTCATCTCTTACTTTTTTCAGGAGCATATCTCCCCGGGTCTCCGCTGAAAATTGGCTCGTTCCAAGTTCGACTTTCCAGTTAAACAAATGTTAAATAAATTAAATAAATACATATACTGTATTATTTTCCAAAAAAGAGAAAGATCATTCTACATATTGCAGAATAAATGTCTAAAACTAATACATCTTGGTATCTTATTAGCATTTTATATGCAGCAGCCTGAAACAACAGTAGATGCTTGTGTTACTTAATTGAATGGACCATTTTGTTTTTGATTGGGTCTAGCTTTGCTTTACTTTTTCTACATTTTCAGAATAGTCATGGAAGGACATTGATTTATCTTTCTCTGTTGTCATCAGACATTAACTTGCTTCCACAGTTTAATTGTACTGATGTCAGTATTAAATAGACACTAAGGCCATCCCATATTAATGCAGTTTATAAATTAAGAAAATAGGTGAGGTTATCACAATATCCTTTTTCATTTGTTAGTTTTATGTGAGTAAGAAAGAGAACAGGGGAAAAAGAAAGAATAACCATAGAAAATGTGAATTTGCAGTTTAATTAATAAGCTGAGGGTGTAAAGAGTATGAAGATATCCATGGTGCCTAAGCTTTAAAAATTATTTAACAATATATAGTATTGTCTTCTAATTAACCTACTTTAGAAAAAGCATCACACACTCAGGTGATGGGAAAGAGCTTCACCTTTAATTCCAGTAAGCCGTACTGAACAGTTTCTCCTTTTCTGTTTTGTCATTCCTTAAAATGTGTGCCATGACCAAACCAATGGTATTGATATACATATAATATATATTTATTTATCTATATTTATCTATATATCTACATCTATATAGGTTCATAGATAAGTACTAGTCTAGCTGCCCTTGCAGGTTATTTTATGCCTAGCCAATTTCCCTTTTTGTGCTAAAAATAGCCTATCCCATATTGGCCTTACCTATCCCATGACTGATAATTACATATTACCCTGATGAGAATAGTTGGGATCCTGCTATAGATAACTTGAGGGGAACCATGCATAGGATAAATCATGTAGGAGCTGCCTCTGTCTATTAGTAGTAGAGGAGGCAGTCCTGGGGTAAATTTTCTGTTTCCTATCCATAGATCTAAGTTGCATGTCAATATGGACAGGTGCTAACTTTGTTTTATGTAGATGGAGTGCCTGTTCACAGCAGTGGTATCCTCTGCAAGATATACCTGTCCCTCCAATCTGTTCTGTTAATATTGTAGAAGAGGTTTAAATCCCTAGAACGAGTATTTCTGATGCCATTTGACTTGAAGATGTGCAGTAAATCCACCAGTAATGGGCCAGAGGATGCCTTATATGACAGACACAGATATTTTCTTAGCAATCTGTAGGATATCTAGTGTAGTAATTGGCTTTGAGTCAGTCCATATCGAACATATTGTTTAGGCCTTGTATCCTTTTAGTAAGGTCTCTCTGTGGGCATTCCAGTTGTTACATGTGTCTGGACAGATACATGCCAAAGAGGACTGTGTAGAGAGGTCAATGACTTTCCTAGATCTAAACACAATCCCTTTGTTTATAAGAAGTGCATTATAGAAGGACTTTCTTAACAACAATAGACACTGTTAAGTCACTGTTCACATAAGTTCCCAAATCAAAACAAGTGGGTCTTCTCTTATGGGCATATTGTCAATTTGGCAGTTCTCCAGGGTAGATGACTTCTGAAATGATGCAATAATGCATTTTTTGGCATTTAGTTTCAGTCCAGGACTTTGCCACCAGTTATTTATTTGGGTAAAACCTTAATGTGAGACGGTTAAGTTATTTGGGGATTCAATAACTGCTCCTAGCTTGCAGTCATCTGCAAACATAGTCAGTCAGAGCCCTTTGGTATTGGCTTTTACTTCAGAAAAGTAGATGCCAAATAGGAGACATTCCAGTACAGTACCTTGGGTAATCCACTTGTGACTGATCTCTTTGTGGAGGTAGCTTCCCCTGTTTTGATTATCTGCATCCTATCTGTGAGTCACTTTGCAATCCAACTAGTGACATGGGAGTTTATTTAGCTGTTCTAGTTTGCCTGAGTAGGAAATGTTGTCAAAAGCTTTGGGTAGGTTGAGGTATGCATTGTCTAACTTTTTGCCTTCATACCTTGTTTTGGTCCCCATTTTTATATCTACAGCTATCTATCTATCTATCTATCTATCTATCTATCTATCTATCTATCTATCTATCTATCTATATGTGTGTATTTGTGCCTGAAATGTTCTCCACTCTTCATTTACTGTCCTAGTCATTCTTACTGAGCTCTATTTATATAAATTACTTTGAACCTTATGCTTTGCTTAAACATAGTGTATCAAGGTGTTTTTGTACAATTTCATTTTGGCAATAATTCAACTGCTTTAACATAAAACCCACTTTGAATTCTAAAACATGTAGATTTTTACATAAGTTTCTTCACAGAACAATATTATTAAGTTTAATAAATGTGTGTTTGCACTTCACATATGCTGAGCAGCTGTGCGTCTACTTCTTGATTCCAAATCATATGGTCCTGCAGTCTGATGATGTAATACAGGAGGTAAACAGCTTGTGTTAGGTAAGAATGTACTCTGTCGTCTGCATCTAATTTCATCACAGTGACACAGACTGCAGTACAATCAGCCAGTCATTCAATCAGGTAAGCAGACAGTAGATCAATAAATAACTAAGAGCATTTATATTCAAATAAAAGTAACAAATGCAAATGGAGCAGGATAAGACTCCTAGTAAATGTGTAGTGCTTGACATACAGTTAATAACACAAATATAGTACTGCAATAAATAGTTCTCTACCATGGATGATCACTTTTTGGAAGAAAACTAGAGGTTTGTTAATTACCTTTGTGATAGCTGATAGAGAAGTATATTGCATGTGTTATATATTGACTGGATTAGTGCTGGAATGGCTTCATCTCAAGGTAGAAGGTGCACCTGCATCTAAGACTATGTACTGCAAGTTCTACCAGCTGTGAAGCAAAACTGCCTGCATAACTAAGTTTCACATACAAATGTAATTGCACTACAGGTTTTCAAGGTCAAAGGCAGAGAGCAAGGAACCATTCATGTACGTAGTTTGGTGTAGTGCAAATTATCCCTTAAACTCACAGTGTCCTGTTTTCAAAAGTAGATTTAATTCCCTGGCAGGTTATTTGCCTCACAAACCAATTCCCAACTTGGATTGGGAGAATTTAGGTATGATGGCTATGCTGTCCTATAGGAGGATCTCCTGCAATGGACAGACTTTACCTTTGGAAATATGACTGCATGCCAGACACTGTTCCTTGAAGGCAACACTAGATCTTATAAACAGGTAGAACTGCTGCGTCAGATAACGTTACCCAATCTGAGCAGCTACACCAAGTCCTCAGATAAAATTAATCTGCACTCAGAGCAGGTAATGAGTTTCATTAAAACAGAATGTTATAGAATATCAGCTCCCAGGATTCACTAATCCTCCGTGTAAGACTAGATTAGTCTTACATGGAAACGCCAGTCTAAGAGTAAGACGGTAGCATGCCATGAATATTAATGAGGTCGCGCTGCCTCAACTCTAATGCTAACACGGAGCGCGCACGAGTGCAGGGGGTGTGTCGGACTGCTGAGCAGTCCAAAAATCCACGCCCCTGCAAGTCTCTCAATTGGGAAATGTCAACCTACATGAGCGAGTCCGCTCAAATGTGTACATACCCAACACTATACTCCCCCACATTCTAAACCCCTGTACAATTATAAAATGTAAAACGTTTATTTTTATTTTTTTTATTTCCAATATAGCTGCCCGTATTTGCACGTGTCTGCATGGGTTTGTCCATTGCTTAGCTACAGTTAGCAGTTTAGACATCGAAGAGGATAATAAAAAACTTATATGGAAATTAAGCAAAATAGCGATAGTGTAGTGGTAGAGCTTTCACACAAAGAGATGGCATTCCTGGTTCAAGTCCCACCACTCCCCTTTCTATTTTCTGTTGGAAATCTGTATATAAAAATAATTCCTGACATTTAGCATTTAAATTTTAGTAAAAAGCATTGAAATGGCCTATGTAGTAGTGAATACATTTTATATATATATATATATATATATATATATATATATATATATATATATATATATATATATATATGTGTGTGTATATAAGAAGGTGAAATGGTTATGCATACTGTTGGATGCATAAGTAACGTATCTTAAGCAATGTGAGACACTGCTAAGCAAAGTTTACCTGTATTAAGCATATTTAAATGTAATTGCTCGTAGCTGAGCACTGCGTTAACTAGCGCAATGGCTTTGCGCGTAGCTGCACATCGTGCAAACGAGCGCAAACAGAAGATGTTTGTGAGTAGCTGCGCACCGTGCTAACCAGCGCATCGGGCAATGTTGGGGAAAATAGAGCAATGTAGAGCAATGTTGGGCCAAGTTGAGCAAAGTCATTAAAACACAGCCACACCTCCTAGCTGGTCTGGCCAATAGTAAAATAAAAAGCAATGACAGGCCTCAAACCTGGGATACTGTGCACCATAACAACAGTACTGAACCACTAAGCCATGACAGCTTTTCATAAGCATGCCCTTTCATCACACACACATACATATCAATGGAAGTTTACCCATTGCTGAGCAGGTGTACCTTCAGCTGAGTTTTTTCAAAACTGGCAAATCACAAATAAGTGCAGGAAATGATGTATATTTAAGCTCCATAGGCTGGAATACTTGCCATAACTGGTTGTAGCTCCCATCTGCAGGCATCAATGGCCGGTGCTGAAGAGGGCTCTCATTTTCAAGCGCAACGTTGGGGCATTGAGGAGTCAAAAGTAATGGTTTGGCTCCTTGTCCATAATCATGAGGATAGACTCCTGTGGGGCTAGTACCAGGGTACCCAATACAAAGCGGAAGCCTGGGACCATCTAGCTCATGAACTCACCAGTGCCACAGATGTCCCTCGGACTGGTAAACAGGTCAGACACCACCACGCAGACCTGAAGAGACGCAAGGCGGATCAACTGGCAAGTGGATCCAGGAGGCCCGTGAGATGGAAAATGTCCCACTACTGAGTAAGTAGCCATGGAATTAAGTATGTAAGAATTGTTATTCCTCTGTATACTATGGATAGGTATATCTCAATATCACTTCATTTACTTCACAGCTGCAGGTATCTGTGCTGCGAATCAGCAAGCCTATGCAGATAGGCTGCTAAGGCTACACCACCAGGCAGGTTAGTAATTATTCTGCTTACACTGTTATGCAAAATAAATGAGAGAGCCTCTAGAAAAGTGTTTTAAGTCTTTAATAAAGGTATAATTCCTGGAGTGTCTGTGTCATTTTCTTTGATATGTTGTTGTACTCTTGCACTATAGAAATAGTACTGTTGTATTAAGCGCTGTTAACACGCAGTTGGGTAGGCCCATATAAAGTGGATGAAGGGAGTGCCAGTAGCTTTTAAGCATATTTACAGTCCTCAACTGTTGATTCATGCCCAGCATGTACAGGTTAATCTGGCACATGAGTAGCTTGGTATTGTGTTCCCCAGAAATCTCAATGTGCTGGCAGAAATGTAGGGCGCTGTTAACATATACCTGATAATTTCACCTAAGCATATCTAGATAAGTATAGGAAAGTAGAGCTGTCAGTGTACCATTTCAGCAGTAGTGTCTCTGAGCAAGTCACAAAATATGTAGCAGTAACATCTGCATCCCAGACAGTTTGTATGTCAGATACAGCCCATGTATATAAATATTTAGCAACACCCATTTCACGATTTAAGGACAATTGGGTAGTGTAATAATACATGTAGGGGACATATAACTGCAGTTAATAGGAATGTAGTGTAAACTAGAAGGATATATAAGTTGTTAATGGAGCTATCATTTCCACCCTACTGTATGTGCATAAAATATGCAATTCCACACCTCAATGGGTATGTCTAATCTCAAAACATTTGTTGGGACATATGTCCTATTGGTTTATAAATATCTGCATTTATTTTGATGCATGTGCCCTGTTCAAATACCACAATATTGGTGACCTGTTGCCATCAATTAAACCTGCATGCTGTTGTAATGTCCACTGTTGTTCTATATATGCATGTGTCATGCTTGCTGTTCAACTGTTGGAACTCTGGTGTGTTGGGTTAATGGGAATACTTCTGCATACTGTTATAACTAATTGGGAATGCTGTTGACTGTTACTAACCCACATTTTCATTAAATCCTCCTAAACATAGAACATATGGGAAGGCCAGGCCCAGCGGACCCACCTGTCCCACCTCAGCTGGCGAAGGCACCTGGCACCGGAGGTTCGGTGCCCAGCCTGGGACCTCCTCCTCCATTGGCCCTGTGCCACCTTTGGGTGGAAGTGCTGCAGGGGATGCAAGCGTGGGTGGAGGATGGCCACCTATCACCCTCCGAATGGTCCGGGCTGTGGTGCACAGGGAGATCGAGCATTCTGTCACTGATCCTCTACACCAGCTTGAGGCACTAGTGGAGTGACTCACGGGTGAGCCTGCCCCTCCTATGCAACCCCAAGCTCAGCCACCCCCTGGGCTGTGAAGGTGCAGTGGTGACTGCCCATGGGTGGGGATCTCAGTTCCACTGTTGCCATCTGTGGTCTCATGGGCTTGCGATTTCCAAACATCCTTTCCCATCAATGGTGTTCACCCACCACATATGTCATATTCCGCCCCTGTGTGCATCTTGTTTGCCTTGTCTGTTTACCTCCCCAACCTACCTCCCCAAATATACCTACTTCCTCTACCCCACATTCCACTCTCACCTGAAAGAAAAGAAAAAAAGGGCAATCTGCTCCCCAAAAAAATTACGCCATATACATAGGTGCCCATTTTGCACACATGTCCGCTGGACACATAAACTGATATTTAATTGGCAGTACAACATACTTTATTGTCCTCACCCCTCTCACAGGGGTTGAAGGTTTCATATTTCCCTCCAAATTTATTGCATATGCACAGCTGTTGCTGTTAAAGAAATGGGCAGCTATGGACCTTTCCTACACCTGTCCTGCACATCCCAAGCTGTTTTCCCTACTGTCTTTCCCTCTTTGTGCCCCTTTTTCATCACTTTCCTATCTCACCATTTTCTTTTCTTTCAAAGAAATGAGTGCAGTCTTTAGCGGGAGTAAGCACTATTAAGCAGTAGTTAGCGGGTTTGTGCGGGTGTGTGCTTGTGTGCACTTAGCTAAGCATTGCTAAGGTTCATAGGTTCATAGGTTCATAGGTTCATACTAGGCTATCTGCCCTAGGGCATTTATAAGCCTAACCAGAGTGTGTATGGCTTTCGCCACCCATTTTAAATTAATTTTGCTATGCCCTTTTTCGAGGTTAGTATACTGTGCCTCTGTCTAACAGTGACACAGAAGTGATACCCGGGGTAAACCTATGATCTCCCATCCTCTCATCAAGATTCCTCTTGAAGAGAGTCAATGAGGGACTCTGCCTAACCTGGACTGGGATTTTATTCCAGAGTGAAGGGAGCCTCTAGGTTATGAATCTGTCCCTCCAGCATGTCCTATTTATTTCAGTGCTGAGGTTTAAGTCCCTTGAGTGCGTAGCTCGATGGGATTTGGATTTTCTGAGGTGCAGCATGTCCATTAATTCCGGGTTGGACATTGCTTTATACGTCAGGCACAGATCGCCTCTGAGCAGGCAGTATGCCACTGAGTAGAGCTGGAGTTTCTTTAACCGGGCAACATATGGCATCTGTTTGAGCACCTTGATCCTCTTGGTGAGGTATTCAATAGAAAAAAGGAAGAACAAGTACAAGCTGCCAAAAGTTGTAAAAAGCAGGTTTAATCCAGACGCACTGAACAATGAACACTCCAACACAGTAGCACCAAATTCACCAATAACCTAGGTTTCGTCCCAAGGAAATGATTTCATCAGATTGGTGAAAAGGTACTGCCTATATATATACAAACAGGTTAAACTAATTAAACAATTACACTCTATCAAATCTGTTTAAAAAGATACAACCACAGTTGAGCCCCCCCTACCCATTCAAAAAATTTTTTTTAAAATACATACAACATTCCTATTCTATTCTTAGATGTTATGCTGTTTTAGTTTTAATTAATTTACCCTTAATATCTAAAACTGTAAAATGTGTATGTGTACCAACATAATTCAACACTATACCCATTGTACACTGTATGTTTAATTTCCTTATATAATAAAAATTCTTTCTTGTGTAGTAGTGTGTATGATCTATGTAATATTTGCTAAATATTCAAATTGTGTCATATTTTATATATCTAAAGGATATACAGCTAATGCTGTTATATACCCATATCCAAATGTAAAAAAATATATATAATAAAATATTATACTGCATGCTAGTCCTTACACTCAAAATACCAGTTTAAATCTACTAAATGTTCTGAAGGTTTTTTAACCTGAGCCAAGGCTTAATTGAAAGACACTCATTTAAACCTGGGTAATGGTTTGCATCAAGCCTAAGCTGCCATATAAGCTCACTCATATCTAAATGATACTGTGTTGTTCTTCCTTGTTGGTCAAAACATACCTGTTGGACCACACAAAATTTAAAATTATGTCCTTCATTGGTCATAACATGTCTTGCTATGGCATTTGTGGGTTTTTGATGTTTTATGTCAAGAATGTGTTCTTTTATTCTGTCCCTAAACCTTCTACAGGTTTTGCCCACATAAAATGCCCTGCACAAATCACACATTGCAACATAAACTAAATTTTTACTGTAGCAATCTAAATGCCCATTTATATATATGTCACTTTCATTAATAGAAAGTGTGTGTCCTGATGTATATATGTATTTACAAGTAGTGCATCTGCCACACTTGTAATTCCCCTTGTTTTTATAACTAATGGGCATTGTGTCCGCCATACTTCTCTCAAAAATGTCCTTTAATGGCATATCTTTCCTATATACAAACTTAGGCTTGTGTGCAAAAATCTTCGGTTCCACCTTATATCTATGAAATGTCTCCCAATATTTCATAACTATATTCACAATAAACTCGGAATCCATATTATAGTTTAGAATATACAAAATAGTATCACTCCCAAAGGTATTTGCTTCACTATTACCTGTGACATACCCAAATTGGTCTAAATTAGATGTAATAATTGGAACTATTACCTTGTTACTTCTTTTAAATATAATCTCCTTTTTAAGATCTGAACACAGTGTTATAGGGTAACCTCTGTTTAAAAACATTTTTATGACAAAGTCTAATTCCTTCTCAAAATCTACTTTATCACTTACCATACGTGCAACCCTTACCATCTGCCCTTTTACTATGGCTTTTTTTTGATGTGGTGGGTGCCAACTATCAAAATGAAGGTAAGAGTTGGAGAAGGTAGACTTTCTAAAAATGTTCGATCTAACCTTGCCTTCTTGTTCATCGTATGTTAAACTCACATCCAAATAATCTATCTTATGAGTATTAACCTGATATGTGAACTTTAAGAACCAAATTGTGTTGTTAATATAATCAAGGAAATTGTCCAATATAAGTTTTTCTCCGGTCCAAATTATAAAAATATCGTCCAAAAATCTTAAATACAAATGGATAAATGGACTGTATTCATTTATATGTACATACTTTCTTTCCCAATGGGCCATAATATAATTGGCGTAGGTGGGGGCACAAGCTGCCCCCATAGCTACGCCAAAGGACTGTTTAAAATAAAGGCCGTCAAAATAAAATAAATATAAAATAAAATCTTGGTGAGGTACTTTTGGGGTTTTTCCAGTTGCTGCAGGTGTCTGGTAAGGTACATCCCAAAAGGGGCATTGTACTCAATTATGGGCCTGAAGAGGGATGAGTAAAGAGGCACGATGACCTCCTCTGATCTAGATGTGAATCCATTCATGATTAGGTGGGCTATATAAAATGTTTTTCTAACCATTTTGGCCACGTGGTTGTCAAATGAGAGAATGCTATCAACTTGGGTCCCCAGGTCCCTAATTACTTCTTCTGTACTTAATGGATTACCACCTATGTGGTAATTTGTGGGCACTTTGTTTTTGCCAAAGGGGATGACTATACACCTTTTGGCGTTTAGCTTGAGGCCATGGCTCTGGCACCAGTTGTCTGTTTCTATGAGGCCCTTTTGGAGGATGCTTGTGTCGGCTGGAGAGTCTATTATGGCGCCCAGTTTGCAGTCATCTGTGAACTTGGTCAGCCACAGTCCTTCCATGTTGGCATGTACCTCCGAGAAATATATACCGAACAAGAGAGGTCCCAAGACTGAGCCTTGTGGGACGCCACTTGTAACTGGTTTGGAGTCTGACATGGCTCCAGCTATTTTAACCATGTGGGTTCTGTCCTTGAGCCAGTTTGCAACCCATCTAGTGACATAGGGGTTTATATTTAAGCTGGTGAGCTTATCTATAATGCCCGAGTGGGGTATTGTATCGAAGGCTTTTGCGAGGTCCAGGTAGGCTGTGTGGACCACCTTCCCCTTGTCAATGGCCTTGATGACTGTTTCAAAGAAATTGACCAGGTTTAAGAGGCAGGATCTGCCCTTAACAAAGAAGAACTGGGTATGATCCAGTGTCTGTAGGTCCCCAATATCTTTATTTATAAGGTCCATGATGATCCTTTCCATAGCTTTGCAGACCAAGCTAGTGAGACTTACACTATCACGCAAACCCGAGCAAACCCGCTTACAACTGCTTAAAAGTGCCTTAGTCACTCAGTATGTCAGGGCCCTTGTTCTGCTCAGCAGCAAAATAAAACACCTCTGTTAGTCTTGAACTCCGGAACTTGTACACACTAGACTGTATGAAGTACCACTAAGCCACAATAGACATACAGCACGCTTGTGCTGAAATAAATATACCATGCATCAGAATGAGTGAATGTAAAGGAAAAATAGGAATGCCATAAAACAAATCTTGTTCTGTGGATCTTTGCCAGCAGTTGTTGTGGAATTGCATTATATGACTGTGAAAAGGGAACCAGCCATTCTAGCAGGAAATAATGTTACAGCAGCACTTTTCAACCCCCACACAGTATCATAGCAGGACAAACACTGGCATATCTGATTAGGGCAGAGTCCATACTTCCCAACTGTGACTAATTTTCAGGGATGTCCCTGATTTTGAAACAAATTTTAGCTGTGTCCCTCTGAATCCCTCTGAAAAGTACTGATGTTAGGCAGAAAGGTAGGGAATTACACTTAATGAATAATGACAATAAGTAAGAGTTAGACACTGCTTGTACTTCAGAAAAGGTGTATTAATCCATATGCTCTGATTCTCTCAAAGTCTCAGCTTAATGTCTTTAATATTTTAAAGGTGTACCTCACTTTTACCTACGTTTCCCTGACTCTGTTCAAATATGTACCTGAGTGTTTGTGAGGCCTGGCAGAGGCAGAAGCACACAGGCATATCAGCTTTTCTGCTGTTACACACTGTGCAAATAGCTTTCGAAGGAGTTCTGGAAGCATACCCTTATGTAGGAGTACAACACTGAAATACCAAGGGAAGTAGCCATGTACTGGTAGCAACCAACTGTGACAATGCCATTGTTCCAGTGTTGAAAAGACCGGTGTGGTGTACAGACAAATATTAACAGGCTAACCTCTGGCTACCATCTGGATAGGTCCACAATTGGGAGCTATGCAGACAGACTACTTGCCTAGAAAAACTAACAGGTACACAGCAACCCTTTAAGTCCAGCAAGACAAAATTCACACAATAATACATAATGCTCTCTGTAAGTCTGCACCCCTACCCAAATGTACAATATACCTGTGTGTTCAAGGTCTACCAAGGATGTAAGTAGGCACACTCCATACTGAAATTTGTCCAGTTTCATTGAGTAGCCTGTGCTAATGCATTAATATTCACAGTATAGCAGTTCACAAACAGTTCATGTGCCAAAAGAATACATCTCAATAACTACTTTTGTATGGCAGTTAATTGTATAATTAGAAAAGAAAGTACATACTCCCATGTATCTTGTGTTAGCATTTGGAGGGGTGAGTACAATTCTACACTGACAAGTGTTTACTGGAAGCAGCAACATTCAGGTCTGAGTACAACATTCAAATCACTGGCTACACCCCTGGCTTCAGATATAAGAACTATACCAACCTTCTGACTTAAACAACGATGTCCACAGCAAACAAGCATGATCCCCATTTTGGAAAGCTGAAAGGGCTATGCCTACCTGAGTTAAAAATTTATAGCATTGGGTTGCTATGACAGTGATTACTGCAATTACCACACAGCAGGCTGCATGCAATTAGCAAATGGTGGCCACCAATTGGTGCAGAGGCCATCACATGCACATGTGCAAATACCTATAAAAGCTGGCTGTCATTGCTGCCCACAAACTCAATCACTCTATTGCAGGGACTGAGAGAGAGAGAAAGACAGAGAGAGAGAGTGTGAAAAGCAAAAGGAAAATGGAAAATAAATAATACTAACTCATACAAAGGAAGGGTATGTAACAGATATGTATTTACTGGCATGTAGTAGATGTTTTTGAAGAGTAGTCTACATAATGTGAACCATTCATATGTGGCAGCAGTACGTATCTATGCACAGATGTCCTGCTTAACTACTGCCATGGACAATTCAGTGTGTAGCTGTGTGCAGTGGGACATAACTGTGAAATATGTAGCTCAGCATTAAATGTCAAACATCTGATCCATGTTATCTGTGTTCTGTACAGTAGTGTGGACAATGGCTGTTTTGGGGATTAGCACAAACATTTATATAAACATGGTTGTGACAGAGTAACACATGCATGATAGTCATATTAAAGTTTAGCTTAGCATTGGCAACTGCTGTACCAGGCTAGTATGCTAATCTAGCATTTGTAGCTATATATATCCCCTCTAATGTTACTGTGTGTTCACATGTGACACCTGTTCATGTTGCAGCAAAGCCCAACAGTTCAGCTGTGAGGTCCAGGGACTTACAACAGTGTGGACCTTGTGTGTGTATTGCACACACATACAGAGAGATATACATGTGTCATATATATTAACATCTGTATATGTGCATAGAGCAAGGGACATATTGCAACTGTCTGTGAAGGGTGGACATATATATGTTGGTGAAGGTTGTTATGTGCAAATTTGTATGTAGGTTTTAGTGTGTGACAAACAAGACAGCATACAGTGCTGGTATATGACATGTGGTGGTTAAACACTGTGTGTGTTTTGTTCAGTTTGCAATGTTGCAGCCAGTGAGGCCTGCTAAATCTACCTGGACTGAGAACACTTTCAATGTATTTCTCACAGGACTGTGCAATATTATTACATTACTATATACCTCACATCCTTTGTATAATTGATATTCCCACCATGAAAGGTGGACTGTATATGTGCCTGTATGTATATGTATATGTACACCAATGGATGTGTATATGTATGTATATATATATATATATATATATATATAGAGAGAGAGAGAGAGAGTCATATATAGTCATACACACCCACATCTACTTGTTGCAATAGATTTTATGTAAAATTGACAAAGTGTGATGGTCAATGGGTTGGTGAATGTGTCAAAGATGTATATTTGTGGGATAGCTTAGTGGGAAATTGTTTCTGTCATGGTATTATGTGTTCTTGCTTTGATCCCAGCAAAAGCTGTGTATGCTGCTGCTAGGCAGATAAAGCACTATGGCATACAGTCTGATGTAGTCCCTTGGTGTTAACTGGGGTGTGTCATTGGAGGCTAAAGCACTACATGTATGCTTATTGATTGGTACTGATGTTGAATACAAATCCTGTACGAACTGTAGTACTACTTGAAGCTGTAGGCCTAAACAGCAAAGTATGGTGTATGTCCACATTGCTTGGAACCACTGTTTTGTGTGGTCCCTGTAGTCCTCACAGATTACATTCCTCAGGGTTAAGGTTTTGTAAGTACTGACACACAGTACTGTATGGTACACACATAAAGTTTATCTGGGTTGCCATACCTTTGTGTCTTGTAATTATGTCTGATGTGTATGTGGGTATGCCTGTAACATGTCCTCTGTCATATGTGTTTTACAAGATTTAACTGCATATCTAGTAACATTTATAGTTTACTACAGCAGTACGCCACCTATATCCACAATTGTGCACATATTTTGGCCACGGGTTTGCCATCAACAAGTTGTGTGGTATAATGGTAATACTGTAACTGGACTTTACTAACATTGCGATGGATGACATATTTCTTTATGCATTCACTTGATCTATACCTTCTGTGGCTAGGTGGTGCATTGTGTCGCATACAGTGTGCCATGTACTGTTGTATAGTCTTATATGGTGATTTTATTTTGTTGCTGTGCAGAACATGGTTTATTATATAGAGCATGCCAGGCACTTTCAAGCAGTTGTGGGGTGAGCACTGATAAGTGGTAATGAAATTGTTTAATCTCAGTCAGCTAATAGGTTGCTATGTATGGCAGTTCAGTGATATCTGTACTGTATAATGTTAAATGTGCCATATGACTTGCTCAGACATTTTTTTCTTTGTCTTTCAGGGATCATGGCCAACCATCATAATCCCAGCTACAGTAGTGCTGAGGATAACATTATTACCAGCTGTCTGATTCAGCACTACAGCCTACTATTCTCGAGAACCAGCCAAGACCAGCATGAGCATACTGCACTGTGGTAAGATGATGTCCAGAGGGTAAATGATATAGGCATGCATAACCGGACATATGAGAAGATACACCATCACTGCAATGATTTACTTAGACATGTCCGGCAGCATGCTTCTGATGTCCATAGACAACAGCGTGCAACAGGTGGTGGGGTTAACATCCACCCCTCTTCACCAGAGTGGAGGAGTTGCTCCTGAGCCTGGTGGCACCTGCCCAACAACAACAGTAGACATTTACCTTGATCGAGGTTGGGGCCACCCAGCAAGAACACATGGAGCATGCAGGTAACATGGCATATCTGTAGACTACTGTTACCTCTATTGATAGATCATGCATATGTGAGATGTGTACTGTGTAGTTAGAAGATGTGGAGCCTGTTGTTGTGCAATACTGATCATTTGTAACATAATCTGTAGGCCTGTGAATGTAAACTGTTGTACTACTGTAAGATTGCAAACCCACAGTAGCAATGCCACAGTTGTCGACACTGACAAACTGTCTCATATCCATGTAGGTCCCTCTGGTGTGACAGCAAGGCAGTGGACACATGCTGGTGAGTGTATTCTAAATTTATTATTGCAAATAAAAAGTGCATGTCATAGTTAGGGTGTAGGCCATGTACACATGTACCACACCTACGCATAATGCATGCTGTGCATGTTTGCTGTGAGACTACGCACATCTCAGTAATGTGATTAGCTGCCTCAAACACATACAATACACAGACCATCTCAAACAAATGTGGCTACACTGTAGTGACCATTTGATAGGCAGAGTCTATGTGTTCATGTGTGCATGTGTTCATGTGTTCACGTGTGCATCTGTGCATGTGTGCATGTGTTCATGTGTTCTGACATCATGTACAGGTCTTAAAGTGTGTTTCCTGTTTTACTCTTACAGGTGCTGAGTATGGGCTGGTTAAGTGCAGCAGGGAACCTGATGTCACTGACACAAATAGTGATAATGAGGATAGGTGCGTTGAGGCACAGGCATGTTTGTCAGGGTCTGTTGTTGGGCCACCAATTGGCAGTACACAAGTCTCCACCCCATCCATGCACACAGTCATACTGCCTGTACATCCATCATCACCAATGCCCTTAGCAGAGGGACAGTGTACAGTCGGCAATTGCCAGGACAGTGTGGTATCTATGGCACATGCATCAGGACACAGCAGCCATAGCCAGATGTCTGGAATGGTACAACATAGGCAGATGTCCAGGGGTTCTTGTCAGAGCATTGCTGGTCATCATGCCCCTGGCAGACGTGCCACAATCTTACAACCACATGCATGTTCCAGGCTGTCATGGAGGCACAGGCACGTATGGAGTGGTACACCAGACAGACATTAAGGGCACAGAGGGCTCATAACACCTCTGTAAAAGAGAGTATCCATGACCTAGCAGGTGCCATCTGTAATTACACTGAGGTCATTGATAGACGTAGGGGTGAGATATTATATGTCCTCCACAATGTCATGTCCATGTGTCAGGACAGTGCAGGACAATTGAGACGTCAATGTGGACATACGCCAGCAACATCATCAGCTGGCAGTCGTCGTGGACGTCCATCAAGTCATAGCCGCTCCTGTAGTGCCAATACCAGCCCCAGCAATGTTGGGGGTGGGCTGTCTATAGACAGTCCTAGAAGACCATGTGCACATGGCTCTGGTCAGTCCCAGCAGGGACCTGGATCCAGTGTACATATGTCAACCTCTGAGGATAGTACCCAGTCTGGATTAGTACCTGATACTGTCTGTAGCACCCCTGCCAGGCACTGGTCCCGTATCCGTGGCCAGAGATGGTGAACTGTAAAGCCTAACCCAACATGATGCTATGCAGGTAGGTAGATGCGCTGCCAAACAAACCAACTAAACAACAAAAGGCCAGCAATATGTGATCCAGAAGTAACAAAAAGAAAATAATTAGGTCAAATACATATAGATGGCTGAATAATAACCCTTTATTAGACAGACCGGTTTCGGCAACCAATGCCTTCTTCAGTGTATGAACAATTCACCAAAAATGCAATCCATTTATAGACACACTCCACCTGTGAGACAGATGGAAAATGCAACCAGTATATATTTAAAGAGAAAGAACCGAAAATATAAACTGCAGTTATGCATGATACTAAATGCAATCATGACTTGACAATATGTAACAAATATAACATAAAAATAGGTACATCATTGAAAATTGAGAAATAAAGAATAAAAAATAGAAAATATGTTATGAACTAACCCCCACATATTGAATTATATAACATAAATGTAAATAATATAACTTATAATGTAGTTATGCTGAGAACATATATCATGCATGCTGTCATAACCATAAAGAGCATCACATCCAAAGCATGAAAAAAAGTGCGATGAGTGTTCCAACAGAAAACATGTGGTTAGCAATTGATGATGTAGCCGAATTCGAAAATCCATGCTTAGTCCAATGTTCCAATATAGTTCCTTCCTTCCTGTGATCGAAGCAGATATGTCGATATGCCTTTGGCTGTCCTTCATTGGATCCTATGTGACACATTAGAAAAACTATAAAAAAATATGAGAGATAGAGGCAAACAGATTACTATAAACCAATATTCATAATTATTCATGATGTAAATGAGATATATAAATCATTATGTATGAACATAAAACATAAAATGTACCAACCTATATCCTCATATTTACAAATGGTCATTTAGTCCAGGAGGGAATAGAGCGCCCAATGTAATGATCCAATGTTGTTCCTTATGAGTAAGTATTTTGTGCCATCCCTGGGGATTACTATGGTCCCCCAGAATTCTATCTATAATTACAAAAGAAAATTGTGCTTCAGGATGTTTCAAAATGTGCCTATATAAGGCATTAGTTTCCTTCCTGGTTTTAATGTCTGATCTATGTTCGTTGATGCGTGTTCTGAGTGGTCTAGAGGTTTGGCCTACATAAAAAGCTTGACACCGACATGCTGCCAGATAGACCACCCAACTGCTGCTACAGTTGCCAAATATTCTGCATTGATACACTTTACTGGTATTGCGACTTGTAAATTCCTTACTTTTATTGATTTGTTTACATGGACCAAAATGGCCACAAGGGAATGTACCCACTAATACATCCCCTGACATAATCATTTGTTGGTGTATCGCTCCCCCACTTTCTATATGTTTGAAATGTGAAAAGAGAGAGCCAAGAGTTCTGCCTCTCCTATAGGAGAAATGGCATTGTTGATCCAATATTGTTCTCAAATATTCATTGGCCATGAGAATATTCCAATGTCTATTAATGATACCCTTGATAGCATTGGAATTTCTGCCAAAGGTGGTGACAAACCGAATGATATTCGTAGAGCAATCCCTAATTTGAGATTGATATTATAACAAAGTTTTTCTCTCCATATTATTAGTCCAATTCCAGGCATTAAGAATGTCTTGATGTCTGTAACCCCTGTTGGCAAACCTATGATAAAGATCCAAGCCATCCCTATCAAAATCACCCTGTGTCGAGCTCAGGCGTTTGATACGCATAAATTGGGACTTAGGGATGTTGCGGATGGTGTGGCCTGGGTGCATGCTAAAAGCATGCAACAAAGTGTTAGATTGAGGGTATTTGCGATAAGATCTCATGTTCAACGTATGGTCTGTGTTTCTGGTAATGGTAACATCCAAAAAATTAATGCTTTGAAGATCGTGTGTTACCATAAACTCAATACCCCATACATTTCAATTGAGGTATTCAATGAATTCCTGTAAATACCTGACATCTGCCCGCCACACCATCCAGCAATCATCCAAGTACCTGCACCAAATATCTATTTCCACCAGATAGATATTGTGTAGTGGATCATAGATCATGCATTCCTCAAAGAATGCCATGAATAAATCGGCATAAATGGGAGCAAAGGATGCTCCCATCACCGTACCCTGCAGTTGCCAATAGCATTGTCCTTGAAAATAAAAGACATTCTTATTGAGGACATGTTCCGTCATGCAGATAAGCAGTGTATTGAACCCAGAGGAGTATAAAGCAGCCCTATCTAACCAATATTGTAGGGCCTGTAGGCCAGCCCAGTGTGGGATGCTAGTATATAGGGCCTTAACATCCAATGAGCACATGAGCCACCCAGGCTCAAGTTGACAATCCTGTATAATCTGTAAAAATTGGGTTGTATCCTGCAATCTAGCCCTGACAAAACACAACAGTGGTTTAAGATATTGAGTAAGAAAGGCAGATAAAGGCTCCGTCAAGGACCCAATTCCAGATACAATCGGTCTGCCCAGAGGATTTGTAATGGACTTATGTATTTTTGGAAGTAAATATAAGATTTGTTTCTGAGGATCCTTGACAGTTAACTGAAAAACACAATTTTTGGTTATGATGCCCTCCTCAAGGGCAAGATTCAGAAAAGTGTCTATTTCCTGTTTGAAGTGAGTGGTAGGATCATAGGCCATGTACATATAGCATCTTTTATCAGACAGTTGAGCTTGGCCCTCATTCAAATATGAACTCATATCCATCACAACCACGGCTCCCCCCTTATCTGCTGGAAGGATGGCAATATTTTGGTTCTCCCTTAGCTCATTGAGAGCAGTAGTTTCCTGTGTTGAAAGATTAGATCTCATTATGTCATATTCCCTATGTTCAAAGTGTAGGTCCCTAAGGACCGCTTGCATAAAAACAGAAGCATGTTTGTGCATAGGTGGTTGAAAATCAGACTTAATGAATCTAAACTCATCAGTTCTTTGAGAGTCTCTATCTGCAAAAAACAATTTAAAATTCAGGTTACGACAGAAGCTCATAACATCAGTGACAGTGCTATTATTCATTGCAAAAAAACCCAGGGATAAAACCTAAACCTTTATTCAGAAGTTGTAAATGCTGTACAGACAATGTTTCTTTAGACAAATTCAAAACATTTTGATTGACCCCCTGATTTAGGTTAGAAAATTCTGGATCAATCCCTCGAGGGAATTGGGCATGTTTGCCACTTTTGTGTTTGCGTCCATCCCTACACCTGGGACCATGTCTAAAGGGATTGCTCTACTGGATTTTTTTCTATGTGGTGAATCCTTGTTACTGGAACTATCATAATCAGTACATGAAGAATCCTCCCCTGATGCGCTGGCACTTGTTTGATCTCTGTTTTTCAAAAGAGACTGTGGTCTTTTTTTATTAAAATTGTTACTGGGAACATTAGATGTAGAACCAGAACTGGTACCCATAAATCTCACTGTTCTCTGGGAGTCAAAAGGATGCCCCCTTTGGTAGTCCATATAATCTCTTTTAAACTTTTTTATTTTTCTATCTTTAGTAATTTTATCATGGTTTGTGAGTTCCTGTGATAATTTGTTAATAGAGTCTTGAAATGTGGATTGAGACTCAAATATTTTGCAATCTAAACACATAGTTTTGACTTTCTTTCTGGAGATTAATATCAATCATACGTTCATAATATTGGGCCAGTATGTTGACAAAATGCATGGACCCTTTCTGTAAGGCTTCACACCACTCATTAGATAATCTGTCTTCTTGTCTGCCAACCAATGGTTGTAGCCGAATTCTGAGACCCCTAGGGGCTATGTTTTTATGTAGATATGCCCGAAACAAACGTAAGTGCCATATGTTTGATCTTAGGTTTTTAAGACCCTTGGAAAGGGAATTAAATGCCAATTCACAATTCATGGCTGATTGTTCCCCTGATTCATTGGAATTGCTGCCTGGCGAGGCATGGATACCAAATACCCCAATATCCTCCCGATCGGCACACAATCCAGTTAAGATACTGTCTAGGTCCATGCTAGATATATGATATAAGCCAAAAGACAGAGACCACAAGCCAAGATAAAACACTATAATAGAGAATCAATATTCAATAATAATATGTAGTGATAATGGGTATTAGCCCCTGTATCACATCAAGATTCCCTACTGTCTATCAAAATATTTTTGTACAAAGAGGAAAAAATACAGAGCCAGCACCGCAAGAAAAGATGTCATATGTTAAAACAGAAAACAGAAATCTGTATATGCAGTATATTCAACTTTGAATTCAGTGTTGATGACCTCTTATGATGTAGGTCTATCATACAAACATCAGGAAAAATGCAAGTGTATAGATAGGCCCAATAAATGGCCAAAGTCAATATGATGTTAGAGAACAATCGACACCACAACACTAAGTGACACAAATGAATTATTAGGCCTGCAACTGCACCACAATTATACTTGCTAAAACCGTCAGTGCCCAGGGTAAGAACTGATAAGGTATATTCAAGACTAATATGTTGATGTAAAAAACATACAATGGTAATAGTACCTATAATAACAAATAGACCAGACGTATGCCAATACTATAATACCTAAATGGTAAAATGTATTGTACTTGTATTTGTGAGAACCATATTAAAAAATACGTATTCAAAACTGTAATGGTTTAAAATAGTATACTTGGCCCCCGAAAAACATGCTACAAATCCTAATATATGTATATGCACACAGAGAAATATTATTTGTGACCAACACAATAGAGAGATGACATAGTATGGGGAAAAATAATCTGGCACAAGAAAGGTGTTCCCGATAGTGGTGGGCAGTCCTTGACATAAGAGATGCAAAAAGTTGTTAAAAATGCATCCTTACAAATGTAAAATGACATGAATAAAGTTGGAAAAACATATATTGAAAAATATTAATAGTCCCAAACAAGCTGTATCATCCCACCAACAGCTTTGTATCTTGTTCGCCAAAAAAAGCTCTACACAATCTGATGTACCAACTGATCGCCAGCTTTCTGTTGTTGTAAACAAAACGATCAATATAAATCAAAAGTCACTAGTGTCCCAAACATACAAATCTTGCTCTTTGTGCTTGTCTGAAATCCACCACCGTCTAATGTTCCTCCAGTTACATTAAGCATGGACATCCATAGTTCCCCGACCAGTTGTTATATGTAAATGGCGAGAGTTCGACTGAAGCACCCAGTTATTTAAACAGACAATTGAACTTGCCAAGCAGTCCGATGTAACCACTTTGTTCTATAAAACACAGCACCAACCCCACTTTGTCGAAGATCAAACAGTTTATGACCCTTTGTACTGATCCAAAATATACGACAGCCTGAAATACCTCCAATTACGTTAAGGTCATCTAACAGCATAGACATCTGTAGTTTTACCCACCAGTTGTTTTGTAGAGTGGAAAAAAGGTGACTGAAGCTCTCAATGGTTCAAACAAACATTTCAAATTCCCAGACAGTCCAATATAACCTCCTGCTTCAATAAAACACTACACCTATTACATATTACATATACATATTACATATATTCAAGCCATATCAAACCTTGGATGTGTGGTCCTGGAAACAACTGCTCGTTTATACATGTGTTGCTTAGGCCCCATAGGAATCCTCAAATGCCACCAAGATAAGCAATAAACCAATGTCCAAAGAAGTCACGAATCCAATGCCAAGGAATTTGAAAATATCATTCAATCGTTGGTTGCATACATACTATTTTCCTTTTCTCACAGGTGAAATAGCCAAATGATTCCAAAAAGCTATATATGTCAGGGGAGGATTCCCCTGTACTCGATAACGATAGCTTCCAGACCCGTCCTACAGCATAGCTAAGAAAGCACAACCCAACATGATGCTCTGCAGGTAGGTAGATGCGCGGCCAAACCAACCAAGTAAACACCAAAAGGCCAGCAATATGCGATCCAGAAGTAACAAAAAGAAAATATTTAGGTCAAATACATATAGATGGCTGAACAATAACCCTTTATTAGACAGACCGGTTTCGGCAACCAATGCCTTCTTCAGTGTATGAACAATTCACCAAAAATGCAATCCATTTATAGACACACCCCACCTGTGAGACAGATGGAAAATGCAACCAGTATATATTTAAAGAGAAAGAACCGAAAATATAAACTGCAGTTATGCATGATAGTAAATGCAATCTGTAAAGCCTGCCAGGTACAGTCTGTAGCTGTCCCACAAATCCCTGTATATGGCAGCCACATGGTGGAACTGTGTGCATGCAGACACACACACATAAACCAGACACCTAGGACAACCACATACCCGCACACATTACATCCACATTGGCCCATAACAGTACTCTTGGCCCTCACACACACACTCACACACACGTCAATTGTATGGCTCAATGTAGGCCTCTGGCAAACCGACAACACACCCTGTGCATATGATGAAACCTGTGCCACCTCCTGTCATCTGTAACATTGATGCAGGAACAGGGTAACATGGTGCTGGTGCACAGGGTGACTTTACAACAGAATAACAATATTAGCATGTTGTCAGCAGTAAAGTGTAATGATATCCTTGAAGATGTAGCTGAGCAGGCATGATGCATTAAAGCTATAATTATCAATGTAGTATTGTTTACACCAGTATTTATTCCAATTGTGTATTGTCTGCCCATGTGCCACTTGGCTGATGTGTGTAGTTTTGTCAGCATGTGTTAGAGAGTGGACAGTAAGTGTGGGATGTGTGCAGCACAGATTTGCAGGTGTACATTTGTGAACATGGTTGAGATGCACTGTCTGCATGTACGTGCATATTGGACGCATGGCTAGGGTGACATGCCCTGTATTAGACAGTGTTAACACTCCATAGTTTCTATTGGTGGCCAGTATGCATTGTACTACACACATTTTGGAACTTGAGTACATGTGTGTATGACACGGTTTGACACTGTGCTGTGGGTGATACTGTTACTATCTGTCATTGGTTTGCATTCTGGTAGTATACATAACCTCAACAGCCTGACCATAAACAATTGTTAGATGATGTCTTAACAACTGACACACAGATGTATTACACACAATAACATTTGCAGCCTTCAAGTACTATTCTATGCCAGTAACAAGTGGTATTCACCTGCACTCAGTCCTGGGACCACTCCTGTTTGGCATATAGCTTTCTTAGGTGCAAGCAAACACAGTAGGGATATGTCTGGCCACGTTTGGCAATGCATACTGTGGGCTATAATGCATTCCTCTGATGACACACACATCCTCCAAAAGGGTATCATTCAGACAGATACCTGGTGTCAAACCCATGCTGTAAAGTTATAAGCCAAATAAAGCATAGTCATCTACTTTTACAAAACATAGTATCCCCAGAGTACCAAATAGGTAGTTGCCCCCAAAATGTTGAACAGGTACTGATGTATGCATAGAGCCATGTGTTACATCATCTCTCCTTTGATAATCACATTTCCAAAGGGTTTTGGAAATCTCTCTGTGGATCACATAAGCAATAATGGGTCTGCATGCATATCCACAAAGGTTGTTGCTCACCTATAATAAATAGCCATCTTTGACAGACATTGCTGCTTTTGAACAGGTTTCAAATATACCTCAGGTAAAAACCCTCACTCACACTATTCAATAGAAACCGTAATGAGTGTATGTGAAACGGATGACGTAGGTCAGGGATCACAGCAGTGTCTAGGCTTGCCACAAGCATACAGATGTGACCTAAGGTCTGGAAAGCGGCAGCACACTCTGGCATGTAGAAAGCAGGGTTCCCACCTATGAAATAATTGAGGTCACATGTATGTATATGTATTTGCCACAGAGCTACCTGACATGTGTAATGCACATACTGTTGTCATTGTGATATGTCATACAGTATTAAAAGCAAAATCCACATCACATTGACCAACAGTGTCACACAAAGTCACCAACTGCAGACTTCAAACCCCTACCTATGTTATGACACTAGAACAGTATGCATTAACACAATGCTCTATACACATTACTGAGAGTTCTTCTTTCCACAGGTATATTTGTAGGATGGTGACATCATCAGACTTGACAAAGATGAGTATACCACATTTAAGGTGTTTCAGAGTCTTGAAAAAGGTTGCTTTTCTCCAAAGCGACACACACAAACACTCTTATTCAATTAGCAAGCCCAGGGTTCAAACCCCTACCTAATTACTTTATGATACTAGAGCAGTACACATTAACATGACTCGCTATACACATTACTGGGAGCTCTTTTTTTCCACAGGAATATTTGCAGGATTGTAACATCATCAGACTCGACAAAGATGAGTATACCACTTTTAAGGTGTTTCAGTAGTCTTCAAAAAGATTGCACCTCTCCAAGAAGACACACACTCTCATACAGTTGGCAAATGCAGGATTCAAACCCCTACTTAACTACTTTTTGACATGAGAGCAATACACATTAACACAACACACTATACACATTACGGGAAACTTTTCTTTCCACAGGTATATTTGTAGGATGGTGACATCATCAGACTTGACAAAGATGAATATACCACTTTTTAAGGTGTTTCAGTAGTCTTCAAAAAGGTTGTTCCTCTCCAAGAAAACACACACACACTCTCATACACTTGGCAAGTGCAGGATTTAAACCACTATTGAACTACTTTATGATAGTAGAGCAGTACACATTAACACAACGCGCTATACACATTACTGGGTTCTTGCTTTTCCACAGGTATATTTGTAGGATGTTGACATCACCAGATGACAAAGGTATGTATACCACTTTTAGGGTGTTTTAGTAGTCTCCAAAAAGGATGCTCCTCTCCAAAAAGACACACACTCCCATACAGTTGTCAAGTGCAGGATTCAACCCCCTACCTAATTATTTTACAACACTAGAAGAGTACACATTAATATGACATTCTATACACATTAGTTTGAGTTTGCTTTTCCACAGGTATATTTGTAGGATGGTGACATCATCAGACTTAACAAAGATAAGTATACCACTTTTAGTGTGTTTTAGTAGTCTCCAAAAAGGATGCTCCTCTCCAAAAAGAAACACACTCCTGTACAGTTGTCAAGTGCAGGATTCAAACCCCTATCCAACTACTTTATGATACTATAGCAGTATGCATTTACGCAACACACTATACACATTAGTGGGAGTTCTTCTTTCACAGGTATATTTATAGGATGGTGGCATCATCAGACTAGACAAAGTGGGTTACATTAGGTGACATTAGGTGGGCTACATAGAATGAATTTCTAAACACTTTGGCAATGTGATCATCAAAGGAGAGTTTACTATCTACCTGGGTCCCCAGGGCCATAATTACATTCTCCGTACATACTGGATTACCACCTATGTGGTAATTTGTGTGCACTTTGTTTTATCCAAAGGGGATGACTATACATTTTTTGGCATTCTGCTTGAGGGCATTGTTTTGACACCAGGTATCTGTCTCTGTAAGACCCTTCTGGAGGATGTCTGTGTCAGCCATAGAGTCGATTATGGACCACATTTAGCAGTCATCTGCAAACTTGTTCAGCCATACTCCTCCCATGCTTGCCTGTACCTCTGAGCAGTATCTACTGAACAGGTGGGGTCCGAGGACCAAGACCTGTGGGATGCCATTTGTGACTGGTTTAGAGTCGGACATTTCACCTGCAACTCTGAACATGTGTGTTTGATCTGTGAGCCAGTTGGCCACCCATCCTGTGACATAGGTGTAAATGTTCAAGCTGGAAAGCTTGTCCATGATGCCAGAGTGGGGAATGGTGTCAAAGGCCTTAGTGAGGTCCAGGTGGACTGTGTGGACTACTTTCACCTCCATCTGTGTCCTTGGTAACTGTTTCAAAGAAGTCGACTAGGTTTAGGAGGCAGGATCTGCCTTTAACAAAGCCAAGTTGGGTACAGTCCAGTGTCTGGAGGTTCCCAATGTCTCTGTTTATGGGTTCCATGATAATTTGCTCCACAGCTTTGCAGACCAGGCTGAGTAGGCCTATAGGGCAATAGTTTTGAGGTTCTGTTGTGGCACCACCTTTGTGGAGCTGGATGACTGTTGCTGTATGCCATTCTTTGGGTACGTAGCCTATGATAAGGTTGAGTCTGGACAGTGAATGTAGGTGAAGGTGTAGTTCCTTTTGGGGCTGATGTAAGACGCAGCCTGGGACACCATCCAGTCCCATTGATGCTGTGTTCTTAGCTTTGGAGAGGGCTGTTTTTACCTGCATGTCCATGAAATCTGGGGCTCTGCATTCTTCTGGGATGGACACAGGCCCTTTTGGGGGTGATGAGGGGGGGGGGAGTTTGCACTGAACTTGTCCGCCAGGATGTAGGCAATGTCAGTTGGTTCATTGCATTTTTTGCCATTTTGCAGAAGCTGACAGCATATTTGAGAGTTGCCACCTAAATGTTTGGTATAGCTAACAAAGGCTTTATGGTTGTTATTCTTACATTCCTTGGCAATTTTTCTTTAGAAACTGGCCTTGGATTATTTTATGAGTGATCATTGTTTCTTCCTAATAATGATCAGTGATGCCTTTCCTTTTGTGAGGTTTCCTCTATCATGTGTTTGTTTCCTCCTTCTGTTGTATAGCTTATTTATGGGCAATGACCACCAGATTGGTTTCTTATATTTGGAGGAGTGTGTCTTGGTTTTATTTGGGATGCCTCGATCCATGCATCCCTGTAGATGCTCATAGAATGCACTTGTAAATAATTCTGCAGATTGTATAGCATTATCCTATAGCAAAGGGGCTTTGGAACTTTCCACTTTGGTCTTGAGAAGTGTGCAGTTTGCTTTTGAAAATGTCTTCACAGTGGTTTCCCTGACTGGGGGGGGGGGGGGGTGTGGATGTCCAGTGTGATTACTTTATGATCTGATATTACCAGTGAGGGTTTTATCTCTGTTGTGGAACACTGGTACCCCATGTTGGTGATGATCAGGTCCAGTATGTTGTCACCTCTAGTGGGCATGATGACCAGCTGTTCCAGGGCGTTTGAGTTTTTAAACTCTAGGAAGCATTGGGCAAAGGACATTGTACATGAGTAATTCTCCCAGTCAATGTTTGGGTAGTTGTAATCTCCTCATATAATGGTGTTTGGAAGGGCTTTATATTTTCCACTGTTCTCAGGAATACTGAGTGAGGTTCCTGAGACAAGGTACGTGATCTGTAGCAGGCTACAATCTGATAAGCAGCTTTGCCCAATATTAGTTGCACTTGCATGGTCTCCAAGGCCTCATGCTGTGCCACTAACCTGAAGGTGTGGGTATCCATAAGGTAAATGGATACACCCCTTCCTTTTGTATTTCGCTCTGGGTTTGGGGCCGAAGATCAGAGGGATTGTGAGTGTTTTACGTGGAGCATGTCCACCAGCTCTGTGTCTGACATAGCTTTGTATGTTAGACAGAGATCACCTCTGAGTAGCCGCTATGCGAGAGAGTACAGCTGTAGCATTTTGAGATGGTCTGTGTATGGCATGTATTTCAAGCCACTAATGCTCTTTGTGAGGTATTTCTTCAGGCTTTCCAGTTGTTGTAGATGTCTTGTGAGGTACATAGCAAAAGGGGCGTTGTACTCTATTATGGATCTAGTGAGTGATGAGTAGAGGGGAACAATGTCCTCTTCCATTCTGCATAAGACACCTTTTGTGATGAGGTGTGCCACGTAGAAGGATTTCCTGACTACTGTGGGGATGTGATTATAACAGGTGTGTCCACTGTCCACCTGTGACCCAAGGTCTCTTATCACACGTTCAGTGTTACGTATACTACCACCTATGTTGTAGTTCATGGCTACAGAGTTTTTACCACAGGGGATGACAATGCACTTTTTGGCATTGAGCTTGAGGCCATGGCTTTGACACCAGGCATCTGTTTCAGTGAGGCCCTTTTGTAGGATGTCCACATCTTTAGTAGTTTCAATTATGGCTCCTAGTTTGCAGTCATCTGGAAACTTCATTAGCCACAGACCTTCCTTGTTAAAGTTTACTTCAGGGAAGTATATACCAAACAGGACAGGACCCAGGACTAAAACCTGAGGTAATGCACTTGTTACTGCTCCAAAGTTGTACTTGGAGTCTGCTACTTTCACAGTGTGTGTGTTCTGTCAGTGAGCCAGTTGGCAACCCATCTTGTGACATAGGTTCATAGGTTCATAGGTTCATACTAGGCTATCTGCCCTGGGGCAATTATAAGCCTAGCCCGATTCTGTATGGCTTACGCCACCCCTTGATTTGAGTATACTGTGCCCTTTTTAAGGTTTAGTTTACTGTGCCTCTGTCTAATAGTGACATGGGAGTAATCCCTGGGACAAACCTACGATCCCCCATCCACCTATCGAGATTCTTCTTGAAGAGATTCAGTGAGGTGCTCTGCCTCACATGAACTGGAATTCTATTCCAGAGCGAATGGAGCCTCTGGGTTATGAACCTGTCCCTCCAGCAAGTTCTATTTATTTCTGTGCTGAGGTTCAAGTCCCTCGAGCATGTGGCTCTAAGGGATTTAGATTTACTGAGGTGGAGCATGTCCATTAATTCTGGATTTGACATAGCTTTGTATGTCAGGCATAGATCACCTCAAAGTAGGCGGTATGCAACTGAGTAGAGCTGGAGTTTTTTTAACCGAGCAGCATATGGCATCTGTTTGAGACCCTTGATCCTCTTGGTGAGATACTTTTGGGGTCTTTCTAATTGCTGCAGGTGTCGGGTAAGGTACATCCCAAAAGGGGCATTGTATTCTATGATGGGCCTGATGAGGGATGAATAAAGGGGCACGATTACCTCTCTTGATCTGGATGTGAAACCCTTCGTGATGAGGTAGGCTATGTAGAAGGTCTTTCTAACCACTTTGGCAATGTGGTTTTCAAAGGAGAGATTGCTATCAACTTGGGTCCCCGGGTCCCTAATAACTTTCTCTGTACTTAATGGGTTTCCGCCTATGTGGTAAATTGTGGGCACATTGTTTTTGCCAAAGGGTATGACTATACATTTTTTGGCATTTAGCTTTAAACCATGGTGCTGGCACCAGTTATCTGTCTCTGTGAGACCTTTTTGAAGGATGTTTGTGTCAGCTGGAGAGTCGATTATGGCGCCCAGTTTGCAGTCGTCTGCGAACTTGGTGAGCCATAGTCCTCCCACGTTTGCCTGTACCTCGGAAAAGTATATACCATACAAGAGTGGTCCCAGGACAGAACCCTGTGGGATGCCACTTGTGACCGGTTTCGAGTCTGACATGGCTCCAGCAACTCTCACTCTGTGGGTTCTGTCTTTGAGCCAGTTTGCGACCCATCTTGTGACATAGGGTTTATATTTAAGCTGGATAGCTTATCTATGATGCCCAAGTGGGGTATTGTGTCAAATGCCTTTGCAAGGTCCAGATAGGCTGTGTGGACTACCTTCCCTTCATCTATGGCTTTGGTGACTGCTTCAAAGAAGTCAACCAGGTTCAAAAGGCAGGATCTGCCCTTGACAAATCCGAACTGGGTAGGATCTAGTGTCTGTAGGTCCCCAATGTCTTTGTTTATGAGCTTCATGATGATCCTCTCCATAGCCTTGCAGACTAAGCTAGTCAGGCTTATGGGGCGATAGTTTCCAGGGTCCGTAGAGGTCCACCTTTGTGGATTGGGACCACTGTTGCTGTACGCCATTCTGTGGGCACATATCATGTAGTGAGGCTGAGATTGTATAGCTGTTTTATTTGAGGGATTAGTTCCTCTTGGAGTTTATGTAGGACGCAACCTGGGATGCCATCTGGTCCCATGGAAGCAGTGTTTTTTGCTTTGGAAAGGGCAGACTTCACCTGAGCATCAGAGATGTTTGGGAGGTAGCCCTCTGCCAGGATAGATACTTGCTCTTTTGGCGGGAGGGGGCGGAGTTTGCACTGAACCTGTCTGCCAGGATATTGGCGATGTCTGTGGGTTCAGTGTATTTTTTGTCGTTTAGAATCAACTCAGAACAAGTCTGGGAGTTGCATCCCAGGTTCCTAACATAACTGAAAAAAGCCTTATGAGTGCCTTTGGTGTCCTGTGCAATTTTTCTCTCGAAGCTGACCTTGGAGGATTTTATGAGGGATCGTAATTTTTTGCTAGTACTGATCAGAGATGCTTTCCCTATTAGGGATTTTGCTCTATCATGTAGTAGCTTCCTTCTTCTGTTGTACCGTTTATTTATGGCAGGGGTCCACCAGACTGGACGCCTGCCTTTAGATGATTGGGTCTTGGTTTTGTTTGGGATAGCATGATCCATGCATTCCTGGAGATGTCCGTAGAATGCGTTTATATAGGATTCTGCAGTTTGGGCCATAGTTTCCACTGGCCCTGGGGCCTTGAAGTATTCCACTTCCATTTTGAGAAGTGAGAAGTTCGCTTTTGAAAAGTTTTTCACTGTGGTTTTCTGGGCTGGGGGTGGGGTCGGGATGTGGACATCCAGTGAAATTAATTTATGGTCTGATCTTACCAATGAGGGATATACTTCTGGTGTGGAGCATAGAGTCCCCATGTTGGTAATGATCAGGTCTAGTATGTTGTTCCCTCTTGTGGGAGTGGTGACTAGTTGTTCCATAGCATTTGAGTTTATAATTTCCAGGAACCTTTGGGCTGAGGTGCTGGGGCTTGAGTAGTGCTCCCAGTCAATGTTTGGGTAGTTGAAGTCACCCAATATAATGATGTCCGGAGAGATCTTCATGTTCTCCAATGTTTTCAGGAAAACCGAGTGGGATTCCTGACTTTGAGAGGGTGGTCTGTAGGATGCTATAAACTGAAAAGCAGTCTTGCCTACTGTTAGTTGGACATGGATGGCCTCCGATATTTTGTGCAATGCCACTAACCTGGAGGTGTGGATATCCTTGATAAATATGGAAACTCCCCCTCCTTTTGTGGTTCGGTCCGGGTTTTGGGGCCGAAAAGCATGATATGAGGTATAGCCTGGTAGTGCTGGGGTGCTCTCTGGAGCCTTGAACCAGGTTTCTGTCACTGCACAGATATCGATGTTCTCCATACTGAGGAGAGCTTCAAGTGCATGCATCTTGAGGTTAAGACTTCTGGCATTAAGCAGCATTACCCTTAGTTTCTTGTTCCTTGTGCTGTCTATAGGGGTGGGTTTGACTTTTGAGCCTTGCCTAAAAAAGGCACTATGGGGGTGGCAAGAGCCTTTGCCAATATCCAAAAGCCCAGTGGTGACAGGTGCAAGCCGTCCCGAGCGAAGCAACGTGGCTTGTCGAGCATGTCATCCCAGGCTGACAGACACTGGATCCCCTTTGAATGACACCAAAATTTTAGCCAATTGTTAAAATCGATCATTTTGTCTTTGTACTGTGGCATCATTCTAGGTGAGGGTAAGATGCTGCTTAAGGTCAGGGTCATAACAGCCTGGGCTACATGATCAGAGAGCTCCTCTATGTCTCTTTTCATGTAGTCCAGGGAGGTGCATCTCAGGTCATTCACACCAGCATGTACAATGACTGAGTCATATTTGTATTTGCTTTGGAGTGACCTGAGTGCTTGCGTTATGTGGCGGATCCTAGCGCCCAACAGGCAGCTCACCGTGACCTTCTCTTTATTCAGCCTGGTGAGCGGGACGTCAGTGTGTCTGACAATAGAGTCACCTATTACAAGAGTATCAGGTGTGTTATTCAGCCTTAAGGGCTGTGGCTGCTTGGCACACTGACTTAGTGGGCTATGTGTTGTGCATGTTTTGTTTTGAGGTAGCGTTTGCTTGGATGTCTGCTTTGGAGGTCTCTATTGCTTAGGTAGATTTTTATTTAGAGCCTCAGAGTATGTTCTTGTTTATTTATGTGTTTAGTTCGCTGATGTGGTGGGACTATGTGATACTGGAATTGTGTTGTGTGAGGTTACCTTCTCATCCTGACTGGTTACACCAGTTTTGAGATGAGAGAGCTCAGCCTCCAATTTGACTAAATAGTTGCATCTCTCACATATATTTGAACCTGTTTTGAGGAGGAGAGGGTTGTCCGTGTACATGAGACAGTTGTAACATTGCCTCAAAATTCCCAGATTCACCAGCTGGACTGGAGAGGAAACCATTGACTGACCTTTGGACATGCTAGAGTAATATAGGGAAACTGAATTTAAGATGGACCAATAGAGAACAGGGTAATCGTAGAGAGTATAAGAGTAAGTAGTGCTTATGGTTTAATAGTGCTAACTTGTAGGATTACTTAATTGGACCAGTGAAGGGCCTTAGAATGAGAATATGGTGTTTAAATTGAGAAATAGCGCAGTTTTAAGGGAAAAAGTGAAGAGCAGACTTTGTGGAGCCAGGAATAGTTTAAACCCAATTAGGCGGCGCTGCCCGCTGTTGCGCTATGCACAGAAATGCGCAAAACCGCAATTTATACCCAGTTTTTTGGGTTTATCTATAATTCCCGAGTGGGGGATGGTGTTGAAAGCCGTGGCAAGATCTACATAGGCTGTGTGAACCACCTTACCCTTGTCTACGGTTCTGGTGACTGCTTCTATGATGTCTGTCAGGTTTAGGAGACATGATCTGCCTTTTACAAACCCAACATGGTTGTGGTCCAGAGTGTGGAGATTACCAATGTCTTTTTTTATAAGTTATATGATGATACATTCCATGGCCTTGCAGAGCAGGCTCATCAGGCTAATGGGGCGCTAGTTCCTGGAGTCCGTGGTGGCTTCCCCCTTGTGTAGTGGGATAACCGTCACTGTGCGCCATTCAGCAGGCACAAGCCTGAGGTGAGGCTATGACTGAAGATGGTACATAGGTGTGGTGCCTGTTCGTTCTGTAGTTTGTGTAGAACACAGCCTGGGATGTTATCTGGTCCCATGGATGCTGTGTTCCTGGCTTTGGAGAGTGTTTTTACCTGTGCAGCCATGATGAAAGCAACTTTGCAGTCTTCTGTTATAGAGATGTGCTCTTTCATGGGTGAGGGGGGGGGGTAAAGTTAGCACTGATCCTATCTGCCAGGATGTTGGCAATATCAGTTGGGTCTGTATATTTAGTGCCATTGTGCTGTAACTCAGAGCAGATCTGAATGTTGCCACTGAGATTCTTGACATAGATATAGAATTCTTTGTGGTTGTCTTTAGAATCAGTGTTGATTTTGTTTTCATAACAAGCTTTGGAGGATTTTATCAGGGATCAGAGCTTCTTACTGATGTTGACCATGGAGCTACTCCCCTCGTGGGATTTTACCCTCTTTTGCAACCGTTTCTTCCTTCTGTTGTGCATTCTGTTTATGGCAGGGGAACACCAGATTGGCTTCCTTTTCTTGGGGAATAGCGTCTTGATTCTGTTTGGGATAGCACAATGCATGCAGTCATGTAAATGCTTATAAAGTGTAATTGTGAAGGATTCAGTAGTCATAACTGTATTGTCCATCTGCATGGGTGTCCTGCAGTTCAGCACTTCTGTATTAAGAAGCGTGAAGTTGGCTTTTGAGACATTTCTTAACATGGTTTCCTTAATGGGGGTGTGGGTCCAGAATGTGGATATGTAGGGTAATTAGCTTATGGTCAGATGGGATCAATGAGGTGCTGACTTCAGGTGTGGAACACCGGTCATGCAGGACAAACCAAACCCTGTAACCAACACAAATAACCACAAAGTGAGCTAAATGCTACTCATTGCCAGAAGTCTCAGCCTCCAGATGCACACACTCGAGGCACTTCTCATTATGGAGAATATTGATATCTGTGCAGTAACAGACACCTAGTTCAAGGCTCCAGACAGCACACCAGCACTACCAGGATACTACTCATTTCATACCTTCCAGCATCAGAACCTGAATTATAGCACATAGGGTGAGGATGTATCCATATTCATCAAGGATACCTACACCTCTCTCTACATGCCCTCTACAGGATATGTACCCATAGAATGTTGCACAGCAACATTCTTCACACTCCTCATGGGTGGGGCCACAAAAACCCCTTGGCATTCATGCTCTATGAGCCTGACGAGTGTGTTATGCAAGACAATGGAGCCAATCATAATGGAAGTCAACGATATAGAGATTGGGAACCTTCACACAGTTGAGCACACCCACTTTGGCTTCGTCAAATGCAAACCATGCCTCCTGAACTGGGAGGATTTCTTTGACAGTTACACAGGCTACAGATGATTGAAATAACTCAACACAGCCTACCTATACCTCGCTAAGGCCTTTGATACCATTCCCCAGTCAGGTATCAGAGATGAACTCACCAACCTGGCCATGAATCCATACATCACAAGATGGATTGTAAACTGGCTCACAGATAGATCCCACACATTAAGAGTCTGGCTACATGTCAGACTCTACACTGGTAATGACTGGTGTCCTCCAGGGTTCAGTCCTGGGGTCCCTCCTGTTTGGTATAGACTTCTCAAATGTACATGCCAACACAGGAGGGTTGTGGTTGACTAAGTTTGCTGGGAACTGTAAAGTGTTTGCCATAATAGATTCCCTGGAAGACAGACATATTCTCCAGAAGGGACTCTATGAGATAAATGTGTGGTGTCAGAATCATGGCCTCAAGCTCACTGTGGAGGAATGCATAGGGATCTTCTTTTTTGAAAACAAAATACCCACAAACTACCATATAGGTGTTACCCCCTTAAAAATGACAAGGTGATAAGGGATCTGGGGACACAAGTAGATAGTCATCTTTCCTTTGACAACCATGTTGCCAAAGTGATTGGGAGATCCTATGTGGCCCACTTAATCAACAAAGGGTTTGCATCAGGAACCAAAGAGGTAGTGTTGGCACTCTACTCTTACATCATCAGACCCATCATTGAGTACAGTGCACAATTTTGGATGTACTCAACTTAGCATATCCAGCAGCTGTAGAGACCACATAGGTACCTCACCAAGAGGATTACTGGCCTCAAACAGTTGTGTTATGCAACACAACCGGTAAAACTAAATCTGTTCTTCGTTGCATACCGCCTACTCAGAGGCACACTCTGCCTAACATACAGAGCCATGTCCAACACATAACTGTTGAGCATGCTCCATCTACAGATAACAACATTGAATCGCCCTACACATTCCAGGGATATGAACCTCATCAGAATGATGAATACAACATGCTGGTGGGATAGAGTACCATCCCAGACATTTGCCTTACTGTGGAACAGAGTCCCAATGTACATCAGACAGAACCCCTCGCTGACACTCTTCAATTGGAACCTTGATGAGTGGATGGGAAACAGACAGTTCATGCCAGGCATCACATCAGAAGCCCCACTAGAAAGGGACTTAGGGTGCTAACTATTAGAACTAGGCCTTGGAAGACTATCCAATGGTGTGGTGAAAGCTGCACAACTTGCGTAGGCTGATATATGCCTTCGTGGAGATAGTCTACTACATACCTATGAACCTATGTGACAGGTACATGTCTACAGATAGTAGATGTGTACTTCATTGTACAGTCATATTGTACAGCAGGCACATGGACCACATACACTGTAATGCTTACAGATACTAGTGGCTGTTATGTACAGTGGGAGAGATGTGCACCTCATGTCTTTCATGCCATTGGGATGTGTGCTGGGTGGGACAGTCCTGGATGGCTCCCTGGCATGGTCACCCTCTTACACACATCTCTGCCCATCCATCTTTGGCTTATTATACTGTGTTCCCCCTATATATATATATATATATATATATATATATATATATATATATATATATATATATAGGTACATAGGTAGGTAATAGGCTATCTGCTTGAAGACATATATTAGTATGGCCAGAGTGTGCAGCTATCACCATCCATGGAGTTAGTTCCCTAGGCCTCTGTGTAGTAGAGCTGATGAAGTGATCCATGGTGTAACCGTTCAGTTTCACATACACTCATCAAAGCTCCTCTGGAAGAGTGTCAGTGAGGGTCTCGGCTTAATGTCGGTTGGGAGCCTGGTCCAAAGCAAGGGAAGTCTGTGAGTTAGTAATGTATCTCTCCAACATGTTCTATTTAATGTTGTGATGATGATATCCCTAGAGCATGTAGTACAGTGAGTTTGGGTTTACTTCAGATAGCGCATGTACATCAGATCTACATTGGACATGGACCTGTTTGTTGGTCAGAGATCTCCTGAGTAGACAGTATGCAACAGAGTTCAAATTCAGTTAAATCCAGTCTTGTTGCATGGGGCAAATGTTTGAGGCCTGTAATCCTCTTGTTGAGGTACTTCAGTGGTCTTTACAGCTGCTGAAGGTGCCTAGTCAGATTCATCGCAAGTGTGTTGTGGTACTCTCTGACGGGTCTGATGACTGATGAGTAGAAGGAACCTAATTTGACCTACATGCAAAGACCTTGGCAGTTTGTGGGAACACATAGCATGATTTTCTAACCACTTTGCAAATGTGTTTCTGGAAGTAGAGATGACTGTCCACATGTGTCCATAGATCCCTTATTATCACCTCCATATTTAGGGTGTTGGCACCTATGTGGTATTTGTATGACTGTAGCTCGAGGCCATATTTTTGACACCACATATGTCTGACTGAGACCCTTCTTAAGGATGTCTCTGTTGTCCCAAACATCAATTATGACAACTTTTTTGCAGTCATCCACAAACTTTGCTAAACATAGCCCTCGTGTGTTTGACTGTATTTCTGACTGAGCCATGGGGGACAGCAGTTGTTACCAGCTTGAACAGGAGACCACAATTCTTACCTTGTGGGATCTATCTGTGCCCCAGTTGGCAATCCATCAGATGACATACATATTTATGCACGGGTTGTTGATTTTGTGGATACAACATATAACTGGGATGTTGGAAAAGGGCTTTTCAAGGTCTATGCGGGAGGTGTGTAGCTCATTTTATTGATATATGTCCTGGGTGACTGCCTTGAAAACAGTCTAGCAGGTTTGTGAACCATGATCTGCCCCTGAACAAATCAAAATTGGTAGGGTTGGGTGTTTGTAGGCTCACAATAGCTCTGTTTATGAGTTCCATCATGATGGACTCCATGGCCTTGCAGATCAGGCTGAATAGGCTTATAAGACAATAGTTCCCATGGTCTGTTGTGCACCAACCCTTGTGGAGTGTGCCAAACGTTGCTGTAACGCATTCAACAGTTTCATATCCTGTACAGAGGGTGAGTCTCAACAGACTGTTCAGGTGCAGGGTCTGTTTTGGAGTTCACATATGACACAGCTAGGGAAACCATGTCATCCCATAGACGCCGTGTTTTTAGGTTTGGGAAGTGCTGTTTAACCATTGTATATGTGATTTCTGGGTTTTCACAATCTCCAGGTATGATAATGGGCCCTTTTGTCAGTGAGAGGGGGTAAATATGTATGAACCAGTCTGACAAGATGTTGGCAATGTCAGTCATGTACATGTATTCATTTACAGTTTGCACTGACTCAGAACATATATGTGATTACATTGATATTTATGACATAGCGAAAGAAAACTTCATGATTCTCTATGGACTCTTTGACAATATTTTTGCCAGAACATGGATTGGATAATGTTAGGAGTGCTCATTGTTTATTGATGATACTGATCGGAGATTTATTGATCTTCTTTGAATTTTCACTTTCTTTGAACAACTTAAGTACTTGTAGTACATAGTTTGATTATGACAGGAGTCCAATATATTATATGGGTCTGTTTTCATATGACTGTGTGTGCAAGGCAGGAGTGGTGAATAGTGACAAGTTCCTGGGGTAAGAACTGCGACTGCCAGATATGTTTGGCCCACTGCTGTACTCAGACATGGCCTAAGTGTGTAAGCATGCCCAGTATGACCTTTCAGTATGCTGTCAACTGACATTTGCTTTGTTTATTTAAGTGTGTGAGCATGCCCGGTATGGACATATATACTATATGTGTGTGAAAAATCAAGTTGGTTTTTACTTCCGGGCTCACCTTTGTGTTGTACATCGACAAGAAGCATGCTGTGCCTGCAGGGCTTCCATGAGTCACTTTGCATAGACTTAGCAACATTTCTACATACAGGGGGGACAGCTATTATTTGTACATTTCTACCCGGGGGGGCACACCTGATTGTTGCCGTGGGTATACATAGGATGAGGGCTTCACCTGACACTTACACACATTTGCTAGGCCTGCACTGCTATGTCAGGTACTCCATTTCAGTCTGTACTGTTGCCTATCATACTGGCTTGAGGCATACTATTGTACTACAGATCTTAGCTTCCAATTTCACGTATATTAGTTTGCGACTTCATAGCCTACCCAACCCACATCACACTGCCTGGCCTGGTGTTATCTGTCTGCATAGGCCTGGGGGAAAGTTACTCATATGCCTCTTCAGAGGGCATGATACAGCATTTGTTTGTGTTTGCATTAGTCTACAATTGTCCTGCTGTGTCTTTGCCAGCGAAATGCTGTCATGGCTTAGTGGTTCAGTACTGTGACTATAGTGCACAGTATCCTGAATTCGAGCCCTGTCACTGCTTTTTATTTGCCTGTTGGACAGACCTGACTGGTTAAGGAACAGTAAAGCAGGTGTGAGCGTGTTTACCTCACTTTGCTCGACTTTGCTTGACTTTGCCCAACATTGCCCAATGTTGCCCAACATTGCTCAATGTTGCCCAACGTTGCGCTAGTTTGCGCAGCACGCAGCTCTACACAATTGTGCTTAAATATGTTAAATAGTGGTAAAATGTGCTTTGCACTGCTTTATATTGCTTAAAATAGGGCAATCATATCTCAGGTTGTGCTGCAGGGCTGCCTATGTCGGATGCACATAGTACACTCCCTATACATGTTTGAAAACAGGTAGTGTCAAGTTTGGCATCCCTTTTATTGTATGTGTGAGTCAGAGAGAGGTGTCATTTCCAGGGTTCCTGCTGAGTCAGTGTATGTGCTATGCGTTGCCTCTTTGTCAAGGCCAAGACATACTGAGCATGCCTCCTTCTGCCTACTGGGGTAGGCTCAGGTTGTTCCTCCACCGAGTCATGCTGTGCCTGTGCAGGCCTTGGCAATGGTGGGTGGATGTTTGGCCCTGCCCCATGCTGTTCCTGCTGCAGCTGTTTTCCCAGGATCATATTGTGTAGCATGGCACATACCATGACAATTTGGGTACATGTAGTTGGTGAGTACTGCAAGGCTCCACCAGATGTGTCCAGGCACCGGAACCATGACTTGAGCATCCCAAACACATGCTCAGTAATGTTTCTTGTTTGTGCATGTGCCTCATTATGGAGTTCTTGTTCAGGTGTGTGTGCATTTCTGATGGGTGTCATCAGCCACGGCTCCAGTGCGTATCCAGCATCCCCCACTAGGTGACCGTCAGGGATGTCCCCATTGGCAAATCTCTGGTACAGCTGCGTCAGATGCCAGATGTGGGAATCGTGATAACTTCTAGGGCAGCGAGCACACACATTCATTATTATGCTCTGGGCATCGCACACAACCTGGCAGTTGATGGAGGGGAAGCCCTTGCGGTTGATGTAGACCCTACCCCATTCACTGGGTGGTGCTTTGATGTGTATGCGCGTGCAGTCTATTGCACCCACTACCTCAGTGTATTCTGCTATTTGGTGGAAAAGACGCATATTGCTGGCCAATGCCTCACTGGAATTGGGGAAATATACGTGCTCACCGACATGTGCTGACATGGCATCCAGGAACTGGTGCTGTACTCTGGATGCTGATGCCTGTAAAACCCCCATCATATCACCAGTTGGTCTCTGGAAGGTACCTGTAGCTTGTATTCGTAGGCCAACACATACCTTTGTATCCACTTGGATGGGTTCCCCTCTGTTGGTTCTGTGTGTGAGGCGTGGCCAGCACAGCTCAACAATTTGCTGCAGGAGGTCTCTGTCCACTCCATAGCGCTCCTCTATCTCCAGCTCATGTAGCCCCTGGTAGGTTACGATGGGTCTGTACACTGTTCTTCATCTCCTCACTGTGGGTTGCTCAACAGCATTCACAACATCACCACCCTCAGCATCTTGCACATGCTGGTTTGTGATAGCAATAGCAGGCCCTAACATTTTGTCTGACTTAAGCTATTTAAGTTTTCACTTTTTGTATACTGCAGTGTTGCAGAGTTCTTGGGAAAAAAACAGGGTAGACTGCTGTTTGCAGAGTTTAAAGTGCTGGGCTGGGCTAGTCTACTGCCTGTATAATTGGCTGATTCTGATATATTTCACCTGGCAGCTCTGCTAGTTCTCCTTGGTTAACTTCCTACTACTTCTTTTCCTTCCTTTTCCCTTTCTGTTTCCACAAGGGGCAGCGCCGCGCAAACAAGCGCACATGCACTTACATGGTGTAAGCATGTTTGCAAGAAATTTCACATATATCCATGGCATACACCTTTGGTTTCTTGTTTTCAGCTAGGACAACTGCAGACATGCCTCTTGCAATCCTAAGCAACTCAGATCAAACACCAGCCACAGTGCTCCAATCAGCTTACAGTCTTTCAGACATACCCCGTCATGATGTCGTCTATCTTCTGCTCTACTACTTCCCTACTCCTACACTTACACTCTAGGGACATGGCTCACATGCCGGGAAAAATTGGGATTCACTATCCTTATCCTCATTTGCATAGGATTGCCTACTAATGCTTGGTTACATCTCTCACACTGAGCTCCCCCCCCCCCTTAGCAACCACTACTCAGTAGCCATATTGTTTTCAGCCTGCCATTCACCTGCATGGCAGAACAAGCATTTTAGTGAAAATGCCCATTTTGGCTATTTTTCAATTGTTTTCATTTTATTTAAAGCGCAGCACATTTGTGCAGTGCTGCGCTACGCTTAAACATCAGCGATCGGGGAAAAACAAATGGATTTTAAGGATTTACAACATTTGCAAATGCCAATGGCCTTATATTTAGCCATTGGCATGCTTCCTCAACTAGATGCATCCTTTATTTGGTGCTGTCATAGCTCCGTTTAGCTATTTGCAGAACGGTACTCCATTACCAACGGAGTACATTTCTGCAAATAGCACTACACTTCCACGGACAGGTTAGTGTTTCCTGGATCGCAAATTTACCTCATTTGCATAGCTTTCAGCAGCAAATGAGGTAATTTGCATACCATAACACTGTCCATGCAAGAGTAGCTTTAGAAGCTCTCATGCATGCCCCTGCCGGCTATTGCTGGATCGCTCGGCAGACATATTGGCTGTCTGCCATCTTACACTACACATAGACTCCGTGCAAGCCTTCGTAAATCTGACCCAATAACTGTTGCTGACGTTGTGAGACTTCCTTCAATTCAATATCTCAAACTTTTGAATTGCAACATGTCTTCCTTTTTATAACGTCATAAGAAGGGGCTACCAGACAGTAGTATGGAACCCAAGAAGTAGTCGGGCAGCTGCTCAATATACAGTAGTGACAGACAAGAGTTTATAAATTAATAAACAAAGCGCAACTGATCTAACTAAGATAGAAACCATGGAATATTGGATCAGAAAGATGGCTTCACATGATGACAGCATAATTTTTTTCAAAAAGAAGTCCTGAGAAACATCTTGAAAGTTGAACTTTAATCACATGCAAATGTCGTAGGTTCTTTCATTGTTTAAGTCCTTTTAGGTAAATATTTGGCAAGGTAATTTTCTAGTAACCTATCAGTTATAATTATAATATTTCTAAATAAAATTTTCAGCTATCCTTTATTTTTATCAATACTGTTAATATAATTGTTCATCTGTTCTACAGCATGAGCTTTAAAAGCTTCTCACTTAGCTGATGTAAAAGATTTCCCTTAAAATGTTCCCCGAATAACTAAGGTTGAAAGAGCTCTCATGAATGAAATTGATGTTTTTAACTATATCTTAGCTCTATACAAGAATTATGATCGCTTCTTATCTGAGAATAAAGTTTTATTTCTTATCTAAATTCATCATGATTCGATCATGTTAGGTCCTGTTTTCTGAGTTTAATGTATTATTACAGTACTGAATTATCTACCAAAATCATATCTATTCTTGAAAATTGTTTAGTATTTAAGTATATGTAAGTGTATATCCTTTGGTGTGGGTTCTTAAATATCCAGCAACTTAACATAGAAAATATTGTGATAAATTTCATGGAACACACTGAAGATAATATAAATATAAAATGCTTTGGCAGGAATTCAGAAATGCTATCACCAAAGCTAAGCCCTAATGCAGCAAAACACAGCAAAATTTCACTGGCTGCAGCTCTTTTGGATTCAGAAATAGGCTGACTGGAGTGATTTTACATGTTTGTTAGAATTGCCATGGTGGGCTGTCTCCACATCCTGTTCCACTAAATGCTAATAAGACATTCTTGGAGAGTGGTGTAAGCTAATTAGTCATGTGCTTTCCTCCAGAAATCTCTCTGCTTAGGGTAGTTATGCAGCTGAATAATATACATAATTGCATAACTGTGTAAATTACATGGCTGACCATACAAAAGAACATGGCCAGAATGCTACATTCCCTCATTGTAGGCAATGGGCAGACCATGTGAAAGGGAAGATCAGGTAAATATCAGCAGAGAGGGGGGTTTGGAGTTTGTGTGTGTGTGTGTGTGTGTGTGTGTGTGTGTGTGTGTGTGTGTGTGTGTGTGTGTGTGTGTGTGTGTGTGTGTGTGTATTTAGTGTGTGTGTGTATTTAGGGAATGGGTCAGTGTGTCTTTGCCTCTGATCAGCTAGGGGTGTATCTTATAGATGGTGATTGTCTTTGTGTGTGTGGAAATGTTTATGAATATGAATGTGTTTATGCATGTGTGTGTGTGTGGGGGGGGGGGAGGTGCCAGACCTCTCAACTCCCCTGGATTAATGGACAAAGCCTGCAAAAATGGGGTCAACAGTAGACAGTAGGGATACTTTTTAAATATGACTCTCATTAACTTACAAACTTAATAAAACAACATGGTGTTGCATCATGAAGCATTTTCTGATCAATGAGAATTATGAAATTCTAGTGTTTGGCAATATTTTTTTGTTGTAATCATCCTTGATTTATGATGGACAGGGCAAAAACAGATGCAGCATCAGGTAATTTCTGTCAGCTGAGAGAGTGAGTGAGGGTGTGTGGTCTTATCTATTTAGGGAAAGGTTAAGTAAATGAAGGAACACAATGAGGGACAAATTTTAAATATTACCGTAATTCCCTTACAGTGTTAATAGATCGACAGGTTTAGCATCACAAAATAATTTTGGAAAAATAACTGTTAACTCTAATGTATGACATCACTGACTGACTATAATCGTCTTTGACGTATGAGGGACAAGACAAAACTAAGCAGCCAAATCAGGGCCATTCTGTAAAACTGGGGACAGTTTAGAGTTACGGGGGTCTGTCCATGCGTGTGTGTGTGTGTGTTTGGCATGTATGTATGTATGTATGTATGTGGTTGAATGTGTGCATGCATGTGGAAGATTGAATGGGGGACTGCATGTTCCAAAGTAATGCCTGGGCTGCTTGTGGAAAGTACCCCTAACAAGTGTTGTTTAGCCCACGCAATAATTACGCACAATTTAGATATTTGCAGTTTAGTTGGTAATGAGGCCTTCCTCATTGCAATTAAGAGGGCACTGAAGGAAAGGTGCAGATCACCCATCAACAGTCTACAAGATACTGGAAGGTTTCAATATGATTATGTTTCCGAACAGTCAATAAACATGTATTCAGTTAAAAACAAATAAACAAATAAATAAAAAGAGTCTACAAGATACCAGGGAAAGGAATCAAGCTGCTAGTCTATTTTGGTATCTAAGGTTCTGTAAACCTGAAATCTTCTTACCTAGGACCCTCTTTTTTTTTCTAATTCTTTGATATGTCAAGTGGGGTGTATCCATTAGGAAGCATTGTACTGTATAATTGGTCTAATCAGTACTGAATATAAGGGATCAATGACATCATTAGATTTGGTTGATATACTCTTAGCTGTTATTTGCGTTAAGTAGAAGGATTTTCAAACTACAAATGACACATGATAATTGAAAATGCACCTAACTCCCTGACTACATTTTCATGTAGTAATCAAGTATCATCTACAGTATGTATATATTGAGGGTTGGGTTGGTTTGTCAAATGAAATGATGCTACATTTTTTCACTTGCAATTTGAGCCTATTTTTGGTGTACTGAGTATTAACTTGGTAATGTTGTTTTTGAGGGATACTGGTTTATGGGGGGGTTCATGACAATAACATCCACTGTGCAGACATCTGTTGATATAGGTTCATAGGTGTTTACTAGATTAATGACCATAAGTGCCTTTTTAAGACTAGCTATGCATTCCAATTCTTCGATAAGTTCTGGTACCATTGACAAGTATAAGCAGGAGCTTAGGTGATGAAACATTTACAATGAAGGGCCTGGGAAATGAACCATTTACAGGCTGCCTGTGTCCAATAGAGACATAGGTACCAAACCAGGGATGGATTTTCCATTCTCCAGCCAACTGACCAAGTTATTTGGGTTAGAGAGAAACTCTGCTTTACATGGATGGGGAGTCTGTTCCAGAGAAAGGGTAGACTCTGGGATACACATCTGTCTTTCCAGCAGGTCCTATTTATATCACAGGCAAGGTTTAAGTCTTTAGTATAGGTAACTCTGGTGCTGCTTGTTTTTGGATATGCAGGAGGCCCATCAGAGTGGAATTTGACAATGCCTTGTATCCCAGGCATAGATCTCCCCTCAACAGCCTGTAGGAGACAATACAGAGATGGGCCCTTGAGGTGATCTGGATGGGAAATGTTATTTTTGCCTTGTATTCATTTAGTGAGGAAGCTTTGGGGACATTCCAATTACATATACCTGCTTAGATACATACAAAAGGGGGCATTGTACCCAATTATAGGTCTTATGAATGCTGAATACAGTGAAACAATGACTTCCTTGGACCTAGATGCCACAAAAGTTGCACATCATAGAATAATTCACTCGCTATTGTTGACACGTGATGGTCAAAGGCTAGATTACTGTCTATGTGTGTCCCAAGTCCCTGATTACTAGGTAAACTCTTGGGGGTGTGCAGTTAAAATGGAGGGATCGATGTACAAATCCCTTGGTGTCTCCACTGTTTACCTTCATACTGTCAGACAATGCATCTGTGACATGAATTAAGTAGGTTCTGTCCTTTAGTCAAACTATGTGAATTATGTCTTATAGACAGGTTCCTATTCATCTCACCACATAAGTTTGCTCATTTAAAACACTAAGCTTACTTACAATGACTGTGTAGGGTCAAAAGTTTGGCTGACTCTCTCAAAACAGATGACTAGATTCAACAGGCATCTTCTGATGAAGCCAAACTTTTGAATGTCTAGCCTAATAAGATAATTGATAACATAATCAATGTTATCATGTACAATGACCTCCTTAATGTTGTAGATCAGGCTCATAAGGTTGATGTTTTTATTGACACTGGGGTTTATGGTAGGACCATCCATACGGAAGTGTGTCACCTCTGCAGTGATCACAAATTGGGTATAAATCATGTGCCTAAGCTTTGATTAAATATTTTTAGACAGGCTGGTGCTATTCATTAAATTTCTTGGTATGTTGTTACTACCCATGCAGGAAGTGCTTTTTCATCTTTGAAAAGACCTTCAGAACATGCTGCTTAGTGATAATAAAAGGCATGAGGGAGTCTGTGATGTATGGAGTTTGGATAGATTTTTCTGGTTTGAAGCCAACACTAAATGTGGTAGCTAATATATTGACAATGTTTATTGGGTCTGAGTGAGTGAGTGGACTTGTTTAAAATAAGATCTGAGCAATATTGGAGATTGCTTCTTAGTTTCCTAATATAGCTAAAGAAGGACTTATAGTTATCCTTAGTTTCAGAAGGGTTGTTTTGGTAGCCTTAATAGCATTTCCAATCTCTTTTTTATGTAGAGTTTTGAAACTGCTGTATATCTTATGAAATGTTTTTTCTAAAGCTTACTTATCTGGAGGATCAACACAGAGGTGGATTTTTCAATTTCTCATTGCATTTTGCTGTTTTGTGTATACTAATGATCATGTGCATTTGCATAAGTTATTGTAGAAATTATTTGTGAAGCTGCCTCTTGTGTGCATCTAAACTGGTGCTATCATTGGTGAGTTTTGAGATTTCATCATATGATTTAATAAGGCTTGCCTTGTTGAGTTCCTTAAACTCTAAGATACTTGTTTCTGGTCCTTTGGAGATTTTGAAGGCAAATGCCACAAGTTTATGGACAGACTTAACTGGGCAAAGAGATACTATGGGATTAGTACATGTAAAGCCAATAGTGATGAAGATAAGATCTAGAATAGTATGTTCTCTGGTGTGTATATGAGCTATCTGTTTCAGGAAGAAAAATGTTGATTTAGTCCTAGAAGTTCTGGGCATACGGTGTTTAGGAGCTGTGGGTACTTCAGTTAATTATGTGGTAGTTAAAGTCTCCCAAAAGAATGGAGTTATCATTAACAGGGGGTTATATGAATATTTTCTCAAATAAAGCATGATCATCTAGAGACAAGGCGGGTGTCCTGTAGCAGACTATAACTTGGTAGGTTTTATTTGGTAGTTTTTCTTATTTTTGGTGACCTGGAGTTCTATAAATTCTGGTCATGGGTCTCGGTGAACCTGTGTGGGGATGAAATGACCCTTGGCAAATACAGAAACATCACTTCAGTTAGTATTAGACCTAAAGGTAGGGTAGGCACAAAATCTGGGTAGGGAGAAAGTGCTTTATTTACATTTAGACCAAGTCTCAGTAATTATACAAACATGGATATACCTCAGATGCACAACAGCCTGAAGATCAGGTAATATGTTGCTGAGACAGCTGGCACTGAGAACAGATACCTAATGTGATCCAAAGTGGGATTTTAGGAAGTTTCTATGCTGGAATATCCATTATCTGTACCTTTCCTAAAAAGGTACTATGAGGAAAGCAAAGGTTTTAGCCAGTATGCAAACGCCTTTGAATGAATGGTGCAGGCCATCCCTTATGATGCAAATTAAGTTATCAGTCATCTTGGGCTCATGCTGAAACATAATGAATTTCTCTTGGAATTACATCAACTATTCAGCCATTTACTGGAGTTAATTATATTTTCTTTTATTCTATGTATCTTTCTTCATGAAGGAAGGATTCCACTCAAGACCAGAGTCTAACCTGCATTTCCTACTTGCATGATAAACTATGATATGTTTCTCTACATGTATTGCAAGTCTTGCTTCCAATGTCATTCAGTCACTTGTGGACCACCATCATGTTGCAATTATATTTCCAATAGGAAGGGATTTTTAGGGTCCTTCTAACATCAGAGATCTAGGCAACAAAAGACATATAATTGAAACTGTATCTTGTCCAGTTTATGAGTTGAGAATATGTATGCCTAACAACTGAGTTACCATTCACAAATACATTTTTGTTAGTAGAGTGTTTAGGAGTAGAAGATTGGAAGTATTCTGACTCTTGGTAACTTGATGATGGTGATATGCAGGGAATAGACATGATGGAGAATTTCCAGTGGGACCTATTCTAATCAGTAATGAGACACTTTGATAGAGATTTCTGAGTGGTCTTAGAATGACATTTTAATGTGATTTTGTTGAGAATGTGCTGGAGGTGAGGGTGAGGCTATGAGTGCATGATGTTCAGTGTGCATGATTTTAAGTGAAAGAGATGCCTCCAAATTAGTTAACTATTTAATCTTTGCAAAGAGTTACTTGTGTTAAATAAGAGTTCCTTATCAGTGAGCATAAGGCAGTTCATACACTACCCGAGGACAAGTGCTAAGAGGCTGGCAGTAGAAGGCGACAAGTTGGCTGACATTTCATAATGACCAGTGTTTAACGCAATACCTCGAGAAGTGCACAGGTAAAGTAAATATTACAAAGTAGCCTCATTTAATTTACATTTTGTGGAAGTGCTCAAACTGAATTATTTGCAGGGGGTTAATTCTAGTTTGTGTTGTAGTGCACAGCTAAAGGTATTTAAATAAGTAAATGGTTTTGTTGGTGAAGTAGACTGGGCTGTGTATTTGTATGCAGTAAGTGAAGAACGAGAACAATTTTTGGGGGGCTAAGGGGTGGCTTAGTCCCTCTGCAGGCAGTGCAGCCTTGTGTAGGAATATCAAATTTACAAGGGTCAGTGATTAAGAAAGTTTGATCAAGATCTTGCCTGTATTGTATATTGCATTATTAAGAGCTACATAGCATAGTGGGTATGCTAATAAGCTAGCTTGATGCCGCATTTTTTGAATTGCTGCAATAGTTGATTGCACTAACTAGACATGCTGGCAATAGCCATGAGCATTCACTAACTGTGAGGCATGGGACCAATGTATACACCATATGTATGCCAGTATCTCCATGGCACTCTGTTACATACATATACTAGCACCATGCTGCGGTATGACACTGTGCAGCACATAATGTAAACCATGGGTCAGTGCACATGGTCTAACATTTTACTCTGCAAGCTGACCTGACTGCAATCATAGCTGCTTTTGGTGCTATGAAATGCAGAGTTCAGTATGTTCTGCCTGGGAGAACACGATTTTCTTGTTTATCCAGCACAACAACTTCCAGAAATAACTATTACGTCAGCATAACTGGCCAATGCATACAGAATGTGTATACCAGTATCTCACTGCACTGTGGTACAGATATTTAACAACCCTTGTAGACACTGTATGCCTAAGAAGAACTTGACTGGAAGTTGACTTTGACTAGTGACCTGAGGTGATTCAATCCTGACCAGCTTCCAGAGTAGAGAAGCAGAAGTTAGGCAGAGAGAGAAGCAGATATATATTATAAGCACTTTTTTTCTGCAATCTAGTTTATTCTGTATGTCATTTGTTTTAAATATTTGCATAGCAGTGCATTTTATTTTACAGTGGAAGAGGAGTAGGGATGGATATCATAGAGGGTGAGGGGGCTCTCCTAGCAGTGAGGTAAATATGCAGTGTATGACAGTTCAGTATAAACAGCTTTTGTGTTGCTACCATGTGTTTGTGTAATTGTTTCCCATTGTGTTATCCTTCTGCACACTCAGCTTTAGAGCAAGGGGAGGTACAGCCACACTTGCCTCAGTCTGTGCCAGCTGAGATGTCTGATGCTGGGTTGGCAGTGACTGTGAAGGCCGTATCTCATCAGGGTGGCAATGTCTCCCTTGCTAGCACTGACCTCCAGGAGTTTCCCACTGTCCCTACCCACTATCTATTGAAACCACAGCCAAGGGAAAAGGCTTTGCAGAATGAGTGGGGAAAGAAGACCCTATTGAGCTTGACTCTAGTCTGGCACTGTGAAGAGACATGAGAGGTGTAGAATAAGTGGGCGGCCTCGGCCATCAGTGAATTATCACTACTCTTATAATTTTTTCACTTACCTGGTGATGCAGGGGGTACCCTACTGGGGCTCTTGCTTCTGGCTCCAAGTGCCTGGGCATTTGAGCATGACCTGCTCCAGGGACATTGTCAGGTGGGGAGTTGACTGAGGCAGTACACCTCAAAGAATAATGCAGGTATCCTAATGTGAGCTCAGCTCAGGAAGGACAGAACCCTCCCATGGAGCAGAAGTGCAAAAACTCGCTTGATCTTGATTTTCAGTAGGAATACATACCATGAAAGTGGGGTCTCACAATCCTTTTGTCTTTTGGGGTTTTAAGCAGAAGGTGTCAGAATAGTTACCACAGGGATAACTGGCTTGTGGTAGCCAAGCATTCATAGCAATATCGCTTTTTGATTGTTCAGTGTCAGCTCTTTCTATCATTGTGAAGCAGAATTCACCAAGCATTGAATTGTTCACCCACTAATAGAGAATGTGACCTGGGGTTAGACTGTTGTGAGACAGGTTAGTTTTATCCTACTGATGATGTGTTATCATGATAGTAATCCTGCTCCGTACAAGAGGAACCACTTGTTTAGACAATTGGTGTATGTGCTTTCTACTGACACTTGTCTAGAAGAGGGCAACTAATCCTTTTCTGAGAGTGGTTTGCAGAGGTCTGCTTTGGTCTACCGGTACCAGGTACAGTCACTAATGTTGCTGTTGAAAAGCATCCATGGAATGCCTACCTGCACAATGTACATCATCTTCTAGCATAGTCTGGGAAATTCTGAAACTGATAGGCTACAACTATTGGGTCATTAGAGGAACAGCCAGCACCTAACACCATCCACCGTAAGAGTGATGCCTAGGCTTTTTACTTTCTAGTCTAGTCTGTCATCAAACTGTTCTAGAACCCTAATGTATCATCATCCTTGTCTTTTCCTTCTCTTATGTGTCATTCTCCATTCCTTGTTCTTTGTCCATCCTTCCTCTTCATCATTTATCTTTCCTTTATATATATGCCCATCTGCTCTCCTTCCCATCTTTTGTGTGTTTACTTACACTGTTTGTTTGTGACTGTTTAATGTTTGTCTGTTTTCCCCTGACACCTGTCCATCTACCTGTATCCTATTCATGCTCCTCCATCACTAACTATTCTGTTTTCTATATATTAAAAGTGTGTCTTACCAAACAAAAAATATAAACTTCCTAACCCCAACCTTTCATACAATATGGTTACACTTTTGTGCTTTCTGTTCTTCCCTTTCCTACTTTATTATTACCTCATTTCTTCCACATTTACACTTTGAAGAGGCTGGCTAGTGATCTAGCTGAGGTATACTATGCTGCTGCCTTTTCTCTAACAGATCAGTGCAATTTGTAGCTATACATTGCTAAAATGCATGTGTGAAAGTTCATAGATTTGGTTGCATTAACCTACCTTTATTGTGATATTTATTACATTGGTTGTGCACCCTACTGTTGCAGTTTTGTAGCCATGAATCAACATAGTGTGACTTCACCAGTCATCAAGTAAACTTTTCTTTGTTATACAGTCCAGTAGCCTGCTCTGCCTACTCATTACCTTATACATGTGTGATAGCTAGGCATTGTATCAGCCATCCCCTGGAGAAATAGCTCTGAACAATACCTATGAATCCCAGGCATGATTTTTAAAATACATACTTCATATTTCAGTGATAGAACTACAACTAGTATTAGAAGAGAGAGATTAGGAACATGTGACAATAATCTGTTTCATTTTTCTGGACAGGCTTTAAAAAAAATCTCCTCTTATTTCTTATGAAGTTCCTGTAGATAATTGATGTTTACTTCTTTTGGATTAACAGACTGGAAAGTTGGTTCTTTTATTAATGTTATTTGGCCATTCGTTTTCACAAATTTTTTTTTTTGGCATGTACATTTTATGAATAGAAGTATTTGAGACAATAAGCTAACTACCCGGTGGTGTAAACTTTGGCTCTAGATGATTGTCACTGTTGAAGTGACACCCTAACCCCATGTGAGGAAATGGGAGAAAAGGGGTTCTGGATGGATAAATTCGTACCTCTCAACCTCTAAGTATGGGAAATCTGGACAAAAACAAAATTAATGGCAGTCAAAGAGCCACAATCAGAGACATACTTTAAATATTATTCTTAGAAACATACAAATAGTACAAAAATATGTTTTGAACTAGAATTTATTTACTGAAGATATGAAGTCTGAAACTAAAATGTCTGCTATTATATAATGACACCAATATTCAATGATTTGAAAGAAACCCATACATTTTTTAAGTAGCAGACCAAATATGTGAGGCAAAAATCTGGCTATTCTGTGAAAATCTGGACAATTTAGCGTTTCAGTAAATATCCTGGGAACAAGAACACATTATTTCTTCTTCTTTTCTGCTCCAAATAGGGAATTACAGTATGTAAGACCTTTGTAACCTGTTATAGAACATATAAATCATGTCTGCATGAATGTCTATGCAATTTTCCAGGTTTTTCTATCTGAATGTACAGTAGCACCAGAAAAGTTTTAGACGTTTTATGCTCTCTATAGCAAAAGAGCCATTAAACTTCCCTCAGAAGGATACCTTCACAGAGTATTATTTTGTTAAGTTGTTAAACCAGTTCAGTGGCACATATAAACATTGTTTAACCACTGAAGGTATAACCAGCAGCTTTTCATAAAATGTAAACGTAAAGTAATATCTTCTTTTCTTTTCTTATGCAGAAACAACATATAGCTGACACACAAAATATTGTTTCCCCAGTACTGGGAAAAAAATAATGTTTTCTATGTCTGAAAGAAATTTCCAGCAGTTAACTTTATTTTATATTCAAATACTTTTATTTTGTATTCAAACAACTAAATCTCTCAACCTAGGTGGTGACGCGCTATTTGCCAACACCACTGGTAAAATATGGAACTCTCTCCCAAATAACATCACACTTGCAACTTCTCTAAGTCAATTCAAAAATAGTCTAAATCTCCACTTCAAGTCACACTGGCTATGTCCTTGCTCAAACCCAGACTAGCTCTGTGCCATTAACTAAAACATAAACAACTAGCTAAGATGATAAGTACTTTGTATACTGTGATAAAGAAATATGTATCCTGTCTAACTCTATGTCATTATACTGCCTACCGTCCTTGCTAATATGTTATTAATGTTACATTTGTAGTAATCTCAGAAATAGTAATGGCAGTCTTGTACTTGTATGTAAATAGCCTATGTTTTTGTTAAGTTCTTTCAGCTCATTTACTGTACCTAATTATTATGTAACTCTGTTGGAGCTTTTCTCCCCGGGCCTCTGCTGAAAAAGGACATGTATCCAGTCGGACCATCCCGGTTAACAAATGTAAAATAAAATAAATAATAAAATAAATAAATACAGTTATATTTTACTCGATAGTTTTACGTTCTGCAATGCTATCAAAAATGGGTGCCATGAAAAAAAGCAATACACTTCCTTCTACCTAAGTATACAAAACAAATAAGGTCAGTATAGACTATGAAGACTTCATACCGATTATCTGTATGGGCTTTGCTTCTTCTTCCTCATTAAACTGTCTTTAGTAAATGCAGCAGGGTGACTAGTTTAGTCATAGTGCTTTGTCTGTACAGCATAATAACAGAAAACTAAAACTCCCACCTCCCTACACAAATGGTACACTTAACTGTCAGTTTTATAGTTAATGTACTTTGGCAAATACAAGGCTAAATTATGTTTGTTCTTTTCCTGAATCCTTGACTTATTGAAGCAGAAACTTTTTTCCTAATGAACTTCTTTAATGGATGGAGAACAATTAAATATAACCACTGCGGCTTCAAAGTGAAGTGACTGCTAAAAGGGAAAAGAGTGTGGAGAGATGCTATCCGGAAAACACATATAACTCTATTTCTATAAATATGCAGCAAAACAGAAGCAGAACATAACAGATAGCAATGGTGCCCCCTCCCCCAACAACACAGGCAGTTAGGTGTTAGTATAAAGAATTTTCAGTTATTTTAGCATGTTTTCAGATACAACAGAAAAAGCAAACATCAGTTTTATTCAGAAGAAAAGATACACATTTTATTGTTTCCAGCCCAACTATCAACATGATATAGAGCCAATAAATGGTTTTCCTATTTTTAGCTTCTCCGTTTTAATGGGGAGTGATATGGGGAAGGAAAAGAAAGCAAAAGGGTGATGATGAAGTAACTAAAAAAGAGAGCAGAAACAGTAAAATAGCAGAAACAGTAAATCAGAAGGTGAGTTTTGCTGAAACCACCTTTGCACGGGTAGGAATAGGAGAAGCGGCAGTACTAGCGTTTTGGGAAAAGTAGCTACACCTGCCTACTTAAGTCAAGTTATAGAAGAAAGTATTCCTAAGTTATTAGACTTAAAGATAAGCCACATCAACTCTAAAAAAACATACAGAGGGGAGATGATACTTCATGAAGAGCAAGAAAGGATATAACCAGTTTTGTAGAGGAAGACAGTAAACAGGATTTTGCTATTACAACCCCCCTTCCCCATTTGAGATACAACAATACTTCTTATGTAGACTAAGTAAAGTTAAGGAAAGAATTTTGCATGAGTTACTGGTGCCAAAAAACATAGACTGCAAAAATAATGAAGCTAGCAGAAAAGCAAATGTAAGGAGGTCACCTAGTGATGGATAAAACTGTATAAGCCAAACTTTATTGTGCAGGAATAATGAAAAGTAAAGAGAACTTGTGTGTTTCCTGTGCACAATTCCAGAAAACTGTATTTCACTCCCAGATATACAAGTCCTGAAATCTGAATACCTATCATAGAATTCCAGTTTGAATGCATTGCTATGGAAATTGTGAAGGCATCAGCAAGGATTTGCAATGGGTATTAGTATGGCTCACAGTGTACTATGACAACAAAATTCCAGAAGCAGAGCTGTTATGAACGCTTGTGGAAAGGCTATTGCCTGGAATCTGGTAAAGTAATTCTCCACAGTGAGTACATCTAAAGAAATACTTACTGGCCAATGCATTCAGTTTATGTCAATGCTACTCTGCCTCAGTTATTTTAGGGCTCTAATGTCAAAGCAGTTGAATCAGTCTACTGTATGCAAAGTGATAGTTTAGCAGAAAGAGTTAATAAAATAGGGGAAAGCCATGATAGGGAATATTACTGATGCAGATGGAAAAAACTGGAACCAAGTGATACCCAGTTGTTACCCTAATGTTTGCAATGAGAGAAATACCAAACCCTTCATTTGAGTTTATCTTCTTTGAACAAGGACATCTGTAAGATAAAGAAATAGGAAAGAAAAAAATGTACCATTTAAAAATATGATAGAATGTTGCTTTAGTGTACAGAATAGAGTAGAGATAGTAAAGGTCATGATAATGAAGTAATTGCAGACAGCCCAAGGAAATGCAAAAAGTTTATAATATGAAATTCAAACTTAAAGAGTTTAACCAAGGATACCAGGTATTACTATTAGTGTTGCAGAGACAGATTAACTAATATATAGCTTTATTCTTTTATATGGGATCTTCATATTCTGATTGGCTACATATGCACTGCATGCTGCTGTTTGGGATTGTCTGCACCCCACTGTCCTTAGTTTTTGAATATTGTATATAACCAGGTACACCCCTGCAGTGCCTTTATTAGGCAGTGCCAACCTGATAAAACTGCTGACATAGCTAAAGTAACTCAGAATAATCTAAAAGTGCTACTGCTCTATACCAGGAATCTAAGCAGTTACTGAGACTTGTTTGAAAGGCACAGTGAGCAACCCTGCAGTACTAGGCTATAATGCCTTCCACATATTTAGGCCAGCTACTGCACTGATAGGGTCTAAAGGGAGAGGAGTCTCAATTTACATTAAACACAAATGCACTACAAGGCTGGTCAAACAGTATGAAACATGTCCAGCTTACCATAATTAAAGTTCATACCATATCCTTGCAAGCTATAGGTTCCACTGTGTTACCCAGGAAGTCCAAACCATGTTATTGAATGAACTGAAGATACTCCCCATTCAACCCAAATACAATATTCATGAATGACTTTAACTACCCCAGTATTAACTAAGACCATACACAATTTCAAACATGGAGGTCCAAAGATTCCCAAACGTCATTAATACAAACACCCTTGAACAGCTAGACTGCATGCCCGCCAAGGATGCAAGTAACCTTGACTTGGTCTATACAAACAAGGGGAAACAATGCACTCTCCCTAGTCTAAATTCCTCGTTTGAAAGTTCTGACCAAAAGGCAGTCTCTTTTGAAATAAATTTTAAGAATATGCACAGCTAACCACAAAACATTTATAAAACATTCCAAGGCTAACTACTGCCTATTATATCACAGTCTAGCAAAATTCTAAGGCCCCACAAACCATGAAAACCTGGCTGGCTATGCAGAGCAGTTCACAGAAACCCTATACACAAATGTAAATAGCTGCATAGAGTCAGCTTGCCTATCTGACATAAGCATAGGGCAACCTCCAAAAACAAAGTACTGTGCTGGAACCCCAGAATGAAAGAAAATAATGTCCAAAAGCAGGAAGAGGTTTGCCCAACAAGTTAAAATCACCTTAAGCAATCTGAACAAGAAACTCAGAGGACTTATCAAATCTACCAAAAATAAAAAAAATTAGATAAAAAATAACCTCCTAAGTGAAGGAGAGCCATAATTCTTTATTCAACTATATCCATAACCTTAAAAGTAACACCCAGCGATGTGCCAAACTAATGGTGAACTGAGTCACCTATGTGGAGCCAGGCAATATAGCAAGTTGGCTGGCTGATAAATTTATGTTCAATTTTAGTCCTCTGTCACCACCAGACAACCTTCAGGAAATACCCCACACCTATTGTTTCTCAACCAACTATCACTAGGGAGCAGGTCCTCACTGTGCTCTCTAAGCACAAGAGCACTGCGTTGATGGGCCCAAATACTATACCAGGATGTAACATGAATATCTTTAAAAAATGACCTGTCATCCAGCTAGAATCTCAGTTTAAACATAGCCTCAAGACAGGCTTCATGCCAAATAAATGGAGGACTGCAACTGTTATCCCTCTACACAAGGAAGGGAGCTTCCACAGACCTGGAGAACTACAGACTCAAAAGTCTGACTAGTCTCATATGCAAAACCATGGAAACAATTATCACAAATTTGACAAACAATGACATTAGAAACCTACAAAGACTGAACCCCACCCAGTTCAGTTTTTTTCAAACAGCAGGTCATGCCTGCTTGATATGGTGGGCATCATTGAGAAGGTCACTAAACCTATGGACAAGGGCAAAACAGTACACACTGCTTTCCTAGCTAGACCTGGACAAGGAGTTTGACTAATTAATTCACTCAGGCATTCTAAATAAACTTTAAAAAAATTAGGTATAAACCCAATCGATAGCCGACTGGTTCACTGATAGGATGCTAGAATTTAGAATATGATAGGGAAATCTGCCTCCACAAAGAGGCTAGTTGCTAGCAGTGTTCCATAGGGATCAGTGCTTAGGCCTTTCCTTTCTGTCATCTATTTCTCTGAAGTCAAGGTAAACAGCATGGCACTCTGGATGACTAAGTCTGCAAATGACTGCAAGCTAGACATGGTCATTGAATCCTTTAAAGACAAGGATACTCTTTAAGAGGGCATGATAAAGATGTACAACTGGTGCCAGAGCCATGGACTAAAACTCAGTGCTAAAAAATGCATAATAGTACCATTTGGAAACATGACCACTCCTAGAAATTACCACATTGATAATATACCCCTAAAAGTAGACCCAGTGGTCAGGGATCTGGAAATGTTTGTTGACAGTAGCCTCACTTTTGACCTCTATCTGTCAACTGTAGTGAGAAAATCATTCTATGTTGCACAATCTATAACTAATGACATAGCATCTAGGTGAAAATAAATCACTGCCACCTGGACTAGTATCTCATCAGACCGCACATCAAATTCAGTGCACCCTTTGGCATGTACCTGTCCTTACAATTGTAAAATATTGAGAACCCACCAAGGTTCTTTACAAAATGAATATAGGGATTAAATAAGTTCTATGTGGACCATCTCTAATCTCTGTCTCTGTACTCAGTCTCCTATACACTTTTGCACTGGGATTTATGCCTACCCTACAAAGCCTTCTCTGATCTCACGCTGATGAATTTGTCACACGTCTGCCAAACAGGTATCATCAGAAATACCCATTCTAAGGACTCACACCTTATCTGCTACATATACAGGACATGTTGTAGTGGAATGCATGTGTCCCATAGATTACCCCTTTCTCTAGATCAAGCTTCCCATCCATGTGAGGTAAAGGTCAGTCTAACCCTATTCAAACATAACTTGGACCAGTAGAGGAGAAATCACAAATTTACCTTGGTTTGGCACTTATGTCTGTAAGGGACAGTGGCTGACTGTGCACACTTGATGTGTATCAGTCTGTATATCATAACCATAGAATTCCTTGGGGTATTGACACATCAGCAGTATTTGGTAAATTTGGGGTAAGCTTTGCTAGGCTTAAAATGGCTCTTGAAGCATTAGCCTGCTATCCACCTCTGAACTTGTGACCTAAATAATAAGTCGAGTAAGCTGTGAAGCTAAGATCTGATTAGACTTTCTGCATGCTGGGTACAGTGTGCAAGATAGTTGTGAAACCAATTGTTAGTTGATGTGGTAAGGTGAAATATGAATACCCTAGAGAAGAGGAAATTATGACTAACCATACTAAATACTTTGTACAGGATAAATTAAAAAAGACTCTGGCATTCCCTTTCTCATTAAATTATTGTCTTAGATGATTAGAAAAGTAAGACAGGTGATATCAGTGTCATGACCAGGTCCAAACCCATATGTAGCTAACAGCACTTCAGCAGTCAAGAATTGCAGGCAGGGTATGTGGTCAAACAACTGACATCATAGTGGGTATGAACAAGACTATACTATTGATAGAAATTATTGAATTATCTTATGTGTTTGGAATCACTACGACCCCAGAAACATAGTTCTCAGCTCTTCATATCAAAAATGTGGAACACATTGCCTCTTCACAATATAGAATAAATGGATAAAATCAGCTACAGTTAGGAAACTCACAGCATGCAAAAACTGCTTCTTTGCACTTACAAAAAGTTCTTTAGATGAAGTAAGATGATTCAGTATTATGTTCCATGGATATTTGTTTGGACTATGCTTAATAATGAATGTGGGACAGACTCATTAAATTTGTTACAGCATGGAGTACAGAATATTTAAGATAGAAAATGAGGAATCCTCCTCATAACAAGTTATGGTTGGCAGATATGTCCCAAAGCCTTTAGGCTCTAGATGTTTGGTGATGAATTTTATTGCTTTTTCCAATGATGGCCCAATGGCCTGACGAAAACATGATTAAGGAAAGAAATTTAGTGTGTCTTAATTTATTTTATGGAAGAAGCTAGTTTTGTCCAAGGTTTAATGTTAAAAGCTGAGGAACAGTAGTTTCCAATAAATAAAGAAGACAAATACATTTGGGACAACACGACTATATATAAAACAGTAAAATGCAAAGAAGGGCAAGAAATAATATAGTGATTTCCAATAAATTTAGAAGATAAACACTTGCAATGATATGGGGCTGGATTCCATAAAGTTCACTGAAGCTATTTGTTGACAGCACAGCATGCCAAAGGAAGACTACAGTAAGCCTGCTGCGAATGCAATTCCAGAAACCACTTGGAAGGTAGAAAGAGTACTTAAGTATTCAGAGTAGGATAATTAGGGATTCAGTGCATACGGGTCTGATTCTAGAACACATCATTTTCATACAACACAACTCAAATATGACAAACAACCATGCTGACTCGTTTCTAAATTTCTCAGCGTATACTTTCTGGATGCAAAGGAATTCAAGAGAATGCTACAGATTATAGTGAAATCCACAGGAAAACTGGAAAAAAAAAATATATATGTATATATATATATATATATATATATATATATATATATATATATATATATATATATATATATATGTATATATATATATATATATATATATATATATATATATATATATATATATATACATATATATATATATATATATATATATATATATATATATATATATATATAAATGAAGTCTGCTATTAATATTCTGTAACAGGCTGCAGTGATGCAAGCCATAAAAGAGGCTGTGGCTATGTTTCCTAGAAGGCAGACAGCTACAGTCAGAGCAAGGCTTCAACTAAACTAGTTGTCAGACAAGCAAATAATCGACAGATACCTTCTAGACAGGCAACTTGTGCAGGCTGGCTTCAAAATGTGTGCCCACACATGTCTGTCCAGACCCCGAGAGGAAGCCCATCCCCTTGAAACAAAAGTATGTCTTGGTCTGGGTGTACTTGCATCTGATACATTCCAGAAACAAACAAGGATACTGTGGGAGTATCATAGACAGCTGCCAGTCATATCCTGGCAATATTACAAGAAGCAATGTGCAGCAAGGTGTATGACTACATGCACTTTCCATCCACAACCATGAAGTGGAAAACATAGCAAACTTTCCACATGTATTCAGTGCAACAAACATACCTATCAAGACTGCTGTACATCTAGAAGCACATTGATACATAAACAGAAAGGGATGACTATATCAACTGCCAAGTTGTGTGTGCAGCAGATGGCAGCATTACAAACATCATGGCAACATATCCTGGAAGTGTCCATGATGTTGCCATTTGGAGGGAAATTAGACTGAGGGTTACATTCCAGCAAGGTGAAATACCTGAGGGACTGCAACCTGGTAATTATAGGAAAACAGCTAGGATGCAATTTAAGGATACTCATCTCAAGAATATCCATTATGACCAAAAGTTATTTTATTCCCCACAATAGGTGACTGTGGTTATCCACTTGAGGTGTGGCTAATTACCCTATACTGTAAACCATCAAAACCTGCACAGGAGGCCTACAATAGAGCACATTCAACAACCAGAAACACCATCAAGCATGTGTTTGGTGTGTTGAAAGCTAGGATCAGATGTTTGGAAACATCCAGAGGTGCACTGCAGTACACTCCTGAAAAAGCAGCAAAATATGATGACAGTGTGCGCCATGCTGCATGACATGCTAACCAGAGCATATGGTGGTCTTCCAGATGTGGGTGTGGGTGAACTACCCCAAGAACCCTAAATGTCTGACGAGGGCATCCCACAGGTTTTGGAGGAGAAGCAGGAGGACATATGGGACATAAGTCACAGGTGTAGGCTTTGTAGGGTGTGACCCAAATATTTGAGTCATGCCAAGCCTTATGTGCATAGGTACTCAGATTGAACATTGATGTTCAGGTGTAGCCTCACCACAGCAACACAAATTGCATCTAATGGCAAGTACCCACTAGATGTACACACTTAAAATCACACAAAACATAATCATAATATATTCCAAAATGAACATATAAAATTTGTCAAAACACAGATCATCAACTGAAGGCACAACTGACACAGTTATGCATACACACTCAGATTGTTGTAACATTGTTCAGTAAAAAACAAGGGACATAAATCAGTGCTACACATACATAACTCTACAATATAATAACATGAAAAAAGAGAAATCATGCACAACCTAATGCAGAAATTTTAATTTCAGAAAACACATATCAAAGTACAGTGGTACTGCAATAATTTGAGCAGGCTATGTGCACTACACTGTTGGACACACTCTAACACACTCTCAGGTGATCTTGCTGATGTCTTACACCATGGTCCACTCTACTCTGACCATGTACAGGCACATCTTGCCCTGCTTACTCCACAAATGAAATGGATGGGGCTGCAACATAGAGATGAGGAGCATGTGAGTTAAAGGTCTTGTGACCATCTGGACTTCAGTATATGGGCCAGCAGTTGAACTCTGTGCAGTTTGGACCACAGACAGTGATTCTTCTTGGCCAATGGTGGTTCTATGGATCTTCTGAGCACAGTCATGGAATGTAGAATCCTGATGGTAGCATGACACTGCTGCAGTATTGTAGAGGCCACAGTTTACATTAACCATGCCACAGCTAGCAGTCTCTCATTATGAGCGGCCAATGTAGCTATACTCTCACTGTGTCAGCACTCTTGTCCTTTGTGCAAGACATGTAGCTGATATGCCACATGATCTGTGGCACAGACAAATGCATGGATGTCTGAACGATGCCATTGCTGTTGAACATTCATTTGCCTGCAGCAGTAGGCAGACACCCCCTGACAACTGACCATATACACCTTCTGCTTGTCTATGTCTACTATGATGTCCTGTTCCTGGTTGTAGTGTGGAACTGCCAGCAGCAGTGCTCTCAACTGTGGTGTGTTGGTCAACAGCCTCACCTTGTCCAACATCCATTGTGGCAGCATCCTGTGAATGGCTAGCAAGTGGACCTCCAAATCTGAGGATACATTTTCTGAAACATCACTGTCAACCTCACTCAAGGACTCGCCAAGCATCTCAAGGTCCCCTGTGACAGGGGCCATAATTCCATGCTGACACACATCATGACCAACATCATGATCTCTGGATAGGCTGCTGGATGATATAGATCGTTGATGTCCTACAAGATACAAAGACATACATCAGGACAATGTGTCTACATCACATGATGGATATCATCAAAGACATATGTCATATGTATCTCACTACAATGTTAAGTATAATAATGACTTCACTTGCAGTCTACTGTATGTATGTTTCATGGAATGTACATAAAATAAGTATATAATTTGTTTAAATGACCAGCATACACAACAAATGTGAGACATAAAATGAAAGAAAGAAAGAAAGAAAGAAAGAAAGAAAGAAAGAAAGAAAGAAAGAAAGAAAGAAAGAAAGAAAGAAAGAAAACACATCTGGCAAACACTCATGGGAAGATGATGGCACTGAAAATGGATGAACTTCAACTAATGTAGGGAAAAGAAAACAGCATTACTGATCACATCATTTACACCATCAACTTAGGGAACACAGTTAAAACATACAGAACATGTGACATGCACACAACAGTCATGTGCACTTGAGGATGTTGATGCAGAATAACCTAGGAATGGTAAGAAGGATGCAGTATTAATGGAGGTCAACCTCAGGATTAACAGCAAGGAAAGGTATGAAACATACATAACAACATACCACTGACAGACTCCTGTTGTGCAAAGGTTGTGGGTTGTTCTGCTGATCCTGCAGTGGAAAAGTAAAGTGAAGCACAGCACACTCATGTATGTAGCAAAAAGAATGCTGACAGCATCACATTTAAAAAAACAGTAATATTGGCTGCAAATATTCACGTGATGGATGTTGCAACTGTAAACCAGATGGGCCTGTATTGACAAATATTGACAAAAATGTCAGGTATCATGTGTGCTACACATTGCTGAAAGCTATGGCAATTTGCTGTAACATACCTGGTCTGTCTTGACTTGAAAATGCATGGCTTGCCCCTCCACTGGATGTACCTGTAGTGTACAATAATGATGAAACAATAATGTAACAGTAAGCAGCAGTACCATGAGATGAGGTGGATGCACTAACAAGGTAGTGTTCATAATTACAGTATAGAGACACTCACCTTCTGATCACTGATGTAGGCCTGAATGTGTGAATATTAATGCAAACAGCATTACAAATGTTTACAAATGTTGTTTGCTCTATTTGTTACTTACTTGCACCAATACATGCAGTTAGACTTATATTCATCATTCTCACCCTGTGTGGAAGTGTGGTCATGGCTCAACTCTACTGCTGTAAATCAAAAGCAGTAATAAATGAGTATGCATACAACAGTAATATGTCATGATTGTCTCAATACATATCCCTGCAATGGAAATAAATAGATACTTGTCTGTCCTTGATATCCGGCTTCAATCCCACCACCAGGGATGCATTATTCCCCTCTTGCTGTATGCAGTGAGGCCAGAAATATTGTGATTTCATCAGGGTTGTCAATGGTGGTCCACACTGGTGGGTTCACTCAATCTATTATAGCATGTCACTCTGCTGGATGCATGAACAATCATGTCCAAGCAGCATCATCTAAAAACTCACAGGATCAGTTGTGGCCTCCAGCTGCATTGATCATGTTCATGAGGTCCATCCAGATTTCATTTCTCCAAACAGTATCACCTAAATGGCCCAGGAGTCTCCTTCCATGTTGGTGGAGAGCATCAGTTATGATATTATTTTCCTGGGGGAGAAGCTGTCACCCCTACGATGATTGGCCATCTGAAAGTTCTTGATATGCACATGATAATATTCATGTTTGAGCCCATATATATCAACATAAATAGCATGCATTCCGGTGCATTGAAAATGACTGTATAACACTGTGTATGATGAATATTAATGTGACATACTACAAGTAACAGCAATGCTTCATACATAACATTGGTAAAATCAGCACAGCATATTTATAGTTGCGAGTGGGATTAGAACACTTGGCAATACATATATACTGCATGGAGGACCAAAGACAACAGCATTGTGCCGCAAGTCTACTTACACAGCATGTTCAAATGCTGTAATAAATAACCTGAAGAACTTACAGACTATATGGGTAAACCTCAGTATCCACAACCCGGCCAAAGACAGTACGTACCCTCAGTATATTGAGCCAGTACTGATAATACCATTGTTAAGAGTTATCACTGAAGACATATCCATAACAGCAACAGCACGTTTTAACAGTTTTGTTAGGAGAAATGAAATAAGAAATATCTGTAATATAAACATCACATAATAGATATGGATAGTGTTGTAATCCATAGCTTTCTGCAGTTATACTGCAGAATGCAAGGAATTGCCAGTAAAAATTGCAGATATTGTGAATGATCCATAAATCAGCCTTCATATACTGTTAACATTTGCAATGGATGTCTGTCTATATAACTGTATATGATACTGAAATAAACCATTTAGAAGAAAAGCACCTACAGTATATGCATAAAGTTCAAGACAATATCCCTCCACTAACTTATGACAACTTCTGTTAATATTATCATTTTGAGTAAATATTAATTTAAACATGTACCTTTTGAAATGAGTTACTAATCACCATAACAGAAATGCTACCAATTGCCAGCGTACTACTCACTCTGAATCACAGAATCAAAGTGCACCTTGTGTGTACCCAACTTTACCATTTGCACATTGCATAATTAACAAAGTTAATTAAAATTCAAGTTTTTGGAATCCCATTCTCTCACATCCATGCAAATTGCCATTATGTGCTAAAACACCCAAGTGTACCATGTAAACACCAATAGATATTGATAAACATCATGCTGCTAAATGCTAGGAGCTAAAACCAAAAACTGCACTCCCTGGAAGCACTTCTTTGACTAGAAGATGTAGATGTCTGTACAGTCACAGAAACCTGGTTTAAGGCATCAGAAAGTACCCCAGACCTGCAAGGCTACTATGCCTTCCTCACCTTTAGACCATAGAATGAACATGTCAAAACCAAAAGAGGCAGTATTTCAATCTATATTAGAGATAAATTCACCTCATGTCTAGTTAGACCGGACAACTCCATGGAGTTATTCCAGGTCCAGGTTACAGTGGACAAGACCCCCATTCAAGTCTTAAACAGTTACGCATCTCCCTCCATAGGTCATAACATCCACAAAGCCTACTTAATCAAACTGAAGACAATTCAAATTTTATCAAACACACTGGTTAAGGGGAATTTCAATTATCCTACCATCAACTGGGAAGCCTATGCTAGCCCAAACCTGCTAGCACAGATGTTCCTTGACTTTGTGAATTCAAATGCCCTGGAACAAATTGCTCATATGTCAAACAGGTGGACTGCTGCAACTGTTGGACCCTCATTAGTTAAAACTGACCAGAAATCAGTCTCCTTCAAACTGACACTAACACCAGAACTCACAAAGGGTGAAATCAGACTAAAAAACTTCACCAAGGCAAACTATACCCTCCTAGGTGAAGGCATAAATGCATTCCAAGCCCCACTCCAAGCTGGAAGTGGTAACTATGATGAAGCTTACACTAAGCCCCTGTACAATCACTTGTATAAAACTTGGCTGTACCAGAAAGAACCAAAGCCAGAGCCCTAAGTAAAAACAAGCTGCCATGGTGCACATCCAGCATCAACAAACTCTACAATAAATGCAAAAAGTCGCTGTCCAAGAAAACACACGCAATGGCCCAACAATGAAAAAGCACCCTCCTCAGCCTCAACAGGCAAATAAGACAACTTGTCAAATCCTCCAAGAGCTCATTTGAGAGAAACCTAACAAGTACTGCCAAGGATAACTGTAAGGCCTTTTACAGCTATGTACATAACCTAAAGGATAGGACCCAAGCATGTGCAGAACTAGTGGCTAATGGTATCACACACACTGACCCCACAGAGATAGCAAACCTGATAGCGCATAGGTTTGGTGAAAATTTCACTCCCTTATCCCCTCCTAACTTACAACAAACCCTCCCCAAACTTCCCTCCACCCTACATATTTGAAGAACTGGTCCTCAAAGCCCAGTCCAAGGTAAAACCATAACCTCTATGTAACCAGATGACATCTCAGGCTATCTTCTAAATAGGCTAAAATATGAACTACCATCACCACTAAGTACTCTTTTCAATCATAGCCTAACCACAGGGTTTGTTCTGGTGGAATTGAGAACAGCTACAGTTATTCCCCTACACAGAGGTGGCCTAGCAACAGACTCAGGAAATTAAAGTCCATAAGCCTGACCAGCATCATCTGTAAGTCCATGGAATGTATATTTATGGAACTCATAAATAAACACATAGGTGACCTCCAAACCCTGGATACTACCAAATTCAGCTTTGTGATGGGCAGATCCTGCCTGCTAAATCTAGTGGATTTCTTTGAAAGTGTGACCAAGGCCATTTATAAGGACAAATCTGTGCACACAGCGTACCTTGACTTAGCAAAGGCTTTCGACACAATCCCACATTCAGGCATTGCCGATAAACTTAGCAAACTGAATGCAAGCCACTTCACTATAAGATGCGTTGCCAACTGGCTCACAAACTGGACATGCACTATCAAAGTTGCTGACTCCACATCAACCAGCAGACTTATTACCAGCAGGGTGCCACAGGAGTCAGCTGGGCCCCCTACCGTTTGGTATATTCTTGTCAGAAGTTCTGGTCAAAACTAAGGGGTTGTGGCTGACTAAGTTTGCAGAAGACTGCAAACTAGGTGCAAACATTGTATCCCCAGATGATGTCAGTATACTCAGAGGGTTTCATGCAGACCAACGACTGGTGTATTAGTCACAATCTCAAACTGTAAAATGTCTGTTATGTTAATTATAGTGTGATTACTTTTACATGAATGTAAATTTGCCTATGTCACAAGTGATAATTCAATAAAAGTGTTTAAAAAAAAGAGCTGAATGCAAAGAAATGCATCATTATTCCCTTCAGCACAAACAATATCCATTCACACTATCAAATCAACAACAATACCCTAAGTACCTGTGAAGTGGCAAGGGACCTGGTATCACAGGTTGACTGCAACCTTAACTTCGACCACCACGTGGGTATTGACTAGCACTTCCATGGTATTACATTAGTTGAAATGGCTAGGCTTAAAATGACCTCTGGGTCAATAGCCTAGTAATCTTCTATGATTCTATGATAAATGGTACCATATGTGGCACATGCCCTTTATCTTCCACTGATCTTATAACATGACATCAGCACAAATTCAGATATTGCTTTTGATAGATTTACTGATAAGACCATTGCTAACAGCAAACTGAGTGGTACCTCAGTGAGCATTTCTCTGTTTTTATATTTTCTGCATGTCTTCAACTTGAGGATCTTGGTGGCTACTTTGAGAAGGCTGAGATGTGTCCATGTACCCAACTGGACAAATGAGGAGAAGACCCCAATATTGACTGTGTATGCTGGATTGAAGCAGAGGATGAGAGACAGACCCAGAAACTTCACCATGATTCACTTGTGCAACCAGATCATGAAGGAGCATTGATGAAGGATGAGGATCTATTGCACTGGAGTGCAGGTTCATTGCTGCTATGATGACCTACATTGAAGGGACATGGAGGAGCTTCAAAGCAGGGTCAATGATGTGTGGAGGCAGCTAGGTATACTTAAGGATTGCTACAGATTTTAGAGCTATTTCTCTGTACCATATATATCAAATAGATGTTTTTATAACCATGTATTAGCTGCCGTGATAAATAGTCTGTGGAGATAATTAAGTGTACTTGTTAAATACTGTCATCTTAACTATGGGTTCAATTCCCATGTTGTTAATTTATTCATAATATGCATAAGTATGTCCTTTGTAGATGTACGTATGGTTTACAACATCTAACTACATAATGACACATAGGGAATGTTTTCTTGCGTCACAGATGCCTATAGCACCTAGGCCATGAATAACTGTACATTTTGTAATCTTTTGTTATATTCCCAGTGCAAACACATATATGACTATATTACATCATTCCTCCTAAACAATTACACAGACACGTTTATTTAATTTAAAAGTAATGCTTGTCCTTTTGCTTACACATATATGTTTAGCTATATGTTGACAGCTGTTATTTCTTTACTATGAAAGGTTGACAAATTGTTTGCATTTTCTGTATCCTTCTGTTTTTCACAGGATTTCTAATAAACACCTGCAGTACATATTTTTTACAATGCAACCCTAGCTGAATGTTTTCTTGGCCTGTAAAGCATCTGGCCAGTATGTCTAAACTTTGGCCTTTTGTGGGCTCCATACCACATGTGGAAACCTGCACTCACCCCTAACATGTTTTGGAAGAACCATATTGCAATACTTTATATTCATGTTTATGTTGTGCATGGTAATGACTCACTGAGATAGTTTTCTAATTTTTACAAATATGGCCATAATCCCTAATTTTCTCATAACATCAGCTTTCTAATAAAATGGTTTGTAAAACAGCACCAGTTTATTTAAAAGTCATATGCTGACTGTTGTTTGGCCTGTAACACAACTAACTAGCATGTTTAAAATTTGTTGTTGTAGGTTCCAAACCACACGGTGGAAACATTTATCTATACCTGTTAACTTCACCCATAACATTTTTCGGAAGAACCGTATTGCAATACTGTATATTGTTTATTTTTTTCATGGTAATGACTTTCTGATACAGTCTTCAAATGTCTATGAATATAGCCAAAATCCATAATGTTCGATGACATCAGCTGTTGAACACCAGTGTTTGAAGAGCAGTACCTGTTGTTTACAGATGACTTGTACTGACTGTTAGCTTAGCCTGTAAGGGAACAGGCTAGTATGTCTATCGTGTTGGTGTGCTGTGTGTCCAAATCTGGAAAGGAACAGATAAAACTGAAACAGTTTTTTTTCCTTTAATATATCCATAGTATTTATTTATAGAAGCATATTACACTTATTGATATTAGTATATATTTTGAGCATAGCTGTGAATGACTCGAATTATTCTTCGAATTCCTTCTAATATATCCATAGTCCATAACATTCCATTAATATCAGCTATTTAACTTCAGGAGCAGTACATCTTGTTAAATCCTGTTATATGTCTGAGCATTTTTTGGTTAATATTGTATACTTCATAAAATGCTATGAAGCTCTATTTTCTCATTAAATATTGCAGTCAATAGTAGAACAACTTCATCCTCAGATTTTGAGGGACTTGGATGGGCAGACTAACAGTTGAAATGAAGAACAGGGAAGATGTATGCATTTTGCTAGTGATGTGCAATTTAGCAATGATTAATGGTTCTCCACATAGCTTTCTCTGTCCATAATGTACAGCAATGTGTATGGCTTAGACTGTTGCTCTGCCTGAGGAATGTATGCTCTGCATTTCCATTAATGCATCTGAACACAGTGATAACATGAATATATATTTCCAACTGTTTAGCTATATGAGCAGCACGTGTCCATACCTTGCAATCCTAAGCCAAGATCATTATTAGTAGATCATTCCCATCAAGATGATGTCATAACATAAACACTTTTCACTGCCTGCAAAAGATGTCTCTTCTGTTAAAGAGTGTTAGGTAGGCAGGTAATTCTCACATTTAGAATTTAAGAGTAGTTTGCGTTTGTAGGTTTGAATTTCATATACTTCATTCTGTATTTAAAAATATTAACACAAAAATGTCAACTGTGTATTGTGATTATGTAATGTTCTTCAGAAAGAAATGCCTACAAACAGTGTTGAGAAATGTATATCACTGTTATTTGAGGAATGCATTCCATTTTTTGATTTCATGTGACAAGGATTGCAGACAGAATAGAGCTATGTACATTATGCAAATGCACAGACTTAAGGATCAGTGGAGGGAGAGAGGTATGTTGATTATTGTATGTATTTTATGAACTGAAATGCATCTTCCCCTGTTCACAAGCCAGTATTTTTCACAATAGCTTGTTTATTGATTAGAATGCAGGAATACCCATCAAGCATCAGTAAAATAAGTGAAATCATCACATGGTAGCTGTGCTTGCAACTGTGAATAAAATCTAACAATGTTGATATTTTATGTATCATTGAGCTATTTTCTTTTAGTACACATTTTTTTAAATGTACTCCACAACCCAGATAAGAGTTGGTTTGTTGTATCTGTCACACTTCTTAATTGCGGTGATTCATCTGTTGTGTATAGCCTGTCTGCCTAGTTGTAGAGTGAATGGATGTCTGCTGTATCAGTGTTTTTATTATTTTGGGTAGACTATGAGATATTTCCTTCAGTTCATTATTGGTGATGCATTTACTTCAGACATCTTGGGTGTTTTTTGTAGAAATGCAATTATGTTCTTGGTTGACTGACCATTAAGCAGATATCTATTTGATTGCAGTTGTTCATATTCAGCACACCATGTAAGTCAACATTGGTATTGCATCTATCACCAGCCCCTTGGGTGTTTTTTAAACATACTGTTACAGCCCTAGGTTGACTGATACTTGACAACCATTTGATTGCAGCAGTTCATATTCAGCACACCCTGCAGGTCAGCATTGGTCTTGCATCTGTCTCCAACATCTTGGGTATTTTTTTAGAAACATAGTTATAGCCTAGGGTGACAAACACTTGAGCAGATATCCATTTTATTGTAGCAGTTCATATTCAGCACAACCTAGAGGTCAAAATTGTTGTCGTATCTGTCTCCATGCCCTTGTTTTTTTTTTTTTTTTTTTTTTTTTTTTAGAAACACAGTTATAGCCTAGGTTGACTGACACATGAGCAGATACACATTTGACTGCAGTAGTTCATATTCAGCATACCATGCAGGTCAACATTGGTCTTGCATCTGTCTCCAACACCTTGGGTATTTTTTTAGAAACATAGTTATATCCAAAGTTGGCAAACACTTGAGCAGATACCCATTTAAGTGCAGTAGTTCATATTCAGCACACTCTGCTGATCAACAATGGCATTGTATCTGTTTACAACCCTTGGGTGTTTTTTTTTGAAACACAATCACAGCCTGGGCTGACTGATACCTGAGCTGATAGCCATTTGATTGCAGCAGTTCAGGGTCAGCAATCATATTCACAAAGTTTGTTTTTTCACTCTACTGATTGCTAATTATTTTTGTAGATAATGCATACACTGATACACATACTACTGCTAATAACAAGTATATTAGATTATCATATATCAACAGTTGTGTTGCTTGAACATATCACATTGTTTTTTAGTGGTATACTCATTATATTGATGTGTGTTCAGCTATATATTATGTTACCTCTCTCAGACATTTCTCATATGACTTGCCTACTGTCCACAATATTATCAGATCACTTTCTCCTCATTTTAACAATGACTTGTTATGGCTGCTCATATAAATCATTGAATGTAGACATTGCTGTATGTTGATTTGAGCATTCATACATTTTTACAAAGCTAATGTGCGTGTGTGTGTGTGTGTGTGTGTGTGTGTGTGTGTGTGTGTGTGTGTGTGTGTGTGTGTGTGTGTGTGTGTGTGTGAGAGTCTAAGCATATAGAATTGTTCAGAAAAGAATGCTGTCATGCTTTTTAGGAGTATGACATATAGGGCCATAGGTACCTCTCCCTTAATGGACGTGTCTCAGTCCTTGTGTAAACTGCCATCATAATAATATTGTGTTTTGCTATGATGTTCATGGGACTATTCTGCATGATAGACATTTGCTTTTCTTTCTTTCTTTCAAGTTTTGCAATTAATCTTTACAGAGAATGACACCTGTGGATGTTCTCCAATCTGAAGATGATGACATGCACATGTAAAACCACTGAAAGAGTCTTCCAAGGATGATATTGACAATGATAACAACAATGATGTGAGGAACCTGGACCCACCCCTGCTTGACCTATCTCGCCCGCACCATGGATGAGACATTGACATGAATGGGAGAGAGACGCTTTTCAAGGTGAGATCTGGGAGGTCATGACTGATGTGTTCTGAACACAAATGGGGAACATGATGGGGATCTTCTTTGAGGATATGGCATGGACTATGCAGGATAGCGCGTGAGATCATTTGGTAGTCTGTTCCTCATCAGCCAGGTCCTGCTTGTTGGTAAGTATTGTCTCTGTGCTACACTTGTGTTATGCTGTCAACGTGGTGATTGCCATTTTATTGATTGACCTGTGAACTCTTGTTTATGCAGACCATGTATCTGTCATGCTTATGTGTTATTGTCATGTGATATTTACATTGATTTCATGCATGCATGACACACATTAACACATTACACTTTTCACACACATTCAGCTGTGCATGCACTGTGGCAGTTAACCTGGAGATAGCACTGCAAGAGGTAGCCAGTAAACAAGTGTGTTACTGGGGCAACTGACAAACAACATATGTTGTCTATACTCCATAACTAACAGTGTGATATAATTTGGATTTCTGTTTTGCCATATCAGGTATGTGCAGCATACAGCCATGTCATTCTACATGTTTGTTTTTTTTTGGATGACAGTTGTCATAATGTCTCACTGTAATGATGTGGTGTTGTCATGTTTTGGCAATACTTATGGCATGTGGGATCATATACAGTTATATCCAGTTTATGTGCAGTCTCCCTTTTCTGACTGCCTCAAACAGAAATTTAATGGAAACCTGTATACAATGCTACAGATAACAGATGGATGCACAGTACTTTACAGTGTGTTTATTGTATGTAGTATTTCCATACCCATGAAGTAGTGACATCAGTGTAGGCCTTCCATAAATAGTTGTATGCATTAAATGACTATACGGGTGTGCACACATAGTCAGATACTTACTGACACACAAACGTACCTTTGACAAGTGAGCAAACAGTGATTACTGCTGATGCGCTGTAATGATGCTCACAGGAGTGTCATCTGCTCCATTATGACCAGAGTTGTTTACATACACCTGTGTTTCTTTAGTTGACATTTGCCTGACAGTATATGTGTATGTGCTTTCAATTTGTAGCTTCTTTATCTGTGCATGTTGATGTGACATGATTGCACATTACTGTGTATGTGTGTTTTATACATGTCCAGTTCTGTGGACATCAGCAATCCATCTCTCTATTTGACATACATTTTCCATTTTGTTAAATGTATGTCTGTGTGGCTTCTACAGCACCCTGTGTGCTTTACATGTATATTTGCATTGTGTCAACTTACCTTGTCCTGCTTTACCCTGATATGGGCCAAGGTTGTCCACCTCCCTTCTCACATTTATAGTTCCATTTTGTTGTTGTTGTTGTTAAAACTACTGACCATTGTTATTTATTAAACTGACACAAATAACATGTAACACATGTATGCGCATTAAACAATGCAGGATTTGTGCACACAAGTTTCTGGTTTATGTTTGCAATGTGCTTTTGTTCTCGTTATATCCAATGTAGTTTTTTTCACATATATGTGCACAATGTGATAGATTCATTATGCTGTACTGTTAGATTTTTGAACATTTTATTACACATCATTGGTGTATGTATCTGTATGCACAATGATTTCACGTACATTCCATTTATGCCACAGACAGACAGACATATGCATCTACACCTGTGTGTTGACTTTGTCATGGCATATGTGTGTAACATATACACATTCCATTACATATTTGATTGGGTTGTGTACACTTACCTGTGTATGTAGCAGTATTTGACACTGTGCTTGGTTGATCACCTTTCACAGGCATGGTCAATGGTATGGTTCTATCCACTGGTAGAGTTATCTAGCATTCTTAGAGTTACATTTGCTCATTTGTGATAATACTTGGCTTACGTGTGTACTGCTGATTGACTAATTGGATATGTGTATATTTATCCACTGTGTAATGTGATCATACTTTATTGCCCTGAAACACACATCTACCATTGTTCATACGTATCCTGGTATGGCTGCCACACAGTTTGTGACATTTTGTAATGTGATAGTGCATAAGTAGACATGTTTTCTGCATTTCTCCATGTCTGGTATGCATTCTCACCCTGTTTGTCAACTTTCCATTGCCCATGTTGTGCATCGTGCTGTCTGTGTAACTTACCTGTCCTTACTGTTTGTTTCCAATCTTTGTCTTTCTTGTGTTGTGCTATTTTTTTCTATGGGTGTATCTGTTGTGATAACCTTCACCTCCTTTCCCTATGTTTACCTTTCCTTCTATTCTTCAAAAAAAAAAAAAAAAAAAAAACAAGCCTATTCCCACAAAAAGAAAAAAAAAAGGAAAAGGAAACATTGTCCATGCCCCTTAGACTTTCCCTCAGATTTTCTAATTCCAACATCCCTCTTGTGTGTGTCCCTCTTCCACACCCATACCCCACATTTTCTTTTCTATCTCCTATTTTCTGTGGGTGTGTGCATTACTTGTGTTGCCCACAGAAGTTCCGGATCCATTGTTAGCAACTGTTAGCTATGGCGATGTAGCCATGATTGCCATTCACCATTAATTATTTTTTATTAGAAAAATTGCAGCGTTTATCAGAATCCATAAGTCCAAGCTGATATATTTTAATGCCACATGTATTGCGTAGATATTCTTAGCTGTCTCTGAGTTTATTGTAAAAAGTGATATAATATATATATATATATATATATATATATATCTATAGCTATATATATATGTGTGTGTGTGTGTGTGTGTGTGTGTGTGTGTTACAAATGGCATTGCAGCTTTGAAGCACAAGTTAGTAGATGACATGCAGAAGTATCAGTAGTTGTCTGAGATGTTTCTGTGTCTTCATCTTCTTCTTTCGGCTTTTCTCGGTTATGGGTCGCTACAGCAGATCACCTGTCTGCTCATGATTGGCAGCGGAGTTTTACAGTGTCGAGTTGCCAGCCCAACGCCCAACCTTCCACAAAAGGCACACACACGCACTCACTCACGCCTAGGGCCAAATTTAGAGTGTCCAATCCACCTGCAGCATGCCTTTGGGATGTGGGAGGAAACTGGAGCACTCGGAGGAAACCCACGGGACCACAGGGTGGACATGCAGACTCCGCACAGAAGGCACACCAGCCGAGTATCGAACCGGAGAACCTCTTGCTGTGAGGCAAGATGTTTCTGTGTCTTCTCCTGCAAATTTATGCTCAAATACCATGCTGCTTATATTGGGATACATGGCTTTTTTGTTGTTATCATAACGGAGTCAGTTACATTCTGTAGTTGTCCTTAACCTTATAGTACAGATTTTGTTATATTTCCCTACAACTGTCAGGATTCTTGAATTATGAACATCTTTCTGTAACTTGGTACTGCGCAACATGATTGGACAACCATTTCTTATTAATTACAGATTACTTACACATTCCTATAGCATGCCACTGTAACTGCAATATTCCAGTGTGCACTGAGCTACTCTGAGTTTCTTATGTACATTAACAAAAATTACCATGTTATCCACAAGTATCACACTGATACTGGCATAGGGTACTAGATTCCACAAGCTTTAGAGAGTCCAGCCCATGAGATTCATATCCGGGAATAATAAAAAGCAAAGGATATCATGCAGTGGCCAAAGCAAGTTAGAACCATTATGTACCAGTTAATAAAATACCAAGAGGGGAAAATCTGAAATTTAAACATTAAAATACTTCAAATAAAATAATATACTCAGAAATGTAATACTGGACTGGATGAGCATGTGACAGAAGCAGTGTGCACCATAAAATATGTTGACAATTCAGGTGCATAAAAAGGGTCTATATCACCACATTGATTGGATAATTTTGAACGCTCTTTGTTAGAACCTAAAAGTCCAAAAGCCCTAAACCCCGAAGTTATGGAACACCGATTTTTTTCTCAGGGGAAAAAAAATCAGTGGGCCGTCTTTGGGGCTTTGCTATTTCCTCCACTGTAGTGTGATCTTGGAGTTGGTATATTTAAGTAGGGGAGTGTGAGATTCACAGCCCCCACATTGGGGGTGAAGCCCCCTACTTTAGTTTGTTTTAAAGTTGTGATTTTTTTTTGTCATGGAGCAGTGATTTTTTCCCTGGTAAAAAAATCGCTATTCTGTGAGTTCGCTATTTAGGGTTTTTGGACTTTTAGGTTCGAACAAAAAGCGTTCAAACTTATCACCATTTGATGTGGTGATATAGACCCCATAAAAATGTCAGTAGAGGAATCCTAGTATGAAAAATCAGCAGATTTAGTGTGTTTTAGTATGTGTGTGTGTGTCTGTGTGATTAGCACGAGAACAGGAAAAACTGGAAAGCCTTCAGAATATCATAACAGATTTTCACATCAGAAGATAGAGTACAGAAAAACAGGAATGCAGTTGTAGGGATACTTCAGCATATAAACAGATGGATATCAATGAATGTAAAAGAAACAATTAACACTAAGAGCAGTGATATTTCACATAATAAAAATAAGATCAAAGAACTGTCTGTTTATGGTGAAGAAGTTTAACAAAGACACTTTCAGTTCACAAATCAGCTTCATATATCTTACCATCTTGCATAAAAAGAGACAAATACCTTATGTTCTCTAATTCAGTCACAGCCAGGGCAGCTATATAAGTATAAGACTGGCATGTCAGCAGGTTGAACCATTAAGATAATGTTTGTGTAACGTGCAACTGTGGATGTGCAAGGAATCAGCATCCCTACACATGCTCAAATTGAAAATGCTTGATTGTCAGCACACTGGAAAAAAATGCAGAATGCTGTTTCCCATAGTAAATCATTGCTGGCATGGTTTCTAAGTGTTTGCTTGCAATGTTTCATCTGTTTAGGCAGATTTTTCTTCTTCAAGTTGGTGTGACTGTGAATTTGGTATACAAGTTTTGGGGTTTGGGTGGATTTTTTTCTCCTTCCAAGTTTTAGGCATTTTTTTATCCTTTTAGCCCTTCAGCTTCTAGGAAGTCAATGTTTCATGGTAGAACCTTTGAAATCAAACCTGATATCAGATATGAGCCAGTGACAAGAATGATAGAGTTTGCAGCTGTGCAGCATCAAACATTAAAACAAATTCCAGTTAAGTACTCAAAGGCAATTAAATTATATTATCAGTTTGGTGGCAATACTGCCAGTGTTGCCTTTGTAGGCTCACTTCTTTCAGATGGTGCATCAGAAAACTGTTCCCATGTACTAGTAAATATCCATTAAACTAGTGCAGCAGCCAAGAATTATTGAGGATCATCAGCCATGAAACAATCCAAAACAAAAATGACACCCATTATTACGTTGCTTACTCTTTCATACTGCATTCTATAGTTCTATCAATAACAAATGTGATACCACCAAACTTTTATTTTTTAAAATGTCTTCAAAAAGTTGAAAAAGAAAAAGTACTTCAAACTACTGAACACAAGAGTGACTATAAAACTTACAAAGAATGTTATCTTGACTGCTGAAAGCTTGTCATCTCCCAGCGATAGGTCTGCACATTACCATGGGTGAAAGGAAACAGCATGAGCAGTGTGAATCTGCTGTCAAGGAAAAAACGCAAAAAAAAAAAAAAAAGGAGGCTATAAAATATTATTTTTATTTCTGGCATACTGAATGTAATGAACATTTCACAGCAGTAAATTTCATAGGAGTTAATACCTTAGCATAGCGTCATGTCTTTTGAGACATACTCAATCTGATGTATTATGGGATAGCTGTTATATTTCCTCAGTAGAGTATCTACACACATAAACATACATAAACACACATACACACTAATATCTATCCATCTTTATACTTATTTCTCTATGTACAACACACACGTACACATATCCACACAATTATCCATGAAAAATTGCAGATTGACACACTCTCTTCCTCTCTCTTTGTAGAGATATATATATATATATATATATATATATATATATATATATATATATATATATATATATAAATATATATATATATATATTTGTGTGTGTTTATGTATGTGTGTGCATATGTGTATATATGTTTCTAAACTCTCTATATGTGTCATACGTGCATGTGTGTTTTGTGTGTGTGTGTGTGTGTGTGTGTGTGTGTGTGTGTGTGTGTGTGTGTGTGTGTGTGTGTGTTTGTGTGTGTGGTGTGAATACAAATATATAGTATGTAAAGGAAGAGTGACAGTACTTGTCTCTTGCTGGGTGCTGTACATTGTGAGATCTGAAAACAAGAATGGCAGAGGGTACCCTTCCTCTCTCTTATGCACTTCTTCAGTTTTACAGCTGGGATAGGGTGACATGGAAAGCTTTTCTTTGTGAGGCTTATGTCCTGAAGTATAGTAACTAGGCTCCAAACCTTATAAATTGAGCCACAAGATAAAGTACCATCACCTCCTTCCCCCATTAATCAGAACGTCTTACTGACAGGTAGGCTGCAGGGTAGAGAATGATTAAATAAAATTGAAGGGTAGATGAAGACAAAGTTTGATTATCATAACAGAACATTTGTAAGAAAATTAAGATGGCTTCTAAAGCAGGTAATGCCATGTTTTTACCTATGTCATATTCACCAGCAACATTAACTTCCATCTCCACACTTGCTGCCATCGCAGTCCATACCTAGTCTCCAATAATGTTATGTTGCAGCTGAATTCTGAGCAACATTAAGGGAAAAGCCCTGAAGTTACAAGTTATGCACTCTTTGATATTCCCTGATCATACGTTGATGGTTCTGTCCCTATCGCTCCACTGGTGACACTCCTGTACTCTCAAGCTACAAACTATTAGTCAATTTCTTTTTAGTACAGAGTGCAGTAAGCTATCAAACAACTCCAAATGTTCTTCTTTTTTAATAATTAAGTTAACTGACCTCCTTCTGTTCAACAGTATTCCAAATCTATGTCAGTAACTTTTATTTATAGTTTCACAAAGCTGGGACTGCTCTTCACTTAGGTTACAGACAGTTACTGTGTGCATTTCAGGACCAGACCTAATAGAGAACACTCAAGGCAAACCAATAGCTTTCAATAAAGACCAATCAGAAACTGTAAGTGTAAAAGAAACTGAAAAAAAGTACAGCTACTTCTACTTCAGAACAACAACCAGTATAGCAAAGTTGTACTTCAACAAGAAGGCAAACTGAAACAAATATTTTCCTTTTGACAGTTAATGAAGGCAACAGGATGCAAGTTGTTAAACTGAAACTGTCCTATTCGGTGTAGGACAGGTCTCAACCTTTACCTTGTAGGGGACATTGCAATTCTAAGGTCATTCTACAGCAGGTGATAGTACATTTTGTGAATATCTTAGCATGTAGTGGAAGGATTCTAATAATCTTGCATTAAAATAATTCTGTGATGAGACCACACTTGTGAAGTGGTATTAATGTACCAGATTTTCTGGAGTGTGAGGACATTGCCTTCTTTGACTGAACTGTTCAGCAGTACTCAGGAAAAAATAATTTCATCATTTCATCTGTATGTTTGGGAATGTTTATGGGTAGGTCATCAAAGGCAGTAGATGCATTTGTAAATCCATAAAATATTTTTTGGATATCAGTAACAGAAACTATAGCTAGAGCTAGAGTAGGTTGTTAATCTTACTCAATACGAAAATGAAGTTACTGAAGTTTGGGGACACCAGCTGGAGCTGAGTGTGATAAGTCCAAGAAACTGTGACAGTATGTTGGTACTACATTAAGAAGGGTGTCATTAGTAGTAAAACGTTTCAAGTTTGGAGTTTTGCTAATGGAGATATGAGAGATAACAGTGTAGCAAAACGTTTTTGGATAGAGTGAATGGGTTTATTGCTTAAATGTGTAGTATTCTGATTTGTTGTTAATGACCAGAGTCTTGAGTTCGAGATCATGGTCCTGACTTTGTCAGCTATGTATAGTTGTTTTAGTGTGGTTGGAGGCAAGTCAGTCTGAAATGTTTCAAATCAGTGCTTACTCTTTCATCTTTGTTTGTTATTAGGAATCATAATCATCATCAATGCCCCTTTTCCCATTTTCTACATAGGGTCAGGGTATCATCTGAACCGTCTTTAGTCTACCGAAATTTAATTCCTGTCCCCTACTTCCTTTGACAGTCATGCCTATCGCAGGTTTTCTCTCACACAATCCATTCATCTCTTTTTTGGATGCCCTCATTTCATCTTGTCATCTTCCAGTCAGTCTCAAACATTCTTCAACAGATTGTCTTCTACTTTTTTGCACACATGTCTGAATGACCATAATCTGTTCGCTTTGATCTTCTTTGCAATTGTAACTATTTTGGCTTCTGCTCTGATGTCCTCATTACTTCATCTGTCCCATGGGGTGCATCCTGCCACCCATCTCAGGCACTTCACCTCCATCACCTCTAGCTTCCTGAACTGCTCTGCCTTTACTGCTCTGGTTTCTGTACCAGAGAGTAGTACTGGCCACTCCACTTTTTGTACACCTCACTTTTTAGCTTCTTTGGCATTCTTCTGTCATACACTACTGCTGACGCTCTGTGCCAGTTGGCTGCAGCCCTTCTGATTCTAGCAGTGGCCTCTTATTCAGACTTCCCTTCTCCTCAATCACTACTCCACCATTGTCTTAACCTGCTCAACTATTTTCTTATATTTCAATTCTGAGCTTCTTCTGATTTCCCCAATTTGCTGCTATTACAACTGCCTTATCTGTACTCAGTTTCATCCCATGTATCTTCAGTTTAGCACTCCATTCTCCTATCCTTTGCTGAGCCTGCCTGTAATACCAAATATTCTGTATATAGCACGTTTGTTGATTTGCCCCCATCTTCCTGTTTGCTAATGTAGTCTATCACCAGTATGAACAGCAGTGGGTTCAGAGCTGAACCTTGAGGCACACCCACTCACACTGGGAATCCCTCTGTGAGATCAAACACTGTTCATGCTCCCCTCATTGGGTCCTTGCACATAGCTGCATTTATTCTACCAATGTCTCTGGGACTTTGAACTATTACATAACTGCCCAAATCAGCTTTCTTGGGACCTTGTTACGTGCTTTCTCCAAGTCTAGGAATGCCAAGTTGGACTGTTTCTTCATTTCTAGCATCTTCTCAACTATCATAAACATCTTAAATGAAATGACTCCATTTAGAACTAAAACAATAGAATCAACACCACCTCCCTGGCTAAACATAGAGACCATACAACCACTTAAACAAACAGACAAAGTCAGGAAACTATGGTATTAAAACAAAACCCAAGAATCCTTAAAAACTTTAGACAGCTTAGAAACCTTTACAGAAACAAATCAAAAAGATAAACAGTCCTACTACTCTAAGATCCAACAAAAACACCAAAGCAACCCCTGATTATTCTGGTCCTCCACAAAAAAGATTCTCCTGTTCAGTCAGTCTACTACTACAGCCCCTATGACCTCTAAGAATAACAGAAGTACAGTAACACAATTCAGCTTCTATTTCACTGAATCAATCCTGTCATTCATCAAACATAATTTCCAAACTCCCAGACCTTCCATATTATAACATAGACAATTTCTCTTTTAAAACTATCCAGATCTCTACATTAAGAAAAATGGTCATCAAATTAAAGCCAATAACCTTAGCAACAGATATGTTACCAGCTGATTACCTAAAACTAGCACCCAGTGCACTTAGTTAACCTATTTATGTACTTTTTAACTGCTCAGCCACAGAAAATCATCTCCCTGCCATACGGAAAACATCCTGTATTATTCCCTTACTCAGATTTAGAAACTCAAACGACTTCTAAAATTACAGACATATAGCAATTTATCCCCCCAACCAAAATAATAGAAAAATGCATTCACTCACAACTTATTAATCACTTTATCAACAAAAAACTATTAACCAGTACACAACACAGTTTTTTGTCCCAATCACAGCACTACAACTGCCCTTCTCAACTTCAACACTACCGTCAACCAAAATAAACATGAAGGCAAGTTAGTCTCTTCTATCTTCATAGACCTATGTAAAGCATTTAATACCATTGTCCTTCAAAATCCACGTCTGAACTATCCCCATGAAGACATAGTCATTCTTCCCTATCATGTTGCCATAGTTACCTAACTGGAAGGCAACAGGCTGTGAACTGACTGTAAAACTTTCCCGCATTCGTATCAGTATCAGTAGGAATTCCACATGGATCAGTTTTGGGATCACTCCACTTTGCAATATACAGATGATTCCATACTTATCTGCTTTGCACAAACCCTCCCAAAACTATAGGACTTGACTCATGTCACAAACTCCCACCCACTACTTAATCCTAACAAAGCTAAGCTAATGCTTTTCATACCAAAAATATACTGAACTAAAATCACCCTTCCAAATCCACTCATCCAGCAATGCCAAGTTTGAAACAGTCTCTAAAACAAAATTACTTGGTGTAGTAATTGATGTAAAACTTAAGTGCAACCTACATTTGTCACAAACTATTGAAAAAAAAACATATGAAACACGAGCCTGTCTATAGAATTGTCATATTTCACCCTCTACCAGACAATCAATAGCTAGAATGGATTTGCTGTCAACACTACTGAAGTCAAGTGGCTTTGTTGCACTGCTTTTCCATCTTGTCTCCTGGAAATATAGGATATCCATCTTCCTTCTTACAATCATGCCATCTACCTCCAAGCTGCATCCTGTCAGTGAACCCACATTGAGTGTAATAATTCTTACTTCATGTCTGGCAGTTGATTGGTTTCATGTCCAGTGTTTGCTCAACAGAGCTATTCCAAATAATTCAAGCTCGGCAACTGGACACCAGCCAGCCAGTACCCTATTTACCCAGGACAGCTGGGCTTTATGATGGGCACACACTGGCTAATAGGGGAACATACGCCCCTCCCACCATTAGCATGGGTTGCTGGTATAGTTTGGATTAGGCTGCTTTCTCAACCCACTTATCAAAGTAAATACTATGCATGTTTGGCAGTCAGTCAACTGAATCACCTAGAACCAATGTTTACACCGTTGACTAGCTACCCTGACACAGCTAGGAATAACATATGGACAATGTTTATTAGGAAGTAGTTTGACTCCATTAGGGACCATTAAATTAAAGATACTGAGAAAATTAGACTTAATCAAATCATTTGCTGCTTTCAGATTTAGTAACCATAGAGGTAGTCAGTTCAGTCTTCTAAGAGTTCAGCGAAATGTGCTTACAATAAAGTGTTGCATATTCAGGTCTATGTGTACATATGGGCTAAGGGCATGTTTATTCTTGTGGGGTGTAAAAACAAGAGAGTCGCTATCAGTTATTGAATGGCATGGTATTCCCACAATGTAGCACTATGATCCACTCTGCAATATTTTGTTTATCCATAGTTTTATTCACACTTGAGGTTATGTATAGTATACAAGTTATCAAGCAGCTGCATCTGAAGTAGGATGCTGAATTATAAGACAGATGTCAATCAAAACTGAAATTTTCTGATACTCTTAGTTCATGAAAATATTTGTACTTTGGTGTACCTGGAGGGATATAGTTGCAGCTTATGGAAATTTGCTTGCCATTGTTAAGCATGAGAGAAACTAAAGCTAAGTCACTAGAGATGTAATGAGATGCCTGCTAGAGCAAGAGAGAGTAGCTGTATATTTCTTTTACAGTAACATTGATTAGCTTTACATGATCTTCTCCAAAGTTTAACACACCAGTTTAAACTATTCATGATGCATCCTGTTAAAGAAAGTCCGAATTTAATGCTTTTTGCAGGGGGAAACCCCTCCTGTACCTGTGATGTGAGGGCAAGCCCATCTTATCCCCAACCTACATGTACTGCCTCCAGGGTCCCACAGATGTGAAGAAGGAGGGGGGGGTATTTCTTAAAATGTAGGAATCTCACCTCATGTCACTTTGAAATTGTGCAAGGTTTGATTTCCTAAATACAACAGGAAACTGCGAGTTCAGCAGTGGGGAGTCGGTGTTCAGGGAGTAAACCCCTGGAGATTTAGAGTCCATGGAAGTATAGGGAAATCCACCACTTGTGCTTTTGTGTGTTCAGTTTGATATAATAGTGTAATGTTTTGGAGTTGCATGTGTGTAAGGTATATGAGGTTTTAGCTGTGTTTCCGAGACTCCAGATAGGTCTAGAATATATCAAGGAATCAGTAAGTTTAGCAAATACGATGCCAGAGTGGATGTGTGCAATTCTAAGGGCATATATATATATATATATATATATATATATATATATATATATATATATATGTATCTATATGTATATATATATATATATAAATATATATATATATATATATATATATATATATATATATATACATACACGCACATACACACACACAGACTGCATGCTAAAGAAAGACTTTTTTTGTTGACAGCCCAGGCATTTCATGGATATGCTTATAGCATACCAAAGAATCTATCTATCCATTTGTATTTTAGAGAAAGCATACAACTTAGAAGTACTTAGATCTGTAATGTTTTATAGGAGTTGTCGCATAAGGGAATATTTGCTTGAAGTGTTGCTACAAGAACTGAATTAATTGTATGCTCTGGTTATCTGAGTTTGTTGGAATGTGACTAATAACATTTTGACATAAGTAATCAATCCAAATGGCTAAATATGAGATGCATTTTAAAAGCATTTTTAGGTGGAATTATATTGATAGAATCTTAGCTATTAGAAAAGAGCTAATTGATACTGTAAATTAAGTTATTTGGTAGTGAATCTAGTTTGATGTACAGTTTGTAAGAGGCAAATGGTATATAATATTTTGATATTAAGAGTGATGTGTTTTTATATGGAAACGTTTATTTGTCTGATTCTGTGACATGAGAAAATATGATAAGGGACAGCTATGAAGAACATTATGTGTGTGGGGGACAGGATGGTTATTAAGTGAGTTTGCTTGTTTTACTAAGTTAGATGGGCGAATATATAATATGGTAAATTCCCTTGTAAGTGTTGTTGATTGATATTCCTTTTTGTAATTGCAATTTCAGTGAATTCCAGAGTTTATAGATGCATTTGCACCTCCAAAATATATGCATTAAATCTGCTATCTGATCCTTGCAGTGTGGAAAGTATGGTGATTTTGTTGCATTGAATTTGTGTAGTAATGCAGGTGTGAAATATGCATTGTTATTTATCATAAGCTGTGTGTCCAACAATTTTTTAAGGGGTATGCTTTTCAGTGTTAGGTTAATTGCATTTTCTATCTGATGGTCATTCAACGATGGTTGTATTTTCCTCCAGTCGTTAGAGAAAAGGAGGTCTTTCTGGAATTTGATTTTCCCTATCATTTTGTATGAGTTTGTTATAGTTTTCTTTGTCATGAGGATAGTCTCCCACAGCAGAGGGAATTTTTCCATGTCACTATTGAGTATGCTAAGATTTTGGAGGTAACTGGAACACATCTCTTTGATTTTTCTAAGCGTTATGACATACGACTTAGGTAGATTCAGATTATTTCTCATTTCTTGGATTGTACAATTAAGTCGTGGGTAGATATCTTGTATTCTTTTTTTCTTTTAATCAGGAAAGGAATCTAAATCTAGCATCTTGTTATTTATTTTTAAATTAGGATTTTTATGGAGGGGTTGTTATGTTATCAGAGATTTCCCCAGGTTTAAGGAATGAAATAGTTTTTGTGTTATGTTTATAGAATGTTTTAGAGGGTCTATAATTTTGTGCGCTTGTAGATCTTTTTTGCTCAAAAATGGATGCCCTAATTTGCTTTTGCCTTCTTCTTGTCTTTCCCAAATCTTTGTCATCAGATTGTTTTCTTTCCTGTAAATGTGCCCAATCCACTGTAATCCATTTTCTTTAATCATTTCTTCAGTTGAAGCTACTTGGTGTTCTACTCTGATACATGCATACAAATATTTCAAGCATGGGGATTAATGCCCCTCTAGCCTACTAAAATACCAAAACAGCTGTTCCCATAATAAGTGCCCAGGCTGTTTAAAACACATAAACCAGTGCTTGCTTTAATGTAGTTTGGTAGTCTGTTCCATGCATCAGCTGCTCTCTAAAGAGAACCAATTAGTACATTTCTCATTCCTATAGAATCTTCTGCATATGTTGTCTAATTATACTTTACTATTTTTTACTAACCCTAAACATTCCCAGAGATAGTTGACTCTAAATGCATTATATACTTGAATACAATCTCATCTTAGATATCTATGAGACACTGTACAGGTTCAGATATTTTAGTCTTTCATAATAACCAGTTTACCTAACTTGAGGATATCTGCATGCAGATTGTAGAACACCTCAGAGGAAAAAAGATAGGTCTAAAAGATACAATCTAAAGTAATGGCTTAGAACAAAGCCATGTGGGACACCCTGACTAACCAAGAATTTCACCTGTCCAATTGCTGTATGCTGTCTGCCGTGTCCTATTTGTAATCAGTGCAGCTATTCATCTTATCAGGAACAAATCACTGCCTAGTTATTGTAATTTCTCCATCAAGTGTTTTCTGTGTAATCCTGTCAAATGCTGAAGCTAAATCTACATAAATTACATCACAGCTTAATTTTTCATTCATAGCTGTAATTACATTGTTATAGAACATCATTTACAGTGGTAATAGATCTATTTTCAACATAAGCATGCTGATGCATTGTTTCAAGTCCCAGACTTACCAGTTTCGACTGTAACTTATCCAATATTATATTGTCCATTATTTTTCCACAACATGAAAGTAGGTTTAAGGGTCTATATGACTCTAGGTTTGTCCTACTCCCCTTTTCCTTAAAGACAGGTTTAATAAGCACATGTCTCAAGCTTGTGGAATCTCCCCGTATTTATTATATGACCTAGTAAAAAATAAATATAATGGTACTATAAGTTCTTGCTGAAGTGCTCTCAATGGATTATTACTCATGCCATCTCCTCCCAGTGCTTTTTTGGACCCAGTGTGCATAGTTTTTTTTCAATATTATCTATTTTGATGCCAGTATCTGAGGTTACCTGGATATCGCTAGAAACGTTATCAACCTCTTTATGGAGCCAACCTGTTTTGCATAAGATTCTGTAAAAGTATCCATACTCTGCTGTGTCTGGGAATACATTTTAGGATCTACACTGTTTATCAATTTATATGTCTTTAGTCCTTTCACATCTTATCTTTTATAAAACGGTTTCCTATTATGCTCAATATCTTTATATACATTTTCTTTAAAATTGTTCTTTATCTTGTCTCATACTATGCTTAAAATGTTTGTCCAGCTTGTTCATTTCAGTTTTCAAAGGTGCATTTCATCTGCCTTTCCATTTCTTATACTTTTGTCTCTCATTTTAATCAGGTATCTTCTTCTTATGGAAATATATCTCCCTGATGTTGTATGCCTGGATCCTAATGTTAAACATTTTTTCTTTATTTTTTACACTCAGTTTCTCTTTCAAAACATTCCACATTCATTCTCCAGTTTTGCATAGTGACTGTTTTGCTTCCATATAATATGTAATTCATATTCTGTGCATTGGTTTAGATTTCAATTTGGCAGAATTATCTAGCAACAAATTAACCATTATAACCCCATGATCACTGCATATCTACAGTAGTAAAACTTGAGATGAAGTAATAATGATTTCTTTAGGAACAGAAACAATGTCCAGTATGTTCCTTTCACTGGTAGTTTTTTTTTTTTTTTTTTTTTTTTTTACAATTTGAAGCAATTGCTGTTCAAGATCATACATTGTGAATAATTTCCTTACCAATGATGTTGAATCAATATTATTTCAGTCTGGTTTTGGTAAATCTTTGTCCCCTTCAGTGTTTCATTCAAGAAGTGTATAAATTCTTGTAAGTCATCAGCATTTGACTTTGGTGGTAAATACACTCCACTAATTGCTATGTTCCAGGGTTGTTATTTCTTCTTCTGTTCCACAATGTGCATCTTTCAATCCATTTCAAACACCTCATTTCTATCACATTTAGCTTCCTCACCTGCTCTGCTCTCACTTCCCTTGTTTCTGAACCATACTGCAGTACTGGTCGCATCACTATTTTGTACACCTTTCTTTTCAGCCTCTTTGACATTCTACCTGGCACTCTTTGCCAGATGACGGCAGTCCCTGTCATTCTAGCCCTGGCCTCCTCACTCAAGCTTCCCTTTTCCTAATCTACCCATCCTAGAGACTAGTTCCCCTATTTTCCTTTCAATCCCAATTTTCTCCTTCCTTTGATTTCCCCTTTTGCTGCCATGGCTATTGTCTTACCTGTACTCAGTTTCATCCTATAGACCTGCAGTTGTGCATTCTATTCCCATACCTTTTTCAGAAATTCTTGTTCAAATTCTGCTTGTATTGCCACATTGAATGCATACAGCAGCTTTGTTGATCTGTCTCTTCTGACTTGAGAGTTAATGTACACTATCATTAGTATGAGCAGCAGTGTTTTCAGATCTGAACACTGATGTACACCCACTATCACCAGAAACCCTTCTGTGAGTGAGAATATGGTCCATGTTTATGTCAACGAGTCTTTGTGCATAAGCTGCATTAATTCTGCCAATACTATTGGAAACTTCATCCATCACAAGGCTGTCAAAATCAGCTTACATGGCATCTTATCATATGCTTTCTCCAAATCTAAGAATACTCAGTTGGACCAGGCAACAACTTGATATTCAACAGATCTTATAATATGTTACATATAAATCATATTTTATGGTAATATTGATGGTGGTATCTATCTGTCTCTCTCTCTCACTCTCTCTCTCTCAATATATATATATATATATATATATATATATATATATATATATATATATATATATATATGTATGTATGTGTGTGTGTGTGTGTGTGTGTGTGTGTGTGTGTGTGTGGATAGATAGATAGGCATGCATCATGGGTCAATATTATAACAGCGAATGCTTAAAATAGTGAACCCTGTATAATCGACCCTAAAATGTTGAAATGGCAAAATCCCAAAAACACAGAGCAACAACTTTTTTCCCAGGAAATAAAATGGCTGCTCCATTAAAAAAAAAATAAACAAAAGAAAAACCCAAACACAAAATATACCAACTCTGACATAGCACGGTAGGGGAGGAAATGGCAAATTCCCAAAAAACGGCCCAGTGATTTATTTGCCTGGGGAAAAAAAATCACTGTTCCATGCATTTGGGATTTTGCCATTTCGAACAAAAAGGTTCGATTAAACAGTATTCGCTATTTTAAGCATTCGTTGATTTAATAGGGAACCTGCATCACATTACAGTAGTAAAACCCTATAATAGCACATTTTAATGGGACTCACCTCAAGAACTGTTGTTAAAGGAACGGTTTAAAGTTTATAATATCAGAGAACTTTGTATATCACAGAACAGTATTTCAAGACAATGAACAAAGACTCT